>NW_027252668.1:10461180-11061180 GCF_044704955.1 Pristiophorus japonicus | reverse complement strand
CTCTCACACATCAGTATCTGGATATCTCCCTCTAACCCCCCTCTCCCATTCCTGTATCTGGCGAGGACCCTCTAACCTCTCTCTCACACTCCTATATCTGGGGAGGTCCCGCTGACCCCGCCTGCACACTGCTGTATCTAGCGATGTGCCTCTAACCCCTCTCTCACACTCCTGCTTCTGCGGACGTCTATTTTAATCAGTGAGCTAGTGCCCATTTTACTGTACACAGCAAGAATACTTGCATGGACCTGTGTCAGGTTGAGGTTAGTGATTTGCTTGAGGGAGGAGAGAATGAGCAAGTAGCTTTGATTCCATAACAGCTATTGTGAATACCTCACTTGCTATTTCCCTGGTATTGTGGACAGTAAGGGGTGAACAATTGACTGGGTGTGATGGAAGATGCATGTGAATCTGTCGCTTCACAGGGGTCTAATCAGCTGTGATATTCATTCAAGTTTACGGCAGCTATCCTTATTTCAACCTGAAATATTTGCTCAGGTTTTGTGAAAGTGTAGGTTAAAAAATGCTTGTAAAACTGACCTCATCTCTGAGCTTGAGACTAAGACAACAACTCCCAGTTATAAACTGATATCAACACAGTCTGACTCTGGACGCAAATTCCGAGGTCAGGTTTCTGGGGTGCTCGCTCGAAAATCTCGCTCACACCCCTGTGTCTGGGGAGGTCCATTTCACCATCGCTCTCACCTCAGCATCTAGAGAGGTTCCTTTAACCCATCTCTCACACTCCTGTATCTGGGGAGCTCCTCTAAACCCTCTCTCACACTCCTGTATCTGGGGAGGTCCCTCTAACCCCTCTCTTACACTTCTGTATCTAGGGCGGTCCGTCGAGCCCCTCACACTCCTGTATCTGGGGAGGTCCCTCTAACCCCTCTCTCACACTCCTGTATCTGGGGAGGTAACTCTAACCACTCTCTCACGCTCCTGTATCTGGGGAAGTCCCTCTAACCCCTCACACTCCTGTGTCTGGGGAGGTCCCTCTAACCCCTCTCTGACACTCCTGTATCTGGGGAGGTCCCTCTAACACCTCACTCACACTCCTGTATCTAGCTAGGTCCCTCTAACCCCTCACACTCCTTTATCTGGGGAGGTCCCTCTAACCCATCTCTCACACACCTGAATCTGGGGAGGTCCCTCTAACCCCTCTCTCACACTCCTATATCTCGGCAGGTCCCTCTAATCCCGCTCTCACACTCCTGTATCTCGGGATGTAACTCTAACCCCTCTCTCACTCTCCTGTATCTGGGGAGGTCCGTCTAACCCATCTCTCACACTCCTATATCTGGGCAGGTCTCTCAAACCACTCTCTCACACTCCTGTATCTCGGGAGGTCCCTCTAACCCCTCTCTCACACTCCTGTATCTGGGGATGTCCGTCTAACCACTCTCTCACACTTCTGTATATGAGGAAGTTACTCTAACCCCACTCTCACACTCCTGTGTCTGGAAAAGTGCCTCTAACCCCTCTCTCACACTCCTGTATCTGGGGAGGTCCTTCTAAACCCTATCTCACACTCCTGTATCTGGGGAGGTCGCTCTAATCCCTCTCTCACACTCCTGTGTCTGGGGAGGTCCCTCTAACCATTCTCTCACACTCCTATATCTAGGGAGGTCCCTCTAACCCCTCTCTCGCACACTCCTGTACCTCGGGAGGTGCATCTAACCCCCCATCCCACTCACACACTCCGGTATCTGGAGATTTCCCTCTAACCGTTCTCTCACACTCCTGTATTTGGTGAGCTCCCTCTAACCTCTCTCTCACACTCCTGTAGCTGGGGAGGTCCCACTAACCCCTCTCTCACACATCAGTATCTGGATATCTCCCTCTAACCCCCCTCTCCCATTCCTGTATCTGGCGAGGACCCTCTAACTTCTCTCTCACACTCCTATATCTGGCGAGGTCCCGCTGACCCCGCCTGCACACTGCTGTATCTAGCGATGTGCCTCTAACCCCTCTCTCACACTCCTGCTTCTGCGGACGTCTATTTTAATCAGTGAGCTAGTGCCCATTTTACTGTACACAGCAAGAATACTTGCATGGAACTGTGTCAGGTTGAGGTTAGTGATTTGCTTGAGGGAGGAGAGAATGAGCAAGTAGCTTTGATTCCATAACAGCTATTGTGAATACCTCTCTTGCTATTTCCCTGGTATTGTGGACAGTAAGGGGTGAACAATTGACTGGGTGTGATGGAAGATGCATGTGAATCTGTCGCTTCACAGGGGTCTAATCAGCTGTGATATTCATTCAAGTTTACGGCAGCTATCCTTATTTCAACCTGAAATATTTGCTCAGGTTTTGTGAAAGTGTAGGTTAAAAAATGCTTGTAAAACTGACCTCATCTCTGAGCTTGAGACTAAGACAACAACTCCCAGTTATAAACTGATATCAACACAGTCTGACTCTGGACGCAAATTCCGAGGTCAGGTTTCTGGGGTGCTCGCTCGAAAATCTCGCTCACACCCCTGTGTCTGGGGAGGTCCATTTCACCATCGCTCTCACCATAGCATCTAGAGAGGTTCCTTTAACCCATCTCTCACACTCCTGTATCTGGGGAGCTCCTCTAAACCCTCTCTCACACTCCTGTATCTGGGGAGGTCCCTCTAACCCCTCTCTTACACTTCTGTATCTAGGGCGGTCCGTCGAGCCCCTCACACTCCTGTATCTGGGGAGGTCCCTCTAACCCCTCTCTCACACTCCTGTATCTGGGGAGGTAACTCTAACCCCTCTCTCACGCTCCTGTATCTGGGGAAGTCCCTCTAACCCCTCACACTCCTGTGTCTGGGGAGGTCCCTCTAACCCCTCTCTGACACTCCTGTATCTGGGGAGGTCCCTCTAACACCTCACTCACACTCCTGTATCAGGGGAGGTCCCTCTAACCCCTCTCTCACACTCCTGTATCTGGGGAGGTCCTTCTAACCCATCTCTCACACTCATGTATCTGGGGAGGTCCCTCTAACCCCTCTCTCACACTCCTGTATCAGGGGAGGTCCCTCTAACCCGTCTTTCACACTCCTATATCTGGGGAGGTCCCTCTAACCCCTCTCTCACACTCCTATATCTGGGGAGGTCCCTCTAACCCCTCTCTCACACACTCCTGTATCTGTGGAGGTCCCTCTAACCGTTCTCTCACACTCCTGTATCTGGCGAGTTCCCTCTAACAACCCCTCTCACACTCCTGTATCGGGGAAGGTCCCTCTAACCCCTCTCTCACACTCCTGTATCTGTGGAGGTCCCTCTAACCCATCTGTCACACTCCTGTATCTGTGGAGATCCCTCTAACCCTTCTCTCACACTTCTGTATCTGGGGAGGTCCCTCAAAACACTCTCTCACACTCCTGTATCTGGGGAGGTCCCTCTAACCCCTCTCGCACACTCCTGCATCTTGGTAGGTCCCTCTAAACCCTCACACTCCTGTATCTGGGGAGGTCCCTCGAACCCCTCTATCACACTCCTGTATCTGGGGAGGTCCCTCTAACCCCTCTCTCACACTCCTGTATCGGGGTAGGTCCCTCTAACCCCTCTCTCACACTCCTGTATCTGGCGAGTTCCCTATAACCCCCACTCTCACACTCCGATATCTGGGGAGGTCTCTCTGACCACTCTCTCACACTCCTATATCTGGGGAAGTCCCTCTAACCCCTCTTTCACACATTCCTATAACTGGGGAGGTCCCTGTAACCCCTCTCTCACCCACTCCTGTATCAGGGTAGGTCCCTCTACCCCTCTCTCACACTCCTGTATCGGGGTAAGTCCCTCTAACACCTCTCTCACACTCATGTATCTGGGGAGGTCCCTCTAACCCATATGTCACACTCCTGTATCTGAGGAGGTCCCTCTAAACCCTCTCTCAGACTCCTGCATCTGGGGAGGTCCTTCTAAACACTCTCTCACACTCCTGTATCTGGGGAGTTCCCTCTAACCCCTTTCTCACACACCTGTATCTGGGTAGGTCCCTCTAAACCCTCACACTCCTGTATCTGGGGAGGTCCCTCTAACCCCTCTCACACTCCTGTATCTGGTGAGGTCCCTCTAAACCATCTCTCACACACCAGTATCTGGGGAGGTCCCTCTAACCCCTCTCTCACACTCCTGTATCTAGCTAGGTCCCTCTAACCCCTCACACTCCTTTATCTGGGGAGGTCCCTCTAACCCATCTCTCACACACCTGAATCTGGGGAGGTCCCTCTAACCCCTCTCTCACACTCCTATATCTCGGCAGGTCCCTCTAATCCCGCTCTCACACTCCTGTATCTCGGGATGTCCCTCTAACCCCTCTCTCACTCTCCTGTATCTGGGGAGGTCCCTCTAACCCCTCTCTCACACTCCTGTATCTGGGGACGTCCCTTTAACCCCTCTCTCACACTCCTGTATCTGGGGATGTCCGTCTAACCACTCTCTCACACTCCTGTATCTGGGGAAGTTACTCTAACCCCACTCTCACACTCCTGTGTCTGGGAAAGTGCCTCTAACCCCACTCTCACACTCCTGTGTCTGGGGGCTCGCTCTAATCCCTCTATCACACTCCTGTATCTGGGGAGGTCCCTCAAACCCCTCACTCTCCTCTATCTGGGGTGGTCCCTCTAACCCCTCTCTCACACTCCTGTGTCTGGGGAGGTCCCTCTAACCATTCTCTCACACTCCTATATCTAGGGAGGTCCCTCTAACCCCTCTCTCGCACACTCCTGTACCTCGGGAGGTGCATCTAACCCCCCAT
Organism: Pristiophorus japonicus; assembly: GCF_044704955.1. Lineage (NCBI taxonomy): Eukaryota > Metazoa > Chordata > Chondrichthyes > Pristiophoridae > Pristiophorus > Pristiophorus japonicus. Next base: position 11,056,448 of record NW_027252668.1, on the reverse strand, counting down.
CCCACTCACACACTCCGGTATCTGGAGATTTCCCTCTAACCGTTCTCTCACACTCCTGTATTTGTTGAGCTCCCTCTAACCTCTCTCTCACACTCCTGTAGCTGGGGAGGTCCCACTAACCCCTCTCTCACACATCAGTATCTGGATATCTCCCTCTAACCCCCCTCTCACATTCCTGTATCTGGCGAGAACCCTATAACCATCTCTCGCACTCCTATATCTGGGGAGGTCCCGCTGACCCCGCCTGCACACTGCTGTATCTAGCGATGTCCCTCTTACCCCTCTCTCACACTCCTGCATCTGCGGATGTCCCTTTTAATCAGTGAGCTAGTGCCCATTTTACTGTACACAGCAAGAATACTTGCATGGACCTGTGTCAGGTTGAGGTTAGTGAATTGCTTGAGGGAGGAGAGAATGAGCAAGGAGCTGTGATTCCATAATAGCTATTGTGAATACCTCTCTTGCTATTTCCCTGGTATTGTGGACAGTAAGGGGTGAACAATTGACTGGGTGTGATGGAAGATGTATGTGAATCTGTCGTTTCACAGGGATCTAATCAGCTGTGATATTCATTCAAGTTTACGGCAGCTATCCTTATTTCAACCTGAAATATTTGCTTGGGTTTTGTGAAAGTGTCGGTTAAAAAATGCTTGTAAAACTGACCTCGTCTCTGAGCCTGAGACTAAGACAACAGCTCCCAGTTATAAACTGATATCAACACAGTCTGAATCTGGACGCAAATTCCGAGGTCAGGTTTCTGGGGTGCTCGCTCGAAAATCTCGCTCACACCCCTGTGTCTGGGGAGGTCCATTTCACCATCGCTCTCACCTCAGCATCTAGAGAGGTTCCTTTAACCCATCTCTCACACTCCTGTATCTGGGGAGCTCCTCTAAACCCTCTCTCACACTCCTGTATCAAGGGACGTCCCTCTAACCCCTCTCTCACACTCCTGTATCTAGGGCGGTCCGTCGAGCCCCTCACACTCCTGTATCTGGGGAGGTCCCTCTATCCCCTCTCTCACACTCCTGTATCTGGGGAGGTAACTCTAACCGCTCTCTCACGCTCCTGTATCTGGGGAAGTCCCTCTAACCCCTCACACTCCTGTGTCTGGGGAGGTCCCTCTAACCCCTCTCTCACACTTCTGTATCTGGGGAGGTCCCTCTAACACCTCACTCACACTCCTGTATCTGGGGAGGTTCCTCTAACCCCTCTCTCACACTCCTGTATCTGGGGAGGTCCTTCTAATCCCTCTCTCACACTCATGTATCTGGGGAGGTCCCTCTAACCCCTCTCTCACACTCCTGTATCTGGGGAGGTCTCTCAAACCCCTCTCTCACACTCCTGAATTTCGGGAGGTCCCTCTAAACCCTCTCTCACACTCCTGTATTTGGAAAAGTGCCTCTAACCCCTCTCTCACACTCCTGTATCTGGAGAGCTCCCTCTAACCATCTCTCACATGAAAGTATCTGGGGAGGACCCTCTGACCTCTCTCTCACACTCCTGTATCTGGGGAGATCCCTCTAAACCCTCTCTCACTCTCCTGTATCTGGGGAGGTCCATCTAATTCCTCTCAAACACTCCTGTATCTGGGGAGGTCCCTCTAACCCCTCACACTCCTATATCTGGGGTGGTCCCTCTAACCCCTATCTCACACTCCTGTATCTGCAGAGGTCCCTCTAACCATCTCTCGCACTCTATATCTGGGGAGGTCCCGCTGACCCCGCCTGCACACTCCTGTATCTAGCGATGTCCCTCTAACCCCTCTCTCACACTCCTGCATCTGTGGAATTCCCTTTTAATCAGTGAGCTTGTGCCCATTTTACTGTACACAGCAAGAATCCTTGCATGGACCTGTGTCAGGTTGAGGTCAGTGATTTGCTTGAGGGAGGAGAGAATGAGCAAGGAGGTGTGATTCCATAATAGCTATTGTGAATACCTCTCTTGCTATTTCCCTGGTATTGTGGACAGTAAGGGGTGAACAATTGACTGGGTGTGTTTGGAGGATATATGTGAATCTGTCGTTTCACAGGGGTCTAATCAGCTGTGATATTCATTCAAGTTTACGGCAGCTATCCTTATTTCAACCTGAAATATTTGCTCAGGTTTTGTGAAAGTGTAGGTTAAAAAATGCTTGTAAAACTGACCTCGTCTCTGAGCTTGAGACTAAGACAACAGCTTCCAGTTATAAACTGATATCAACACAGTCTGAATATGGATGCAATTCCGAGTTCAGGTTTCTGGGGAGCTCGCTCGAACATCTCGCTCACACTCCTGTGTCTGGGGAGATCCTTTTCACCATCTCTCTCACCTCAGTATCTAGAGAGGTTCCTTTAAACCATCTCTCAAAGTACTGTATCCTAGGAGGTCCCTCTAACCCCTCTCACACTCCTGTATCTGGGGAGGTCCCTCTAAACCCTCTGTCACAATCCTGTATCTGGGGTGTTCCCTCTAACCCCTCTCTCACACTCCTGTATCTGGGGAGGTCCCTCTAACCCCTCTATCACACTCCTGTATCTGGGGAGGTTCTTCTAACCACTGTCTCACACTCCTGTATCTGGGAAAGTGTCTCTAACCCCTATCGATCACTCCTGTATCTGGGGAGGTCCCTCTAACCCCGCTCTCACACTCCTGTATCTGGGGAGGTCCCTCTAACACGTCTCTCACACTCCTGTATCTGGGGAGGTTCCTCTAACCCCTCTCTCACACTACTGTAACTGGGGAGGTCCCTCCATTCCCCCTCTCACAGTCCTGAATCTGGTGACGTCGCTCTAACCCCTCTTTCACACTCCTATATCTGGGGAGGTCCCTCTAACCCCTCTCTCACACTCCTATATCTGGGGAGGTCCCTCTAACCCCTCTCTCACACACTCCTGTATCTGTGGAGGTCCCTCTAACCCTTCTCTCACACTCCTGTATCTGGCGAGTTCCCTCTAACAACCCCTCTCACACTCCTGTATCGGGGAAGGTCCCTCTAACCCCTCTCTCACACTCCTGTATCTGTGGAGGTCCCTCTAACCCATCTGTCACACTCCTGTACCTGGGGAGGTCCCTCTAACCCTTCTCTCACACTTCTGTATCTGGGGATGTCCCTCAAAACACTCTCTCACACTCCTGTATCTGGGGAGGTCCCTCCAACCCCTCTCGCACACTCCTGTATCTTGTTAGGTCCCTCTAAACACTCACACTCCTGTATCTGGGGAGGTCGGTCGAACCCCTCTATCACACTCCTGTATCTGGGAAGGTCCCTCTAAACCCTCTCTCACACTCCTGTATCGCGGTAGGTCCCTCTAACCCCTCTCTCACACTCCTGTATCTAGCGAGTTCCCTATAAGCCCCACTCTCACACTCCGATATCTGGGGAGGTCTCTCTGACCTCTCTCTCACACTCCTATATCTGGGGAAGTCCCTCTAACCCCTCTTTCACACATTCCTATATCTGGGGACGTCCCTGCAACACCTCTCTCACCCACTCCTGTATCAGGGGAGATCCCTCTAACCCCTCTCTCACACTCCTGTATCTGGGGAGGTCCCTCTAACCCCTTTCTCACACACCTGTATCTGGGTAGGTCCCTCTAAACCCTCACACTCCTGTATCTGGGGAGGACCCTCTAACCCCTCTCACACTCCTGTATCTGGTGAGGTCCCTCTAACCCATCTCTCACACACCAGTATCTGGGGAGGTCCCTCTAACCCCTCTCTCACACTCTTGTATCTCGCTAGGTCCCTCTAACCCCTCACACTCCTTTTTCTGGGGAGGTCCCTCTAACCCATCTCTCACACACCTGAATCTGGGGAGGTCCCTCTAACCCCTCTCTCACACTCCTATACCTCGGGAGGTCCCTCTAACCCCTCTCTCACACTCCTGTATCTGGGGATATCCGTCAAACCACTCTCTCACACTCCTGTATCTGAGGAAGTTATTCTAACCCCACTCTCACACTCCTGTGTCTGGAAAAGTGCCTCTAACCCCTCTCTCACACTCCTGTATCTGAGGAGGTCCCTCTAAACCCTATCTCACACTCCTGTATATGGGGAGGTCGCTCTAATCCCTCTCTCACACTCCTGTGTCTGGGGAGGTCCCTCTTACCATTCTCTCACACTCCTATATCTAGGGAGGTCCCTCTCACCCCTCTCTCGCACACTCCTGTACCTCGGGAGGTGCATCTAACCCCCCATCCCACTCACACACTCCGGTATCTGGAGATTTCCCTCTAACCGTTCTCTCACACTCCTGTATTTGGTGAGCTCCCTCTAACCTCTCTCTCACACTCCTGTAGCTGGGGAGGTCCCACTAACCCCTCTCTCACACATCAGTATCTGGATATCTCCCTCTAACCCCCCTCTCACATTCCTGTATCTGGCGAGGACCCTCTAACCTCTCTCTCACACTCCTATATCTGGGGAGGTCCCGCTTACCCCGCCTGCACACTGCTGTATCTAGCGATGTCCCTCTAACCCCTCAATCACACTCCTGCATCTGCGGACGTCTATTTTAATCAGTGAGCTAGTGCCCATTTTACTGTACACAGCAAGAATACTTGCATGGACCTGTGTCAGGTTGAGGTTAGTGATTTGCTTGAGGGAGGAGAGAATGAGCAAGGAGCTTTGATTCCATAATAGCTATTGTGAATACCTCTCTTGCTATTTCCCTGGTATTGTGGACAGTAAGGGGTGAACAATTGACTGGGTGTGATGGAAGATGTATGTGAATCTGTCGTTTCACAGGGGTCTAATCAGCTGTGATATTCATTCAAGTTTACGGCAGCTATCCTTATTTCAACGTGAAATATTTGCTCAGGTTTTGTGAAAGTGTAGGTTAAAAAATGCTTGTAAAACTGACCTCATCTCTGAGCTTGAGACTAAGACAACAACTCCCAGTTATAAACTGATATCAACACAGTCTGACTCTGGACGCAAATTCCGAGGTCAGGTTTCTGGGGTGCTCGCTCGAAAATCTCGCTCACACCCCTGTGTCTGGGGAGGTCCATTTCACCATCGCTCTCACCTCAGCATCTAGAGAGGTTCCTTTAACCCATCTCTCACACTCCTGTATCTGGGGAGCTTCTCTAAACCCTCTCTCACACTCCTGTATCTGGGGAGGTCCCTCTAACCCCTCTCTTACACTCCTGTATCTAGGGCGGTCCGTCGAGCCCCTCACACTCCTGTGTCTGGGGAGGTCCCTCTAACCCCTCTCTCACACTCCTGTATCTGGCGAAGTCCCTCTAACCCCTCACAATCCTTTGTCTGGGGAGGTCCCTCTAACCCCTCTCTCACACTCCTGTATCTGGGGAGGTCCCTCTAACACCTCACTCACACTCCTGTATCTGGGGAGGTCCCTCTAACCCCTCTCTCACACTCCTGTATCTGGTGAGGTCCTTCTAACCCCTCTCTCACACTCATGTATCTGGGGAGGTCCCTCTAACCCCTCTCTCACACACCTGTATCTGGGTAGGTCCCACTAACCACTCAAACTCCTGTATCTGGGGAGGTGCCTCCATCCCCTCTCTCACACTCCTGTATCTGGGGAGGTCCCTCTAACACCTCACTCACACTCCTGTATCTGGGGAGGTCCCTCTAACCCCTCTCTCACACTCCTGTATCTGGTGAGGTCCTTCTAACCCCTCTCTCACACTCATGTATCTGGGGAGGTCCCTCTAACCCCTCTCTCACACTCCTGTATCTGGGTAGTCCCACTAACCACTCAAACTCCTGTATCTGGGGAGGTCCCTCTAACCCCTCTCTCACACTCCTGTATCTGGGGAGGTCCCTCTAACCCCTCACACTCCTGTATCTGGGGAGGTCTCTCAAACCTCTCTCTCACACTCCTGAATCTCGGGAGGTCCCTCTAACCCCTCACTCACACTCCTGTATCTGGGGAGGTCCCTCTAACCCCTCTCTCACACTCCTGTATCTGGTGAGGTCCTTCTAACCCCTCTCTCACACTCATGTATCTGGGGAGGTCCCTCTAACCCCTCTCTCACACTCCTGTATCTGGGTAGGTCCCACTAACCACTCAAACTCCTGTATCTGGGGAGGTCCCTCTAACCCCTTTCTCACACTCCTGTATCTGGGGAGGTCCCTCTAACCCCTCACACTCCTGTATCTGGGGAGGTCTCTCAAACCCCTCTCTCACACTCCTGAATCTCGGGAGATCCCTCTAACCCCTCTCTCACACTCCTGTATTTGGAAAAGTGCCTCTAACCCCTCTCTCACACTCCTGTATCTGGAGAGCTCCCTCTAACCATCTCTCACATTAAAGTATCTGGGGAGGACCCTCTAACCTCTCTCTCACACTCCTGTATCTGGGGAGATCCCTCTAAACCCTCTCTCACTCCCCTGTATCTGGGGAGGTCCCTCTAATTCCTCTCAAACACTCCTGTATCTGGGGAGGTCCCTCTAACCCCTCACACTCCTATATCTGGGGTGGTCCCTCTAACCCCTCTCTCACACTCCTGTATCTGGAGAGGTCCCTCTAACCCTTCTCTCTCACTCATATATCTTGTGAGGTCCCTCCAGCCCCTCTCTCACATCTCCTGTACCTCGGTAGTTCCATCTAACCCCGCCCACCCTCTCACACACCAGTATCTGGATAGCTCCCTCTAACCCCCCTCTCACATTCCTGTATCTGGGGAGGACCCTCTAACCATCTCTCACACTCCTATATCTGGGGAGGTCCCGCTGACCCCGCCTGCACACTCCTGTATCTAGCGATGTCCCTCTAACCCCTCTCTCACACTCCTGCATCTGTGGACTTCCCTTTTATTCAGTGAGCTCGTGCCCATTTTACTGAACACAGCAAGAATCCTTGCATGGACCTGTGTCAGGTTGAGGTCAGTGATTTGCTTGAGGGAGGAGAGAATGAGCAAGGAGCTGTGATTCCATAATAGCTATTGTGAATACCTCTCTTGCTATTTCCCTGGTATTGTGGACAGTAAGGAGTGAACAATTGACTGGGTGTGTTTGGAGGATGTATGTGAATCTGTCGTTTCACAGGGGTCTAATCAGCTGTGATATTCATTCAAGTTTACGGCAGCTATCCTTATTTCAACCTGAAATATTTGCTCAGGTTTTGTGAAAGTGTAGGTTAAAAAATGCTTGTAAAACTGATCTCGTCTCTGAGCTTGAGACTAAGACAACAGCTCCCAGTTATAAACTTATATCAACACAGTCTGAATATGGATGCAATTCCGAGTTCAGGTTTCTGGGGAGCTCGCTCGAACATCTCGCTCACACTCCTGTGTCTGGGGAGATCCTTTTCACCATCTCTCTCACCTCAGTATCTAAAGAGGTTCCTTTAAACCATCTCTCAAAGTACTGTATCCTAGGAGGTCCCTCTAACCCCTCTCACACTCCTGTATCTGGGGAGGTCCCTCTAAACCCTCTATCACACTCCTGTATCTGAGGAGGTCCCGCTAACAACTCTCTCACACTCCTGTATCTGGGGAGGTCCCTCTAACCCCTCTCTCACACTCCTGTATCTGGGGAGGTCCCTCTAACCCCTCTATCACACTCCTGTATCTGAGGAGGTCCCGCTAACAACTCTCTCACACTCCTGTATCTGGGGAGGTCCCTCTAACCCCTCGCTCACACTCCTGTATCTGGGGAGGTTCTTCTAACCACTGTCTCACACTCCTGTATCTGGGAAAGTGTCTCTAACCCCTCTCCATCACTCCTGTATCTGGGGAGGTCCCTCTAACCCCGCTCTCACACTCCTGTATCTGGGGAGGTCCCTCTAACACGTCTCTCACACTCCTGTATCTGGGGAGGTTCCTCTAACCCCTCTCTCACACTACTGTAACTGGGGAGGTCCCTCCATTCCCCCTCTCACAGTCCTGAATCTGGGGAGGTCGCTCTAACCCCTCTTTCACACTCCTATATCTGGGGAGGTCCCTCTAACCTCTCTCTCACACTCCTATATCTGGGGAGGTCCCTCTAACCCCTCTCTCACACACTCCTGTTATGTGGAGGTCCCTCTAAACCTTCTCTCACACTCCTGTATCTGGCGAGTTCCCTCTAATACCCCCTCTCACACTGCGATATCTGGGGAGGTCACTCTGACCTCTCTCTCACACTCCTATATCTGGGGAAGTCCCTCTAACCCCTGTTTCACACATTCCTATATCTGGGGAGGTCCCTCAAAACACTCTCTCACACTCCTGTATCTGGGGAGGTGCCTCTATCCCCTCTTTCACACATTCCTATATCTCGGGAGGTCCCTCTAACCCCTCTCTCACACACTCCTGTATCTGGGGAGGTCCCTCTAATACCTCTCTCACACTCCTGTATCGGGGAAGGTCCCTCTAACCCCTCTCTCACGCTCCTGTATCTGTGGAGGTCCCTCTAACCCATCTGTCACACTCCTGTATCTGGGGAGGTCCCTCTAACCCTTCTCTCACACTTCTGTATCTGGGGAGGTCCCTCAAAACACTCTCTCACACTCCTGTATCTGGGGAGGTCCCTCTATGCCCTCTCGCACACTCCTGTATCTTGTTAGGTCCCTCTAAACCCTCACACTCCTGTATCTGGGGAGGTCCCTCGAACCCCTCTATCACACTCCTGTATCTGGGGAGGTCCCTCTAACCCCTCTCTCACACTCCTGTATCGCGGTAGGTCCCTCTAACCCCTTTCTCACACTCCTGTATCTGGGGAGGTCCCTCGAACCCCTCTATCACACTCCTGTATCAGGGGAGGTCCCTCTAACCCATCTCTCACACTCCTGTATCGGGGTAGGTCCCTCTAACCCCTCTCTCACACTCCTGTATATGGGGAGGTCCCTCTAACCCATATGTCACACTCCTGTATCTGAGGAGGTCCCTCTAAACGCTCTCTCAGACTCCTGTATCTGGGGAGGTCCTTCTAAACACTCTCTCACACTCCTGTATCTGGGGAGGTACCTCTAACCCCTCTCTCACACACCTGTATCTGGGTAGGTCCTTCCAAACCCTCACACTCCTGTATCTGGGGAGGTCCCTCTGACCCATCTCTCACACACCAGTATCTGGGGAGGTCCCTCTAACCCCTCTCTCACACTCCTGTATCTAGCTAGGTCCCTCTAACCCCTCACACTCCTTTATCTGGGGAGGTCCCTCTAACCCATCTCTCACACACCTGAATCTGGGGAGGTCCCTCTAACCCCTCTCTCACACTCCTATATCTCGGCAGGTCCCTCTAATCCCGCTCTCACACTCCTGTATCTCGGCATGTCCCTCTAACCCCTCTCTCACTCTCCTGTATCTGGGGAGGTCCCTCTAACCCCTCCCTCACACTCCTGTATCTGGGTAGGTCTCTCAAACCACTCTCTCACACTCCTGTATCTCGGGAGGTCCCTCTAACCCATCACTCACACTCCTGTATCTGGGGACGTCCCTTCAACCCCTCTCTCACACTCCTGTATCTGGGGATGTCCGTCTAACCACTCTCTCACACTCCTGTATCTGGGGAAGTTACTCTAACCCCACTCTCACACTCCTGTGTCTGGAAAAGTGCCTCTAACCCCTCTCTCACACTCCTGTATCTGGGGTGGTCCCTCTAAACTCTCTCTCACACTCCTGTAGCTGGGAAGGTCCCACTAACCCCTCTCTCACACATCAGTATCTGGATATCTCCCTCTAACGCCCCCTCTCACATTCCTGTATCTGGCGAGGACCCTCTAACCTCTCTCTCACACTCCTATATCTGGGGAGGTCCCGCTGACCCCGCCTGCACACTTCTGTATCTAGCGATTTCCCTCTAACCCCTCTCTCACACTACTGCATCTGCGGTCGTCCCTTTTAATCAGTGAGCTAGTGCACATTTTACTGTACCCAGCAAGAATACTTGCATGGACCTGTGTCAGGTTGAGGTTAGTGATTTGCTTGAGGGAGGAGAGAATGAGCAAGGAGCTGTGATTCCATAATAGCTATTGTGAATACCTCTCTTGCTATTTCCCTGGTATTGTGGACAGTAAGGGGTGAACAATTGACTGGGTGTGATGGAAGATGTATGTGAATCTGTCGTTTCACAGGGGTCTAATCAGCTGTGATATTCATTCAAGTTTACGGCAGCTATCCTCATTTCAACCTGAAATATTTGCTCAGGTTTTGTGAAAGTGTAGGTTAAAAAATGCTTGTAAAACTGACCTCGTCTCTGAGCTTGAGACTAAGACAACAGCTCCCAGTTATAAACTGATATCAACACAGTCTGACTCTGGACGCAAATTCCGAGGTCAGGTTTCTGGGGTGCTCGCTTGAAAATCTCGCTCACACCGCTGTGTCTGGGGATGTCCATTTCACCATCGCTCTCACCTCAGCATCTAGAGAGGTTCCTTTAACCCATCTCTCACACTCCTGTATCTGTGGAGCTCCTGTAAACCCTCTCTCACACTGCTGTATCTGGGGAGGTCCCTCTAACCCCTCTCTTACACTCCTGTATCTAGAGCGGTCCGTCGAGCCCCTCACACTCCTGTATCTGGGGAGGTCCCTCTAACCCCTCTCTCACACTCCTGTATCTGGGGAGGTAACTCTAACCCCTCTCTCACGCTCCTGTATCTGGGGAAGTCCCTCTAACCCCTCACACTCCTGTGTCTGGGGAGGTCCCTCTAACCCCTCTCTCACACTCCTGTAACTGGGGAGGTCCCTCTAACACCTCACTCACACTCCTGTATCTGGGGAGGTCACTCTAACCACCCTCTCACACTCCTGTATCTGGGGAGGTCCTTCTAACCCCTCTCTCACACTCATGTATCTGGGGAGGTCCCTCTAACCCCTCTCTCACACTCCTGTATCTGGGTAGGTCTCTCTAACCACTCAAACTCCTGTATCTGGGGAGGTCCCTCTAACCCCTTTCTCACACTCCTGTATCTGGGGAGGTCCCTTAAACCCCTCACACTCCTGTATCTGGGGAGGTCTCTCAAACCCCTCTCTCACACTCCGGAATCTCGGGAGGTCCCTCTAACCCCTCTCTCACACTCCTGTATTTGGAAAAGTGCCTCTAACCCCTCTCTCACACTCCTGTATCTGGAGAGCTCCCTCTAACCATCTCTCACATTAAAGTATCTGGGGAGGAACCTCTAACTTCTCTCTCACACTCCTGTATCTGGGGAGATCCCTCTAAACCCTCTCTCACTCTCCTGTATCTGGGGAGGTCCCTCTAATTCCTCTCAAACACTCCTGTATCTGGGGAGGTCCCTCTAACCCCTCACACTCCTATATCTGGGGTGTTCCCTCTAACCCCTCTCTCACATTCCTGTATCTGGAGAGGACCCTCTAACCCTTCTCTCTCACTCCTATATCTTGGGAGGTCCGTCCAGCCCCTCTCTCACATCTCCTGTACCTCGGTAGTTCCATCTAACCCCCCCCCCCGCCCTCTCACACACCAGTATCTGGATAGCTCCCTATAACCCCCCTCTCACATTCCTGTATCTGGGGAGGACCCTCTAACCATCTCTCGCACTCCTATATCTGGGGAGGTCCCGCTGACCCCGCCTGCACACTCCTGTATTATCGATGTCCCTCTAACCCCTCTCTCACACTCCTGCATCTGTGGACTTCCCTTTTAATCAGTGAGCTCGTGCCCATTTTACTGTACACAGCAAGAATCCTTGCATGGACCTGCGTCAGGTTGAGGTCAGTGATTTGCTTGAGGGAGGACAGAATGAGCAAGGAGCTGTGATTCCATAATAGCTATTGTGAATACCTCTTTTGCTATTTCCCTGGTATTGTGGACAGTAAGGGGTGAACAATTGACTGGGTGTGTTTTGTGGATGTATGTGAATCTGTCGTTTCACAGGGGTCTAATCAGCTGTGATATTCATTCAAGTTTACGGCAGCTATCCTTATTTCAACCTGAAATATTTGCTCAGGTTTTGTGAAAGTGTAGGTTAAAAAATGCTGTAAAACTGATCTCGTCTCTGAGCTTGAGACGAAGACAACAGCTCCCAGTTATAAACTGATATCAACACAGTCTGAATATGGATGCAATTCCGAGTTCAGGTTACTGGGGAGCTCGCTCGAACATCTCGCTCACACTCCTGTGTCTGGGGAGATCCTTTTCACCATCTCTCTCACCTCAGTATCGAGAGAGGTTCCTTTAAACCATCTCTCAAAGTACTGTATCCGAGGAGGTCCCTCTAACCCCTCTCACACTCCTGTATCTGGGGAGGTCCCTCTAAACCCTCTGTCACACTCCTGTATCTGGGGAGTTCCATCTAACCCCTCTCTCACACTCCTGTATCTGGGGAGGTCCCTCTAACCCCTCTATCACACTCCTGTATCTGAGGAGGTCCCGCTAAAAACTCTCTCACACTCCTGTATCTGGGGAGGTCCCTCTAACCCCTCTCTCACACTCCTGTATCTGGGGAGGTTCTGCTAACCACTGTCTCACACTCCTGTATCTGGGAAAGTGTCTCTAACACCTCTCTATCACTCCTGTATCTGGGGAGGTCCCTCTAACCCCGCTCTCACACTCCTGTATCTGGGGAGATACCTCTAACACGTCTCTCAAACTCCTGTATCTGGGGAGGTTCCTCTAACCCCTCTTTCACACTACTGTAACTGGGGAGCTCCCTCCATTCCCCCACTCACAGTCCTGAATCTGGGGAGGTCGCTCTAACCCCTCTTTCACACTCCTATATCTGGGGAGGTCCCTCTAACCTCTCTCTCACACTCCTATATGTGGGGAGGTCCCTCTAACCACTCTCTCACACACTCCTGTATCTGTGGAGGTCCCTCTAACCCTTCTCTCACACTCCTGCATCTGGCGAGTTCCCTCAAACACCCCCTCTCAGACTGCGATATCTGGGGAGGTCACTCTGACCTCTCTCTCACACTCCTATATCTGGGGAAGTCCCTCCAAATCCTGTTTCACACATTCCTATATCTGGGGAGGTCCCTCAAAACACTCTCGCACACTCCTGTATCTGGGGAGGTCCCTCTAACCCCTCTTTCACACATTCCTATATCTGGGGAGGTCACTCTAACCTCTGTCTCACACACTCCTGTATCTGGGGAGGTCCCTCTAAACCCTCTATCACACTCCTGTATCGGGGAAGGTCCCTCGAACCCCTCTCTCACACTCCTGTATCTGTGGAGGTCCCTCTAACCCATCTGTCACACTCCTGTATCTGGGGAGGTCCCTCTAACCCTTCTCTCACACTTCTGTATCTGGGGAGGTCCCTCAAATCACTCTCTCACACTCCTGTATCTGGGGAGGTCCCTCTAACCCCTCTCGCACACTCCTGTATCTTGGTAGGTCCCTCTAACCCCTCTCTCACACTCCTGTATCTGGCGAGTTCCCTATACCCCCACTCTCACACTCCGATATCTGGGGACGTCTCTCTGACCTCTCACTCACACTCCAATATCTGGGGAAGTCCCTCTAACCCCTCTTTCACACATTCCTATATCTGGGGAGGTCCCTGTAACCCCTCTCTCACACACCTGTATCTGGGTAGGTCCCTCTAAACCCTCACACTCCTGTATCTGGGGAGGTCCCTCTAAACCCGCTCTCACACTCCTGTATCTCGGGATGTCCCTCTAACCACTGTCTCACTCTCCTGTATCTGGGGAGGTCCCTCTAACCCCTCTCTCACACTCCTGTATCTGGGTAGGTCTGTCAAACCACTCTCTCACACTCCTGTATCTCGGGAGGTCCCTGTAACCCCTCTCTCACACTCCTGTATCTGGGGAGGTCGCTCTAATCCCTCTCTCACACTCCTGCATCTGGGGAGGTCCCTCTAACCCCTCACTCTCCTCTATCTGGGGTGGTCCCTCTAACCCCTCTCTCACACTCCTGTGTCTGGGGAGGTCCCTCGAACCATTCTCTCACACTCCTACATCTAGGGAGGTCCCTCTAACCCCTCTCTCGCACACTCCTGTACCTCGGGAGGTGCATCTAACCTCCCATCCCACTCACACACTCCGGTATCTGGAGATTTCCCTCTAACCGTTCTCTCACACTCCTGTATTTGGTGAGCTCCCTCTAACCTCTCTCTCTCACACTCCTGTAGCTGGGGAGGTCCCACTAACCCCTCTCTCACACATCAGTATCTGGATATCTCCCACTAACCCCCCTCTCACATTCCTGTATCTGGCGAGGACCCTCTAACCTCTCTCTCACACTCCTATATCTGTGGAGTTCCCGCTGACCCCGCCTGCACACTGCTGTATCTAGCGAAATCCCTCTAACCCCTCTCTCACACTCCTGCATCTGCGGACGTCCCTTTTAATCAGTGAGCTAGTGCCCATTTTACTGTACACAGCAAGAATACTTGCATGGACCTGTGTCAGGTTGAGGTTAGTGATTTGCTTGAGGGAGGAGAGAATGAGCAAGGAGCTGTGATTCCATCATAGCTATTGTGAATACCTCTCTTGCTATTTCCCTGGTATTGTGGACAGTAAGGGGTGAACAATTGACTGGGTGTGTTTGGAGGATGTATGTGAATCTGTCGTTTCACAGGGGTCTAATCAGCTGTGATATTCATTCAAGTTTACGGCAGCTATCCTTATTTCAACCTGAAATATTTGCTCAGGTTTTGTGAAAGTGTAGGTTAAAAAATGCTTGTAAAACTGACCTCGTCTCTGAGCTTGAGACTAAGACAACAACTCCCAGTTATAAACTGATATCAACACATTCTGACTCTGGACGCAAATTCCGAGGTCAGGTTTCTGGGGTGCTCGCTCGAAAATCTCGCTCACACCCCTGTGTCTGGGGAGGTCCATTTCACCATCGCTCTCACCTCAGCATCTAGAGAGGTTCCTTTAACCCATCTCTCACACTCCTGTATCTGGGGCGGTCCGTCGAGCCCCTCACACTCCTGTACCTGGGAAGGTCCCTCTAACCCCTCTCTCACACTCCTGGATCTGGGGAGGTAACTCTAACCCCTCTCTCACGCTCCTGTATCTGGGGAAGTCCCTCTAAACCCTCACACTCCTGTGTCTGGGGAGGTCCCTCTAATCCCTCTCTCACACTTCTGTATCTGGGGAGGTCCCTCTAACACCTCACTCACACTCCTGTATCTGGGGAGGTCCCTCTAAAACTTCACTCACAGTCCTGTATCTGGGGAGGTCATTCTAACCCATCTCTCACACTCATGTATCTGGGGAGGTCCCTCTAACCCCTCTCTCACACTCCTGTATCTGGGTAGGTCCCACTAACCAATCAAACTCCTGTTCTGGGGAGGTCCCTCTAACCCCTTTCTCACACTCCTGTATCTTGGGAGGTCCCTCTAACCCCTCACACTCCTGTATCTGGGGAGGTCTCTCAAACCCCTCTCTCACACTCCTGAATCTCGGGAGGTCCCTCTAACCCCTCTCTCACACTCCTGTATTTGGAAATTGCCTCTAACCCCTCTCTCACACACCTGTATCTGGAGAGCTCCCTCTAACCATCTCTCACATTAAAGTATCTGGGGAGGACCCTCTAACCTCTCTCTCACACTCCTGTATCTGGGGAGATACCTCTAAACCCTCTCTCACTCTCCTGTATCTGGGGAGGTCCCTCTAATTCCTCTCAAACACTCCTGTATCTGGGGAGGTCCCTCTAACCCCTCACACTCCTATATCTGGGGTGGTCCCTCTAACCCCTCTCTCACACTCCTGTATCTGGAGAGGTCCCTCTAACCCTTCTCTCTCACTCCTATATATTGGGAGGTCCCTCCAGCCCCTCTCTCACATCTCCTGTACCTCGGTAGTTCCATCTAACCCCCCCCCCCCTCTCACACACCAGTATCTGGATAGCTCCCTCTAACCCCCCTCTCACATTCCTGTATCTGGGGAGGACCCTCTAACCATCTCTCGCACTCCTATATCTGGGGAGGTCCCGCTGACCCCGCCTGCACACTCCTGTATCTAGCGATGTCCCTCAAACCCCTCTCTCACACCCCTGCATCTGTGGACGTCCCTTTTAATCAGTGAGCTCGTGCCCATTTTACTGTACACAGCAAGAATCCTTGCATGGACCTGTGTCAGGTTGAGGTCAGTGATTTGCTTGAGGGAGGAGAGAATGAGCAAGGAGCTGTGATTCCATAATAGCTATTGTGAATACCTCTCTTGCTATTTCCCTGGTATTGTGGACAGGAAGGGGTGAACAATTGACTGGGTGTGTTTGGAGGATGTATGTGAATCTGTCGTTTCACAGGGGTCTAATCAGCTGTGATATTCATTCAAGTTTACGGCAGCTATCCTTATTTCAACCTGAAATATTTGCTCAGGTTTTGTGAAAGTGCAGGTTAAAAAATGCTTGTAAAACTTACCTCGTCTCTGAGCTTGAGACTAAGACAACAGCTCCCAGTTATAAACTGATATCAACAAATTCGGACTCTGGACCCAAATTCCGAGGTCAGGTTTCTGGGGTGCTCGCTCGAAAATCTCGCTCACACCCCTGTGTCTGGGGAGGTCCTTTTCACCATCGCTCTCACCTCAGCATCTAGAGAGGTTCCTTTAACCCATCTCTCACACTCCTGTATCTGGGGAGCTCCTCGAATCCCTCTCTCACACTCCTGTATCTGGGGAGGTCCCTCTAACCCCTCTCTCACACTCCTGTATCTAGGGCGGTCCGTCGAACCCCTCACACTCCTGCATCTGGGGGGGTCCCTCTAACCCCTCTCTCACACTCCTGTATCTGGGGAGGTAACTCTAACCCCTCTCTCACGCTCCTGTATCTGGGGATGTCCCTCTAACCCCTCACACTCCTGTGTCTGGGGAGGTCCCTCTAACCCCTCTCTCACACTCCTGTATCTGGGGAGGTCCTTCTAACCCCTCTCTCACACTCATGTATCTGGGGAGGTCCCTCTAACCACTCTCTCACACTCCTGTATCTGGGTAGGTCCATCTAACTACTCAAACTCCTGTATCTGGGGAGGTCCCTCTAACCCCTTTCTCACACTGCTGTATCTGGGGAGGTCCCTCTAACCCCTCACACTTTTGTATCTGGGGAGGTCTCTCAAACCCCTCTCTCACACTCCTGAATCTCGGGAGGTCCCTCTAACCCTTCTCTCACACTCCTGTATCTGGGGAGGTCCCTTTAACCCCTCTCTCACACTCCTGTATCTGGGGAGGTGCGTCTAACGCCTCTCTCACACTCCTGTGTCTGGGGAAGTTCTTCTAACCCCTCTCTCACACTCCTGTATTTGGAAAAGTGCCTCTAACGCCTCTCTCACACTCCTGTATCTGGAGAGCTCCCTCTAACCCTCTCTCACATTACTGTATCTGGGGAGGACCCTCTAACCTCTCTCTCACACTCCTGTATCTGGGGAGATCCCTCTAAACCCTCTCTCACTCTCCTGTATCTGGGGAGGTCCCTCTAATTCCTCTCTCACACTCCTGTATCTGGGGAGGTCCCTCTAACCCCTCACACTACTATATCTGGGGTGGTCCCTTTAACCCCTCTCTCATACTCCGGTATCTGGAGAGGTCCCTCTAACCCTTCTCTCTCACTCCTATATCTTGGGTGGTCCCTCTAACCACTCTCTCACACACTCCGATATCTGGGGAGGTCTCTTTGACCCCTCTCTCACACTCCTATATCTTGGGATGTCCCACTCACCCCTCTTTCACACAATCCTATATCTGGGGATTTCCCTCTAACCCCTCTCACACTTCTATATCTGGTCGCTCCTTCTAACCCCTCTCTCACACTCCTGCATCTGTGGATGTGCCTCTAACCCCTCTCTCACACTCCTATATCTTGGGAGGTCCCTTTAACCTCTCTCTCACGCACTCCTGCATCTGGGGAGGACCCTCGAACCCCTCTCTCACACTCCTGTACCTCGGGAGGACCATCTAACCCCTCACCCTCCCATCTCATGCTCCTGTATCTGGGGAGATCCCACCAACCCCTCTCTCACACACCTATATCTGGAGAGCTCCCTCTAACCCCCCTCTCACACTCCTGTATCTAGGGAGGACCCTCTAACCTCTCTCGCACACTCCTGTATCTGGAGAGCTCCCTCTAACCCCCCTCTCACAATCCTGTATCTGGGGAGGACCCTCTAACCTCTCTCTCACACTCCTGTATCTGGGGAGGTCCCTCTAACCACTCCTGCACACTACTGTATCTGGGGAGGTCCCTCTAACCTCTCTCTCACACTCCTGTATCGGTGGACGTCCCTTTTAATCAGTGAGCGAGTGCACATTTTACTGGACACAGCTAGAATCCTTGCAAG
This sequence comes from Pristiophorus japonicus, assembly GCF_044704955.1. NCBI lineage: Eukaryota > Metazoa > Chordata > Chondrichthyes > Pristiophoridae > Pristiophorus > Pristiophorus japonicus. Next base: position 11,038,309 of record NW_027252668.1, on the reverse strand, counting down.
GAACTGTGTCAGGTTGAGGTCAGTGATTTGCTTGAGGGAGGAGAGACTGAGGAAAGAACTGTGATTCCATAATATCTATTGTGAATACCTCTCTTGCTATTTACCTGGTATTGTTGACAGTAAGGGGTGAACAATTGACTGAGTCTGTTTGGAAGATGTACGTGACCCTGTCGTTTCTCAGGGGTATAATCAGCCGTGATATTCATTCCAGTTTACTGCAGCTATCCTTATTTCAACCTGAAATATTTGCTCATGTTTTGTGAAAGGACAGGTTAAAAAATGCTTGTAAAACTGACCTCGTCTCTGAGCTTGAGACAAAAACAACAGCTCCCAGTTAAAAACTGATATCAACACAGTCTGACTCTGGACTCAATTCCGAGGTCAGGTTTCTGCGGAGCTCGCTCTAACATCTCGCTCACACGCCTGTGTCTGGGGAGGTTCTTTTCACCATCTCTCTCACCACAGTATCTAGAGACGTTCCTTTAACACATCTATCAAAATTCCGTATCTGGCGAGCTCCCTCTCAACCCTCTCTCACACTCCTGTATCTGGGGAGATCACTCTAACCCCTCTCTCACACTCCTGAATCTGGGGAGGTCCCACTAACCCCTCTGTCACACTCCAGTATCTGGGGAGGTCACTCTAACAGCTCTCTCACACTCCTGTATCTGGGGACGACCCTCTAAACTCTCTCTCACACTCCTGTATCTGTTGAGGTCCCTCTAACCCCTCCTGCACACTCCTGTATCTGGAGAGGTCCCTCTAACCCCGCTCTCACATTCCTGTATCTGTGGACGTCCCTTTTAATCAGTGAGCTAGTGCCCATTTTATTGTACACAGCAAGAATCCTTGCATGGACCTGTGTCAGGTTGAGGTCAGTGATTTGCTTGAGGGAGGAAAGAATGAGGAAGGAACTGTGATTCCATAATATCTAGTGTAATTTTTTCTTTCTATTTCCCTGGTATTGTGGACAGTAAGGGGTGAACAATTGACTGGGTGTGATGGAAGATGTATGTGAATCTGTCGTTTCACAGGGATCTAATCAGCTGTGAAATTCATTCCAGTTTACTGCAGCTATCCTTATTTCAACCTGAAATATTTGCTCAGGTTTTGTGAAAGGGCAGGTTAAAAAATGGCCCCCCTTACCCTTCTGTCACACTCCTGTATCTGGGGAGGTCCCTCTAACCCCTCTCTCACACTCCTGTATCTGACGAGGCCCCTCTTACCCCTCTCTCACACTCCGGTATCTGGGGAGGTCCCTCTAACCACTTTCTCACACTCCTGTATCTGGGGAGGTACCTCTAACCCCTCCCGCGCCCTCCTGGATCAGAGGATGTCCCTCTAACCCCCCCTCTCACAGTCCTGTATAAGGCGAGGTCCCTTTAACACCTCTCTCACACTCCCGTATCTGGGGAGCTCCCTCTAACCCTTCTCTCACGCTCCTGTATCTGGGAAAGTGCCTCTAAATCCCCTCTCACACTCCTGTATCTGCAAGTTCTCTCTAACGACCCTCTCACACTCCTGTATCTGAGGAGGTCACTCTAACTTCTCTCTCACACTCCTATAACTGGGGAGGTCCCTCTAACCCCTCGCTCACACAGTCCTGTATCTGGGGAGGTGCCTCTAATCCCTCTCTCACACTCCTGTATCTGGCGAGTTCCCTCTAACCCCCCCTCTCACAAACCGATATCTGAGGAGGTCTCTCTGACCCCTCTTTCACACTCCTCTATCTGGGGAAGTCGCTCGAACAACTCTTGCACACATTCCTATATCTGGGGAGGTCCCTCTAACCCCTCTCTCACACTCCTATATCTGGGCGCTCCTTCTAACCGCTCTCTCACACTCCTGTATCTGGGGAGGTCCCTCTAACCACTATCGCACACTCCTCTATCTGGGGAAGTCCGTCTAACACCTCTCTCACACACTCCTGTATCTGGGGAGGTCCCCCTAACCCCTCTCCCACACTCCTGTGTCTGGGGAGCTCCCTCGAACACGGCTCTCACACTGCTTTATCTGCGGAGGTCCCTCTAACCTCTCTCTTACACTCCTGTATCTGGGGAGATCCCTCTAAACCCTTCTCTCACAGTCCGGTGTAAGGGGAGGTCCCTCGAACCCGTCTCTCACACTCCTGTATCTGTCGACGTCCCTTTTAATCAGTGAACTAGTGCCCATTCTCCTGTACACAGCAAGAAACCTTGCATGGACCTGCGTCAGGTTGAGGTCAGTGATTTGCTTGAGTGAGGAGAAAATGAGGAAAGAGCTGTGATTCGATAATATCTACTGTGAATAGCTCTCCTGCTATTTCCCTGGTATGGTGTAAAACTGACCTCGTCTCTGAGCTTGAGATTAACACTACAGCTCCCAGTTATAAACTGATATCAACACAGTCTGACTCCGGACGCAATTCCTCGGTCAGGTTTCTGGGGAGCTCGCTCTCACCTGTCGCTCACACGCCTGTGTCTGGGAGGTCCTTTTCACCATCTCTCTCACCTCAGTATCTAGAGAGGTTCCTTTAACCCATCTCTCTCACTCCTTTATCTGGGGAGATCCCTCTAACCCCTCCCTCACATTCCTGTATCTGGGGAGGTCCCTCTAACCCCTCATACTCCTGTATCTGGGGAGGTCCCTCTAAACCGTCTCTCACACTCGTTTATCTGGGGAGGTCCCTCTAACCCCTCTCCCACACTCCTGTATCTGTCGACGTCCCTTTTAATCAGTGAGCCAGTGCCCATTTTACTGTACACAGCAAGAATCCTTGCATGGAACTGTGTCAGGTTGAGGTCAGTGATTTGCTTGAGGAAGGAGAAAATGAGGAAAGAGCTGTGATTCGATAATATCTACTGTGAATAACTCTCCTGCTATTTCCCTGGTATTGTTGCCAGTAAGGGGTGAACAATTGACTGTGTGTGTTTGGAAGATCTACGTGACTCTGTCGTTTCACAGGGGTATAATCAGCTGTGATATTCATTCCAGTTTACTGCAGCTATCCTTTTTTCAACCTGAAATATTTGCTCAGGTTTTGTGAAAGGGCAGGTTAAAAAAGGGGGTAAAACTGACCTCGTCTCGGAGCTTGAGACTAAGACAACAGCTCCCAGTTATAAACTGATATCAACACAGTCTGACTCCGGACGCAATTCCTAGGTCAGGTTTCTGGGGAGCTCGCTCTAGCCTATCGCTAACACTCCTGTGTCTGGGAGGTCCTTTTCACCATCTCTCTCACCTCAGTATCTAGAGAGGTTCCTTTAACCCATCTCTCACACTCCTTTATCTGGGGAGGTCCCTCTAACCCATCACTCACATTCCTGTATCTGGGGAGCTCCCTCGAACAAGGCTCTCACACTTCTGCATCTGCGGAGGTCCCACTATCCTCTCTCTCACACTCCTGTTTCTGGGGAGATCCCTCTAACCCCTCTCTCACACTCCTGTATGTACCTCTAACCCTCCCGCACCCTCCTGTATCTGGGGAGTTCCCTCTAACCCTCCTCTCACAGTCCTGTATCTGGGGAGTTCCCTCTAACACCTCTCTTACGCTCCTGTATCTGGGAAAGTGCCTCGAACCCCCTTCTCACACTCCTATATCTGGCAAGGTCACTCTAACCCCCATCTCACACTCCTGTATCTGGGGATGTCCCTCTAACCCCTCTCTCACACTCCTGTATCTGGGGATGTCCCTCTAACCCCTCTCTCACACTCCTGTATCTGGGGAGGTACCTCTAACCCTCCCGCACCCTCCTGTATCTGGGGAGTTCCCTCTAACCCTCCTCTCACAGTCCTGTATCTGGGGAGGTAACTCTAACCCCTCTCTCACGCTGCTGTATCTGGGGATGTCCCTCTAACCCCTCACACTCCTGTGTCTGGGGAGGTCCCTCTAACCCCTCTCTCACACTCCTGTATCTGGGGAGGTCCTTCTAACCCCTCTCTCACACTCATGTATCTAGGGAGGTCCCTCTAACACCTCTCTCACACTCCTGTATCTGGGGAGCCACCTCTAACACTTCTCTCACGCTCCTGTATCTGGGAAAGTGCCACGAACCCCGCTCTCACACTCCTGTATCTGGCAAGGTCACTCTAACCGCCCTCTCACACTCCTGTATCTGAGGAGGTCCCTCTAACTTCTCTCTCACACTCCTATAACTGGGGAGGTCCCTCTAACACCTGTTTCACACATTCCTATATCTGGGGAGGTCTCTCTCACCCCTCTCTCACACTCCTATATCTGGGCGCTCCTTCTAACCGCTCTCTCACAATCCTGTATCTGGGCAGTTCCCTCTACCCCCTCTCGCAAACTACTATATCTTGGGAGGTCCCTCTAACCCCTCTCTCACACACTCCTGTATCTGGGGAGGACGCTCCATCCACTCTCTCACACTCCTGTACCTTGGGAGGTCCATCTAACCCCCCCATCTCACACTCCTGTATCTGGGGTGATCCCACTAAGCCCTCTCTCACACTCCTGTATCTGGGGAGTTCCCTCTAACCACTCTCTCACACTCCTGTATTTGGTGAGCTCCCTGTAACTTCTCTCTCACACTGCTGTATCTGGGGAGGTCCCACTAACCCCTCTTTCACACTCCTGTATCTGGAGAGCTCCCTCTAACTCCCCTCTCACACTCCTGTATCTGGGGATGACTCTCTAACCTCCCTCTCACACTCCTGTATCTCGGGAGGTCCCTCTAACCACTCCTGCACACTGCTGTATCTGGGGAGGTCCCTCTAACCCCTCTCGTACACTTCTGTATCTGTGGACGTCCCTTTTAATCAGTGAGCAAGTGCCCATTTTACTGTACACAGCATGAATCTTTGCATGGACTGTGTTAGGTTGAGGTCAGTGATTTGCTTGAGGGAGGAGAGAATGAGGAAGTAGCTGTGATTCCATCATATCTATTGTGAATACCTCTTTTGCTATTTCCCTGGTATTGTTGACAGTAAGGGGTGAGCAATTGACTGGGTGTGTTTGGAAGATGTACATGACTCTGTCGTATCACAGGGGTATAATCAGCTGTGATATTCATTTCAGTTTACTGCAGCTATCCTTATTTCAACCTGAAATATTTGCTCAGGTTTTGTGAAAGGGCAGGTTAAAAAATGGTTGTAAAACTGACCTCGTCTCTGAGCTGTGAGACAAAGATAAAAGCTCCCAGTTATAAACTGATATCAACACAGTCTGACTCGGGACGCAATTCCGAGGTCAGGTTTCTGGGAATCTCGCTCTAACATCTTGTTCATACTCCTGTGTCTGGGGAGGTCCTTTTCACCATCTCTCTCACCTCAGTATTTAGAGAGGTTCCTTTAACCCATCTCTCACAGTCCTTTATCTGGCGAGCTCCCTCTAATCCCTCTCTCACACTCCTGTATCTGGGGAGCTCCCCCTAACCCCTCTCTCACATTGCTGTATCTGGGGAGGTCCCTCTAACCCGTCATACTCCTGTATCTGGGCAGGTCCCTCTAACCCCTCCCTCATACTCCTTTATCTGGGGTGATCGCTCTAAACCCTCTCTCACACTCCTGTATCTGCGGAGGTCCCTCTAAACCCTCTCTCACACTCCTGTATCTGGGGAGGTCCCTCTAACCCCTCTTTCACACTCCTATATCTGGTGAGGTCCCTCTAACCCCTCTCTCACACTCCTGTATCTGGAGAGGTCCCTCTAACCCTTCTCTCACACTCCTGTATCTGCGGAGGTCCCTCTAACCCCTCTCTCACACTCCTGTATCTGCGGAGGTCCCTCTAAACCCTCTCTCACACTCCTGTATCTGGGGAGGTCCCTCTAACCCCTCTTTCACACTCCTATATCTGGTGAGGTCCCTCTAACCCCTCTCTCACACTCCTGTATCTGGGGAGGTCCCTCCAACCCCTCTCTCACACACCTGTATCTGTCGACGTCTCTTATAATCAGTGAGCCAGTGCCCTTTTTACTGTACACATCAAGAATCCTTGCATTGACCTGTGTCATGCTGAGGTCAGTGATTTGCTTGAGGGAGGAGAAAATGAGGAAGGAGCTGTGATTCGATAATATGTACTGTGAATAACTATCTTGCTATTTCCCTGGTATTGTTGACAGTAAGGGGTGAACAATTGACTGGGTGTGTTTGGAAGATGTACGTGACTCTGTCGTTTCACAGGGGTATAATCAGCTGTGATATTCATTCCAGTTTACTGCAGCTATCCTTTTTTCAACCTGAAATATTTGCTCAGGTTTTATGAAAGGGCAGGTTAAAAAATGGGGTAAAACTGCCCTGGTCTCTGAGCTTGAGTCTGAGACAACAGCTCCCAGTTATAAAATGATAACAACACAGTCTGACTCCGGACGCAATTCCTAGGTCAGCTTTCTGGGGAGCTCGCTCTAACCTGTCGCTCACACTCCTGTGTCTGGGAGTTCCTTTTCACCATCTCTCTCACCTCAGTATCTAGAGAGGTTCCTTTAACCCATCTCTCACAGCCCTTTATCTGGCGAGCTCCCTCTAACCCCTCTCTCACAATCCTGTATCTGGGGAGCTCCCTCTAACCCCTCTCTCACATTCCTGTATCTGGGGAGTTCCCTCTAACCCGTCATACTCCTGTATCTGGGGAGGTCCCTCTAACCCCTCTCTCACACTCCTATATCTGGGCGCTCCTTCTAACCGCTCTCTCACACTCCTGTATCTGGGGAGGTCCCTCTAACCACTATCGCACACTCCTCTATCTGGGGAAGTCCGTTTAACACCTCTCTCACTCACTCCTGTATCTGGGGAGATCCCTCTAACCCTTCTCCCACACTCCTTTATCTGGGGTGATCCCTCTAACCCCTCTCTCACACTCCTGTATCTGCGGATGTCCCTCTAAACCTTCTCTCACACTCCTGTATCTGGGGAGGTCGCTCTAACCCCTCTTTCACACTCCTATATCTGGAGAGGTCCCTCTAACACCTCTCTCACAATACTGTATCTGGGCAGGTCCCTCTAACCTCTCTCTCACACTCCTGTATCTGGGGAGGTCCCTCTAACCCATCTCTCAAATTCCTGTATCTGAGAAAGTGCCTCTATAACCTCTCTCACACTCCTGTATCTGGAGAGGTCCCTCTAACCCCTCTCTTCCATTCCTGTATCTGAGAAAGTGCCTCTAAACCCTCTGTCACACTCCTGTATCTGGGGAGGACCCTCTAACCCCTCTCTCACACTCCTGTATCTGCGAAAGTGCCTCTAACCCCCCTCTCACACTCCTGTATCTGGGGAGGTCCCTCTAACCCCTCTCTCACACTCCTGTATCTGGGGAGTTCCCTCTAACCCCCCTCTCACAGTCCTGTATCGGGGGAGGTCCCTCTAATCTCTCACACTCCTGTATCTGGGGAGATCTCTTTAACCCCACTCTCATACTCCTCTATCTGGGTATGTCCCTCGAACCCCTCACACTCCTGTATCTGGGGAGGTCCCTCTAATCCCTCTCTCACACTCCTGTAACTGGGGAGGTCGCTCTAACACCTCTGTCACACTCCGGTATCTGGGGAGGTCCGTCTAAACACTCGCTCACACTCCTGTATCTGGGGAGGACCCTCTAAACCCTCTCTCACACTCCTGTATCTGGGGAGGCCCCTCTTACCCCTCTGTAACACTCCTGTATCTGGGGAGGTCCCTCTAACCCCTCTCTCGCACTCCTGTATCTGGGGAGGTCCCTCTAACCCCTCACACTACTGTATCTGGGGAGGTCCCTCTATCTCCTCTCTCACACTCCGGTATCTGGGGAGGTCCCTCTAACCATTCTCTCACACTCCTGTATCTGGGGAGGTACCTCTAACCCCTCCCGCGCCCTCCTGGATCAGAGGATGTCCCTCTAACCCCCCCTCTCACAGTCCTGTATAAGGCGAAGTCCCTTTAACACCTCTCTCACACTCCCGTATCTGGGGAGCTCCCTCTAACCCTTCTCTCGCGCTCCTGTATCTGGGAAAGTGCCTCTAAATCCCCTCTCACACTCCTGTATCTGCAAGTTCTCTCTAACGACCCTCTCACACTCCTGTATATGAGGAGGTCACTCTAACTTCTCTCTCACACTCCTATAACTGGGGAGGTCCCTCTAACCCCTCGCTCACACACTCCTGTATCTGGGGAGGTGCCTCTAATCCCTCTCTCACACTCCTGTATCTGGCGAGTTCCCTCTAACCCCCCCTCTCACAAACCGATATCTGAGGAGGTCTCTCTGACCCCTCTTTCACACTCCTCTATCTGGGGAAGTCGCTCGAACAACTCTTGCACACATTCCTATATCTGGGGAGGTCCCTCTAACCCCTCTCTCACACTCCTATATCTGGGCGCTCCTTCTAACCGCTCTCTCACACTCCTGTATCTGGGGTGGCCCTCTAACCACTATCGCACACTCCTCTATCTGGGGAAGTCCGTCTAACACCTCTCTCACACACTCCTGTATCTGGGGAGGTCCCTCTAACCCCTCTCCCACACTCCTGTGTCTGGGGAGCTCCCTCGAACACGGCTCTCACACTGCTTTATCTGCGGAGGTCCCTCTAACCTCTCTCTAACACTCCTGTATCTGGGGAGATCCATCGAAACCCTTCTCTCACAGTCCGGTGTCAGGGGAGGTCCCTCGAACCCGTCTCTCACACTCCTGTATCTGTCGACGTCCCTTTTAATCAGTGAAGTAGTGCCCATTTTCCTGTACACAGCAAGAAACCTTGCATGGACCTGCGTCAGGTTGAGGTCAGTGATTTGCTTGAGTGAGGAGAAAATGAGGAAAGAGCTGTGATTCGATAATATCTACTGTGAATAGCTCTCCTGCTATTTCCCTGGTATTGTTGACAGTAAGGGGTGAACAATTGACTGTGTGTGTTTGGAAGATCTACGTGACTCTGTCGTTTCACAAAGGTATAATCAGTTGTGATATTCATTCCAGTTTACTGCAGCTATCCTTTTTTCAACCTGAAATATTTGCTCAGGTTTTGTGAAAGGGCAGGTTAAAAAATGGTGCAAAACTGACCTCGTCTCTGAGCTTGAGATTAACACAACAGCTCCCAGTTATAAACTGATATCAACACAGTCTGATTCCGGACGCAATTCCTCGGTCAGGTTTCTGAGGAGCTCGCTCTCATCTGTCGCTCACACTCCTGTGTCTGGGAGGTCCTTTTCACCATCTCTCTCACCTCAGTATCTAGAGAGGTTCCTTTAACCCATCTCTCACACTCCTTTATCTGGGGAGGTCCCTCTAACCCATCACTCACATTCCTGTATCTGGGGAGCTCCCTCTAACACGGCTCTCACACTTCTGTATCTGCGGAGGTCCCACTAACCTCTCTCTCACACTCCTGTTTCTGGGGAGATCCATCTAACCCCTCTCTCACACTCCTGTATGTACCTCTAATCCTCCCGCACCCTCCTGTATCTGGGGAGTTCCCTCTAACCCTCCTCTCACAGTCCTGTATCTGGGGAGTTCCCTCTAACACCTCTCTTACGCTCCTGTATCTGGGAAAGTGCCTCGAACCCCCTTCTCACACTCCTATATCTGGCAAGGTCACTCTAACCCCCCTCTCACACTCCTGTATCTGAGGAGGTCCCTCTAACTTCTTTCTCACACTCCTGTATCTGGGGATGTCCCTCTAACCCCTCTCTTACACTCCTGTATCTGGGGATGTCCCTCTAACCCCTCTCTCACACTCCTGTATCTGGGGAGGTACCTCTAACCCTCCCGCACCCTCCTTTATCTGGGGAGTTCCCTCTAACCCTCCTCTCACAGTCCTGTATCTGGGGAGGTCACTCTAACACCTCTCTCACACTGCTGTATCTGGGGAGCCACCTCTAACCCCTCTCTCACGCTCCTGTATCTGGGAAAGTGCCACGAACCCCGCTCTCACACTCCTGTATCTGAGGAGGTCCCTCTAACTTCTCTCTCACACTCCTATAACTGGGGAGGTCCCTCTAACCCCTGTTTCACACATTCCTATATCTGGGGAGGTCTCTCTCACCCCTCTCTCACACTCCTATATCTGGGCGCTCCTTCTAACCGCTCTCTCACAATCCTGTATCTGGGCAGTTCCCTCTACCCCCTCTCGCACACTACTATATCTTGGGAGGTCCCTCTAACCCCTCTCTCACACACTCCTGTATCTGGGGAGGACGCTCCATCCACTCTCTCACACTCCTGTACCTTGGGAGGTCCATCTAACCCCCCCCCCTCTCACACTCCTGTATCTGGGGTGATCCCACTGAGCCCTCTCTCACACTCCTGTATCTGGGGAGTTCCCTCTAACCACTCTCTCACACTCCTGTATTTGGTGAGCTCCCTGTAACTTCTCTCTCACACTGCTGTATCTGGGGAGGTCCCACTAACCCCTCTTTCACACTCCTGTATCTGGAGAGCTCCCTCTAACTCCCCTCTCACACTCCTGTATCTGGGGATGACCCTCTAACCTCCCACTCACACTCCTGTATCTCGGGAGGTCCCTCTAACCACTCCTGCACACTCCTGTATCTGGGGAGGTCCCTCTAACCCCTCTCGTACACTTCTGTATCTGTGGACGTCCCTTTTAATCAGTGAGCATGTGCCCATTTTACTGTACACAGCATGAATCTTTGCATGGACTGTGTCAGGTTGAGGTCAGTGATTTGCTTGAGGGAGGAGAGAATGAGGAAGGAGCTGTGATTCCATCATATCTATTGTGAATACCTCTTTTGCTATTTCCCTGGTATTGTTGACAGTAAGGGGTGAGCAATTGACTGGGTGTGTTTGGAAGATGTACATGACTCTGTCGTATCACAGGGGTATAATCAGCTGTGATATTCATTCCAGTTTACTGCAGCTATCCTTATTTCAACCTGAAATATTTGCTCAGGTTTTGTGAAAGGGCAGGTTAAAAAATGGTTGTAAAACTGACCTCGTCTCTGAGCTGTGAGGCAAAGATAAAAGCTCCCAGTTATAAACTGATATCAACACAGTCTGACTGGGACGCAATTCCGACATCAGGTTTCTGGGAATCTCGCTCTAACATCTTGCTCATACTCCTGTGTCTGGGGAGGTCCTTTTCACCATCTCTCTCACCTCAGTATTTAGAGAGGTTCCTTTAACCCGTCTCTCACAGTCCTTTATCTGGCGAGCTCCCTCTAATCAATCTCTCACACTCCTGTATCTGGGGAGCTCCCCCTAACCCCTCTCTCACATTGCTGTATCTGGGGAGGTCCCTCTAACCCGTCATACTCCTGTATCTGGGGAGGTCCCTCTAACCCCTCCCTCATACTCCTTTATCTGGGGTGATCGCTCTAAACCCTCTCTCACACTCCTGTATCTGCGGAGGTCCCTCTAAACCCTCTCTCACACTCCTGTATCTGGAGAGGTCCCTCTAACCCTTCTCTCACACTCCTGTGTCTGCGGATGTCCCTCTAAACCCTCTCTCACACTCCTGTATCTGGGGAGGTCCCTCTAACCCCTCTTTCACACTCCTGTATCTGCGGAGGTCCCTCTAACCCCTCTCTCACACTCCTGTATCTGCGGAGGTCCCTCTAAACCCTCTCTCACACTCCTGTATCTGGGGAGGTCCCTCTAACCCCTCTTTCACACTCCTATATCTGGTGAGGTCCCTCTAACCCCTCTCTCACACTCCTGTATCTGGGGAGGTCCCTCCAACCCCTCTCTCACACACCTGTATCTGTCGACGTCTCTTATAATCAGTGAGCCAGTGCCCTTTTTACTGTACACATCAAGAATCCTTGCATTGACCTGTGTCATGCTGAGGTCAGTGATTTGCTTGAGGGAGGAGAAAATGAGGAAGGAGCTGTGATTCGATAATATGTACTGTGAATAACTATCCTGCTATTTCCCTGGTATTGTTGACAGTAAGGGGTGAACAATTGACTGGGTGTGTTTGGAAGATGTACGTGACTCTGTCGTTTCACAGGGGTATAATCAGCTGTGATATTCATTCCAGTTTACTGCAGCTATCCTTTTTTCAACCTGAAATATTTGCTCAGGTTTTATGAAAGGGCAGGTTAAAAAATGGGGTAAAACTGCCCTGGTCTCTGAGCTTGAGTCTGAGACAACAGCTCCCAGTTATAAAATGATATCAACACAGTCTGACTCCGGACGCAATTCCTAGGTCAGCTTTCTGGGGAGCTCGCTCTAACCTGTCGCTCACACTCTTGTGTCTGGGAGTTCCTTTTCACCATCTCTCTCACCTCAGTATCTAGAGAGGTTCCTTTAACCCATCTCTCACAGCCCTTTATCTGGCGAGCTCCCTCTAACCACTCTCTCACAATCCTGTATCTGGGGAGCTCCCTCTAACCCCTCTCTCACATTCCTGTATCTGGGGAGTTCCCTCTAACCCGTCATACTCCTGTATCTGGGGAGGTCCCTCTAACCCCTCTCTCACACTCCTATATCTGGGCGCTCCTTCTAACCGCTCTCTCACACTCCTGTATCTGGGGAGGTCCCTCTAACCACTATCGCACACTCCTCTATCTGGGGAAGTCCATTTAACACCTCTCTCACTCACTCCTGTATCTGGGGAGATCCCTCTAACCCTTCTCCCACACTCCTTTATCTGGGGTGATCCCTCTAACCCCTCTCTCACACTCCTGTATCTGCGGATGTCCCTCTAAACCTTCTCTCACACTCCTGCATCTGGGGAGGTCGCTCTAACCGCTCTTTCACACTCCTATATCTGGAGAGGTCCCTCTAACCCCTCTCTCACAATACTGTATCTGGGCAGGTCCCTCTAACCTCTCTCGCACACTCCTGTATCTGGGGAGGTCCCTCTAACCCCTCTCTCAAATTCCTGTATCTGAGAAAGTGCCTCTATATCCTCTCTCACACTCCTGTATCTGGAGAGGTCCCTCTAACCCCTCTCTCACATTCCTGTATCTGAGAAAGTGCCTCTAAACCCTCTGTCACACTCCTGTATCTGGGGAGGACCCTCTAACCCCTTTCTCACACTCCTGTATCTGCGAAAGTGCCTCTAACCCCCCTCTCACACTCCTGTATCTGGGGAGGTCCATCTAACCCCTCTCTCACACTCCTGTATCTGGGGAGTTCCCTCTAACCCCCCTCTCACAGTCCTGTATCGGGGGAGGTTCCTCTAATCTCTCACACTCCTGTATCTGGGGAGATCTCTTTAACCCCACTCTCATACTCCTCTATCTGGGTATGTCCCTCGAGAACCCCTCACACTCCTGTATCTGGGGAGGTCCCTCTAATCCCTCTCTCACACTCCTGTAACTGGGGAGGTCGCTCTAACACCTCTGTCACACTCCGGTATCTGGGGAGGTCCGTCTAAACACTCGCTCACACTCCTGTATCTGGGGAGGACCCTCTAAACCCTCTCTCACACTCCTGTATCTGGGTAGGTCCCTCTAACCTCTCACACTCCTGTATCTGGGGAGGTCCCTCTAACCCCTCTCTCTAAATCCTGTATCTGCGGAGGTCCCTCTAACCCATCTGTCACACTCCTGTATCTGGGGAGGTCCCTCTCACGCCATTCTCACACTCCTGTATCTGGGGAGGCCCCCCTTACCCTTCTGTCACACTCCTGTATCTGGGGAGGTCCCTCTAACCCCTCTCTCACACTCCTGTATCTGGGGACGCCCCTCTTACCCCTCTGTCACACTCCTGTATCTGGGGAGGTCCCTCTAACCCCTCTCTCGCACTCCTGTATCTGGGGAGGTCCCTCTAACCCCTCACACTCCTGTATATGGGGAGTCCCTCTATCTCCTCTCTCACACTCCGGTATCTGGGGAGGTCCCTCTAACCACTCTCTCACACTCCTGTATCTGGGGAGGTACCTCTAACCCCTCCCGCGCCCTCCTGGATCAGAGGATGTCTCTCTAACCCCCCCTCTCACAGTCCTGTATAAGGCGAGGTCCCTTTAACACCTCTCTCACACTCCCGTATCTGGGGAGCTCCCTCTAACCCTTCTCTCACGCTCCTGTATCTGGGAAAGTGCCTCTAAATCCCCTCTCACACTCCTGTATCTGCAAGTTCTCTCTAACGACCCTCTCACACTCCTGTATATGAGGAGGTCACTCTAACTTCTCTCTCACACTCCTATAACTGGGGAGGTCCCACTAACCCCTCGCTCACACACTCCTGTATCTGGGGAGGTGCCTCTAATCCCTCTCTCACACTCCTGTATCTGGCGAGTTCCCTCTAACCCCCCCTCTCACAAACCGATATCTGAGGAGGTCTCTCTGACCCCTCTTTCACACTCCTCTATCTGGGGAAGTCGCTCGAACAACTCTTGCACACATTCCTATATCTGGGGAGGTCCCTCTAACCCCTCTCTCACACTCCTATATCTGGGCGCTCCTTCTAACCGCTCTCTCACACTCCTGTATCTGGGGTGGTCCCTCTAACCACTATCGCACACTCCTCTATCTGGGGAAGTCCGTCTAACACCTCTCTCACACACTCCTGTATCTGGGGAGGTCCCTCTAACCCCTCTCCCACACTCCTGTGTCTGGGGAGCTCCCTCGAACACGGCTCTCACACTGCTTTATCTGCGGAGGTCCCTCTAACCTCTCTCTAACACTCCTGTATCTGGGGAGATCCATCGAAACCCTTCTCTCACAGTCCGGTGTCAGGGGAGGTCCCTCGAACCCGTCTCTCACACTCCTGTATCTGTCGACGTCCCTTTTAATCAGTGAAGTAGTGCCCATTTTCCTGTACACAGCAAGAAACCTTGCATGGACCTGCGTCAGGTTGAGGTCAGTGATTTGCTTGAGTGAGGAGAAAATGAGGAAAGAGCTGTGATTCGATAATATCTACTGTGAATAGCTCTCCTGCTATTTCCCTGGTATTGTTGACAGTAAGGGGTGAACAATTGACTGTGTGTGTTTGGAAGATCTACGTGACTCTGTCGTTTCACAATGGTATAATCAGTTGTGATATTCATTCCAGTTTACTGCAGCTATCCTTTTTTCAACCTGAAATATTTGCTCAGGTTTTGTGAAAGGGCAGGTTAAAAAATGGTGCAAAACTGACCTCGTCTCTGAGCTTGAGATTAACACAACAGCTCCCAGTTATAAACTGATATCAACACAGTCTGACTCCGGACGCAATTCCTCGGTCAGGTTTCTGAGGAGCTCGCTCTCATCTGTCGCTCACACTCCTGTGTCTGGGAGGTCCTTTTCACCATCTCTCTCACCTCAGTATCTAGAGAGGTTCCTTTAACCCATCTCTCTCACTCCTTTATCTGGGGAGATCCCTCTAACACCTCTCTCACACTCCTGAATCTGGGGAGGTCCCTCTAACCCCTCTGTCACACTCCAGTATCTGGGGAGGTCCCTCTAACACCTCTCTCACACTCCTGTATCTGGGGAGGCCCCTCTAAACTCTCTCTCACACTCCTGTATCTGGTGAGGTCCCTCTAACCCCTCCTGCACACTCCTGTATCTGGAGAGGTCCCTCTAACCCCGCTCTCACATTCCTGTATCTGTGGACGTCCCTTTTAATCAGTGAGCTAGTGCCCATTTTATTGTACACAGCAAGAATCCTTGCATGGACCTGTGTCAGGTTGAGTTCAGTGATTTGCTTGAGGGAGGAAAGAATGAGGAAGGAGCTGTGATTCCATAATATCTAGTGTAATTTTTTCTTTCTATTTCCCTGGTATTGTGGACAGTAAGGGGTGAACAATTCACTGGGTGTGTTTTGAAGATGATCGAGACTCTGTCGTTTCACAGGGGTATAATCAGCTGTGAAATTCATTCCAGTTTACTGCAGCTATCCTTATTTCAACCTGAAATATTTGCTCAGGTTTTGTGAAAGGGCAGGTTAAAAAATGGTTGCAAAACTGACCTCGTCTCTGAGCTTGAGACAAAGACAAAATGTCACAGTTATAAACTGATATCAACACCGTCTGACTCTGGACGCAATTCCGAGGCCAGGTTTCTGGAGAGCTCGCTCTAACCCCTCTCTCACACTCCTGTATCTGGGGAGGTCCATCTAACCCCTCACACCCCTGTATCTGGGGAGTTCCCTCTATCTCCTCTCTCACACTCCTGTACCTGGGGAGGTCCCACTAAACCTTCTCTCACACTCCTGTATCTGGGGAGGTCCTTTTAACCCCTCTCCCACACTCCTGTATCTCGGGACCTCCATCTAACACGACTCTCACACTCCTCTTTCTGCGGAGGTCCCGCTAACCTCTCTCTCACACTCCTGTATCTGGGGAGGTCCCTCTAAACCCTTCTCTCTCAGTCCTGCATCTGAGGAGGTCCCGCAAACCCTCTCCCACACTCCTGTACCTCGGGAGGTCCATCTAACCCCCCACCCCACTCACACTCCTGTATCTGGGGAGGTCCCACTAACCCCTCTCTCACACTCCTGTATCTGGGGAGTTCCCTCTAACCCCTCTCTCACACTCCTGTATTTGGTGAGCTCCCTCTAACTTCTATCTCACACTCTTGTATCTGGGGTGGTCGCACTAACCCCTCTCAGACACTCCTGCATCTGGAGAGTTCCCTCTAAAACCCCTCTCACATTCCTTTATCTGGGGAGGGCCCTCATACCTCTCTCTCACACTCCTGTATCTGGGGAGGTCGCTCTAACCCCTCCTGCACACTCCTGTATCTGGGGATGTCTCTCTAACCCCTCTCTCACACTCCTGTATCTGTGGACGTTCCTTTTAATCAATGAGCTATTGCCCATTTACAGTACACAGCAAGCATCCTTGCATGGACCTGTGTCAGGTTGAGGTCAGTGATTTGCTTGAGGGAGGAGAGAATGAGGAAGAAGCTGTGATTCCATAATATCTATTGTGAATACGTCCCTTGCTATTTCCCTGGTATTTTGGACAGTAAGGGCAGAACAATTGACTTGGTTTGTTTGGAAGATGTACGTGAAGCTGTCGTTTCACAGGGGTATAATCAGCTGTGATATTCATTCCAGTTTACTGCAGCTATCCTTATTTCAACCTGAAATATTTGCTCATGTTTTGTGAAAGGGCAGGTAAAAAATGCTTGTAAAACTGACCTCGTCTCTGAGCTTGAGACTAAGATAATAGCTCTCAGTTATAAACTGATATCAACACAGTCTGACTCTGGACGCAATTCCGAGGTCAGGTTTCTGGGGAGCTCACTCTAACATCTCGCTCACACTCCTGTGTCTGGGGAGGTCCTTTTCACCATCTCACTCACCTCAGTATCTCGAAGTTCCTTTGACACATCTCTCAAATTCCTGTATCTGGGGAGCTCTCTCGAACCCCTCCCTCACACTCCTGTATCTGGGGAGGTCCCTCGAACTTCTCACACTCCTGTAACTGGGGAGATCACTATAACTCCTCACACTCCTGTATCTGGGGAGGTCCCTCTAATTCCTCTCTCACACTCCTGTATCTGGGGAGGTACCTCTAACACCTCTGTCACACTCCTGTATCTGGGGTGGTCCCTCTAACCAGTCTCTCACACTCCTGTATCTGGGGAGGTCCCTCTAATCCCTCTCTCACACTCTTGTATCTGGGGAGGTCCCTCTAACCCCTCTCTCACACTCCTGTATCTGGGGAGGTCCCTCTAAATCCTCTCTCTCACTCCTGTATCTGGGGAGGACCCTCTAACACGTCTCTCGCATTCCTGTATCTGGTGTAGTTCCTCTAACCCCACTCTCACACTCCTGTATCTGGGGAGGACCCTCTTACCCCTCTATCACACTCCTGTATGTGGGGAGGTCCCTCTAACCCCTCTCTCGCACTCCTGTATCTGGGGAGGTCCCACTAACCCCTCTCTCACACTCCTGTATCTGGGAAGGGCCTTCTAACCCCTCTCTCACACTCCTGTATCTGGGGAGTTACCTCTAACCCTCCCGCACCCTCCTGTATCTGGGGAGTTCCCTCTAAACCCCCTCTCACATTCCTGTATCTGGGGAGGTCCCTCTAACACCTCTCTCACACGCCTGTATCTGGGGAGCTACCTCTAACCCCTCTCTCACGCTCCTGTATCTGGGAAAGTGTCTCGAACCCCCGTCTCACACTCCTGTATCTGGCAAGATCACTCTATCCCCCTCTCACACTCCTGTATCTGAGGAGGTCCATCTAACTTCTCTCTCACACTCCTATAACTGGGGAGTTCCCTCTAAGCCCCCTCTCACAGTCCTGTATCTGGGGAGGTCCCTCTAACAACTCTCTCACACTCCTGTATCTGGGGAGCTACCTCTAACCCCTCTCTCACGCTCCTGTATCTGGGAAAGTGACTGAAACCCCCCTCTCACACTCCTGTATCTGGCAAGTTCACTCTAACCCTCCTCTCACACTCCTGTATCTGGGGAGTTCCCTTTAACCCCCCTCTCACAGTCCTGTATCTGGGGAGGTCCATCTAATCTCTCACACTCCTGTATCTGGGGAGATCTCTTTAACCCTACTCTCATACTCCTCTATCTGGGTAGGTCCCTCGAACCCCTCACACTCCTGTATCTGGGGAGGTCCCTCTAACCCCTCTCTCACACTCCTGTAACTGGGGAGGTCGCTCTAACACCTCTGTCACACTCCTGTACCTGGGGAGGTCCCTCTAAACACTCGCTCACACTCCTGTATCTGGGGAGGACTCTCTAAACCCTCTCTCACACTCCTGTATCTGGGGAGTTCCCTCTAACCCCTCTCTCACACTCCTGTATCTGGCTAGGTCCCTCTAACCTCTCACACTCCTGTATCTGGGGAGGTCCCTCTAACCCCTCTCTCTCAATCCTGTATCTGCGGAGGTCCCTCTAACCCCTCTGTCACACTCCTGTATCTGGGGAGGTCCCTCTAACCCCTCTGTCACACTCCTGTATCTGGATAGGTCCCTCTAACCCCTCTGTCACACTCCTGTATCTGGGGAGGCCCCTCTTACCCCTCTGTCACACTCCTGTATCTGGAAAGGTCCCTCTAACCCCTCTGTCACACTCCTGTATCTGGGGAGGCCCCTCTTACCCCTCTGTCACACTCCTGTATCTGGGGAGGTCCCTCTATCTCCTCTCTCACACTCCGGTATCTGGGGAGTTCCCTCTAACCACTCTCTCACACTCCTGTATCTGGGGAGGTAACTCTAAACCCTCCCGCGCCCTCCTGTATCTGCGGATGTCCCTCTAACCCCCCTCTCACAGTCCTGTATATGGGGAGGTCCCTTTAACACCTCTCTCACACTCCTGTATCTGGGGAGCTCCCTCTAACTGTTCTCTCACGCTCCTGTATCTGGGAAAGTGCCTCTAAATCCCCTCTCACATTCCTGTGTCAGCAAGGTCTCTCTAACCCCCCTCTCACACTCCTGAATCTGAGGAGGTCACTCTAACTTCTCTCTCACACTCCTATAACTGGGTAGGTCCCTCTAACCCCTCGCTCACACACTCCTATATCTGGGGAGGTGCCTCTAATCCCTCTCTCACACTCCTGTACCTGGCGAATTCCCTCTAACCCCCCCTCTCACAAACCGATATCTGAGGAGGTCTCTCTGATCCCTCTTTCACACTTCTCTATCTGGGAAAGTCGCTCTAACACCTCTTGCACACATTCCAATATCTGGGGAGGTCCCTCGAACCCCTCTCTCACACTCCTATATCTGGGCGCTCCTTCTAACCGCTCTCTCACACTCCTGTATCTGGGGAGGTCCCTCTAACCACTATCGCACACTCCTCTATCTGGGGAAGTCCGTTTAACACATCTCTCACTCACTCCTGTATCTGGGGAGATCCCTCTAACCCTTCTCCCACACTCCTGTGTCTGGGGAGCTCCCTCTAACAGGGCTCTCACACTCCTCTATCTGCGGAGGTCCCTCTAACCAATCTCTCACACTCCTGTATCTGGGGAGGTCCCTCTAAACCCTTCTCTCACAGTCCTGTGTCTGGTGAGGTTCCTCTAACCCGTCTCTCACACTTCTGTATCTGTCGACGTCCCTTTTAATCAGTGAGCCAATGCCCATTTTATTGTACACAGCAAAATCCTTGCATGGAACTGTATTATGTTGAGGTCAGTGATTTGGTTGAGGGAGGAGAAAATGAGAAAAGTGCTGTGATTCGATAATATCTACTGTGAATAGCTCTCCTGCTATTTCCCTGGTATTGTTGACAGTCAGGGCTGAACAATTGACTGTGTGTGTTTGGAAGATCGACGTGACTCTGTCGTTTCACAGGGGTATAATCAGCTGTGATATTCATTCCAGTTTACTGCAGCTATCCTTTTTTCAACCTGCAATATTTGCTCAGGTTTTGTGAAAGGGAAGTTTAAAAAAATGGTGTAAAACTGACCTCGTCTCTGAGCTTGAGACTAAGACAACAGCTCCCAGTTATAAACTGATATCAACACAGTCTGACTCGGGACGCAATTCCTAGGTCAGGTTTCTGGGGAGCTCGCTCTCACCTGTCGCTCACACTCCTGTGTCTGGGAGGTCCTTTTCACCATCTCTCTCACCTCAGTATCTAGAGAGGTTCCTTTAACCCATCTCTCACATTCCTGTAACTGGGGAGATCACTATAACTCCTCACACTCCTGTATCTGGGGAGTTCCCTCTAATTCCTCTCTCACACTCCTGTATCTGGGGAGGTACCTCTAACACCTCTGTCACACTCCTGTATCTGGGGTGGTCCCTCTAACCACTCTCTCACACTCCTGTATCTGGGGAGGTCCCTCTAATCCCTCTCTCACACTCCTGTATCTGGGGAGGTCCCTCTAACCCCTCTCTCACACTCCTGTATCTGTGTATGTCCCTCTAACCTCTCACACTCCTGTATCTGGGGAGGTCCCTCTAACCCCTCTCTCACACTCCTGTATCTGGGGAGGTCCCTCTAACCTCTCTCTCGCACTCCTGTATCTGGGGAGGTCCCTCTAACCCGTCTCTCGCATTCCTGTATCTGGTGAGGTTCCTCTAACCCCACTCTCACACTCCTGTATCTGGGGAGGTCCCTCTTACCCCTCTATCACACTCCTGTATCTGGGGAGGTGCCTCTAACCCCTCTCTCGCACTCCTGTATCTGGGGTGGTCCGTCTAACCCGTCTCTCGCAATCCTGTATCTGGGGAGGATCCTCTCACCCCTCTCTCACACTCCTGTATCAGGGAAATTGCCTCTAAATCCTCTCTCACACTCCTGTATCTGGGGAGTCCCTCTAACCCCTCTCCCACACTCCTTTATCTGGGAAGGTCCCTCTAACCCCTCTCACACACTCCTGTATCTGAGGAGGTACCTCTAACCCTCCCGCACCCTCCTGTATCGGGGAAGTTCTCTCTAACCCCCCTCTCACAGTCCTGTATCTGGGGAGGTCCCTCTAACACCTCTCTCACACTCCTGTATCTGGGGAGCTACCTCTAACCCCTCTCTCACGCTCCTGTATCTGGGAAAGTGCCTCGAACCCCACTCTCACACTCCTGTATCTGCCAATGTCACTCTAACCCCCCTCTCACACTCCTGTATCTGGCAAGGTCACTCTAACCCCACTCTTACACTCCTGTATCTGGGGAGTTCCCTCTAACCCCCCTCTCACAGTCCTGTATCGGGGGAGGTCCCTCTAATCTCTCACACTCCTGTATCTGGGGAGATCTCTTTAACCCCACTCTCATACTCCTCTATCTGGGTATGTCCCTCGAACCCCTCACACTCCTGTATCTGGGGAGGTCCCTCTAATCCCTCTCTCACACTCCTGTAACTGGGGAGGTCGCTCTAACACCTCTGTCACACTCCGGTATCTGGGGAGGTCCGTCTAAACACTCGCTCACACTCCTGTATCTGGGGAGGACCCTCTAAACCCTCTTTCACACTCCTGTATCTGGGGAGTTCCCTCTAACCCCTCTCTCACACTCCTGTATCTGGGTAGGTCCCTCTAACCTCTCACACTCCTGTATCTGGGGAGGTCCCTATAACCCCTCTCTCTCAATCCTGTATCTGCGGAGGTCCCTCTAACCCTTCTGTCACACTCCTGTATCTGG
Source organism: Pristiophorus japonicus (assembly GCF_044704955.1). Lineage (NCBI taxonomy): Eukaryota > Metazoa > Chordata > Chondrichthyes > Pristiophoridae > Pristiophorus > Pristiophorus japonicus. The sequence continues at coordinate 11,016,466 of NW_027252668.1, read as the reverse complement.
GGAGGTCCCTCTAACGCCACTCTCACACTCCTGTATCTGGGGAGGCCCCCCTTACCCTTCTGTCACACTCCTGTATCTGGGGAGGTCCCTCTAACCCCTCTCTCACACTCCTTTATCTGGGGAGGCCCCTCTTACCCCTCTGTCACACTCCTGTATCTGGGGAGGTCCCTCTAACCCCTCTCTCGCACTCCTGTATCTGGGGAGTTCCCTCTAACCCCTCACACTCCTGTATCTGGGGAGGTCCCTCTATCTCCTCTCTCACACTCCGGTATCTGGGGAGGTCCCTCTAACCACACTCTCACACTCCTGTATCTGGGGAGGTACCTCTAACCCCTCCCGCGCCCTCCTGGATCAGAGGATGTCCCTCTAACCCCCCCTCTCACAGTCCTGTATAAGGCGAGGTCCCTTTAACACCTCTCTCACACTCCCGTATCTGGGGAGCTCCCTCTAACCCTTCTCTCACGCTCCTGTATCTGGGAAAGTGCCTCTAAATCCCCTCTCACACTCCTGTATCTGCAAGTTCTCTCTAACGACCCTCTCACACTCCTGTATCTGAGGTGGTCACTCTAACTTCTCTCTCACACTCCTGTAACTGGGGAGGTCCCTCTAACCCCTCGCTCACACAGTCCTGTATCTGGGGAGGTGCCTCTAATCCCTCTCTCACACTCCTGTATCTGGCGAGTTCCCTCTAACCCCCCCTCTCACAAACCGATATCTGAGGAGGTCTCTCTGACCCCTCTTTCACACTCCTCTATCTGGGGAAGTCGCTCGAACAACTCTTGCACACATTCCTATATCTGGGGAGGTCCCTCTAACCGCTCTCTCACACTCCTATATCTGGGCGCTCCTTCTAACCGCTCTCTCGCACTCCTGTATCTGGGGAGGTCCCTCTAACCCCTCACACTCCTGTATCTGGGGAGGTCCCTCTATCTCCTCTCTCACACTCCGGTATCTGGGGAGGTCCCTCTAACCACTCTCTCACACTCCTGTATCTGGGGAGGTACCTCTAACCCCTCCCGCGCCCTCCTGGATCAGAGGATGTCCCTCTAACCCCCCCTCTCACAGTCCTGTATAAGGCGAGGTCCCTTTAACACCTATCTCACACTCCCGTATCTGGGGAGCTCCCTCTAACCCTTCTCTCACGCTCCTGTATCTGGGAAAGTGCCTCTAAATTCCCTCTCACACTCCTGTATCAGCAAGTTCTCTCTAACGACCCTCTCACACTCCTGTATCTGAGGAGGTCACTCTAACTTCTCTCTCACACTCCTATAACTGGGGAGGTCCCTCTAACCCCTCGCTCACACAGTCCTGTATCTGGGGAGGTGCCTCTAATCCCTCTCTCACACTCCTGTATCTGGCGAGTTCCCTCTAACCCCCCCTCTCACAAACCGATATCTGAGGAGGTCTCTCTGACCCCTCTTTCACACTCCTCTATCTGGGGAAGTCGCTCGAACAACTCTTGCACACATTCCTATATCTGGGGAGGTCCCTCTAACCGCTCTCTCACACTCCTATATCTGGGCGCTCCTTCTAACCGCTCTCTCACACTCCTGTATCTGGGGAGGTCCCTCTAACCACTATCGCACACTCCTCTATCTGGGGAAGTCCGTCTAACACCTCTCTCACACACTCCTGTATCTGGGGAGGTCCCTCTAACCCCTCTCCCACACACCTGTGTCTGGGGAGCTCCCTCGAACACGGCTCTCACACTGCTTTATCTGCGGAGGTCCCTCTAACCTCTCTCTTACACTCCTGTATCTGGGGAGATCCCTCTAAACCCTTCTCTCACAGTCCGGTGTAAGGGGATGTCCCTCGAACCCGTCTCTCACACTCCTGTATCTGTCGACGTCCCTTTTAATCAGTGAACTAGTGCCCATTTTCCTGTACACAGCAAGAAACCTTGCATGGACCTGCGTCAGGTTGAGGTCAGTGATTTGCTTGAGTGAGGAGAAAATGAGGAAAGAGCTGTGATTCGATAATATCTACTGTGAATAGCTCTCCTGCTATTTCCCTGGTATTGTTGACAGTAAGGGGTGAACAATTGACTGTGTGTGTTTGGAAGATCTACGTGACTCTGTCGTTTCACAAAGGTATAATCAGTTGTGATATTCATTCCAGTTTACTGCAGCTATCCTTTTTTCAACCTGAAATATTTGCACAGGTTTTATGAAAGGGCAGGTTAAAAAATGGTGTAAAACTGACCTCGTCTCTGAGCTTGAGATTAACACAACAGCTCCCAGTTATAAACTGATATCAACACAGTCTGACTCCGGACGCAATTCCTCGGTCAGGTTTCTGGGGAGCTCGCTCTCACCTGCCGCTCACACTCCTGTGTCTGGGAGGTCCTTTTCACCATCTCTCTCACCTCAGTATCTAGAGAGGTTCCGTTAACCCATCTCTCTCACTCCTTTATCTGGGGAGGTCCCTCTAACCCCTCTCTCACATTCCTGTATCTGGGGAGGTCCCTCTAACCCCTCATACTCCTGTATCTGGGGAGGTCCCTCTAAACCGTCTCTCACACTCGTTTATCTGGGGAGGTACCTCTAACCCATCTCCCACACTCCTGTATCTGGGGAGCTCCCTCTAACCCCCCTCTCACACTCCTGTATCTGAGGAGGTCCCTCTAACTTCTCTCTCACACTCCTGTATCTGGGGATGTCCCTCTAACCCCTCTCTCACACTCCTGTATCTGGGGATGTCCCTCTAACCCCTCTCTCACACTCCTGTATCTGGGGAGGTACCTCTAACCCTCCCGCACCCTCCTGTATCTGGGGAGTTCCCTCTAACCCTCCTCTCACAGTCCTGTATCTGGGGAGGTCCCTCTAACACCTCTCTCACACTCCTGTATCTGGGGAGCCACCTCTAACCCCTCTCTCACGCTCCTGTATCTGGGAAAGTGCCACGAACCCCGCACTCACACTCCTGTATCTGGCAAGGTCACTCTAACCGCCCTCTCACACTCCTGTATCTGAGGAGGTCCCTCTAACACGGCTCTCACACTTCTGTATCTGAGAAGGTCCCACTAACCTCTCTCTCACACACCTGTATCTGGGGAGGTCCCACTAAACCCTTCTCTCACAGTCCTGTTTCTGGGGAGGTCCCTCTAACCCGTCTCTCACACTCCTGTATCTGTCGACGTCCCTTTTAATCAGTGAGCCAGTGCCCATTTTACTGTACACAGCAAGAATCCTTGCATGGAACTGTGTCAGGTTGAGGTCAGTGATTTGCTTGAGGAAGGAGAAAATGAGGAAAGAGCTGTGATTCGATAATATCTACTGTGAATAACTCTCCTGCTATTTCCCTGGTATTGTTGCCAGTAAGGGGTGAACAATTGACTGTGTGTGCTTGGAAGATCTACGTGACTCTGTCGTTTCACAGGGGTATAATCAGCTGTGATATTCATTCCAGTTTACTGCAGCTATCCTTTTTTCAACCTGAAATATTTGCTCAGGTTTTGTGAAAGTGCAGGTTAAAAAAGGGGGTAAAACTGACCTCGTCTCTGAGCTTGAGACTAAGACAACAGCTCCCAGTTATAAACTGATATCAACACAGTCTGACTCCGGACGCAATTCCTAGGTCAGGTTTCTGGGGAGCTCGCTCTAGCCTGTCGCTCACACTCCTGTGTCTGGGAGGTCCTTTTCACCATCTCTCTCACCTCAGTATCTAGAGAGGTTCCTTTAACCCATCTCTCACACTCCTTTATCTGGGGAGGTCCCTCTAACCCATCACTCACATTCCTGTATCTGGGGAGCTCCCTCGAACACGGCTCTCACACTTCTGTATCTGCGGAGGTCCCACTAACCTCTCTCTCACACTCCTGTTTCTGGGGAGATCCCTCTAACCCCTCTCTCACAGTCCTGTATGTACCTCTAACCCTCCCGCACCCTCCTGTATCTGGGGAGTTCCCTCTAACCCTCCTCTCACAGTCCTGTATCTGGGGAGTTCCCTCTAACACCTCTCTTACGCTCCTGTATCTGGGAAAGTGCCTCGAACCCCCTTCTCACACTCCTATATCTGGCAAGGTCACTCTAACCCACCTCTCACACTCCTGTATCTGAGGAGGTCCCTCTAACTTCTCTCTCACACTCCTGTATCTGGGGATGTCCCTCTAACCCCTCTCTCACACTCCTGTATCTGGGGATGTCCCTCTAACCCCTCTCTCACAATCCTGTATCTGGGGAGGTACCTCTAACCCTCCCGCACCCTCCTGTATCTGGGGAGTTCCCTCTAACCCTCCTCTCACAGTCCTGTATCTGGGGAGGTCCCTCTAACACCTCTCTCACACTCCTGTATCTGGGGAGCCACCTCTAACCCCTCTCTCACGCTCCTGTATCTGGGAAAGTGCCACGAACCCCGCTCTCATACTCCTGTATCTGGCAAGGTCACTCTAACCGCCCTCTCACACTCCTGTATCTGAGGAGGTCCCTCTAACTTCTCTCTCACACTCCTATAACTGGGGAGGTCCCTCTAACACCTGTTTCACACATTCCTATATCTGGGGAGGTCTCTCTCACCCCTCTCTCACACTCCTATATCTGGGCGCTCTTTCTAACCGCTCTCTCACAATCCTGTATCTGGGCAGTTCCCTCTACCCCCTCTCGCACACTACTATATCTTGGGAGGTCCCTCTAACCCCTCTCTCACACACTCCTGTATCTGGGGAGGACGCTCCATCCACTCTCTCACACTCCTGTACCTTGGGAGGTCCATCTAACCCCCCCCCCTCTCACACTCCTGTATCTGGGGTGATCCCACTAAGCCCTCTCTCACACTCCTGTATCTGGGGAGTTCCCTCTAACCACTCTCTCACACTCCTGTATTTGGTGAGCTCCCTGTAACTTCTCTCTCACACTGCTGTATCTGGGGAGGTCCCACTAACCCCTCTTTCACACTCCTGTATCTGGAGAGCTCGCTCTAACTCCCCTCTCACACTCCTGTATCTGGGGATGACCCTCTAACCTCCCTCTCACACTCCTGTATCTCGGGAGGTCCCTCTAACCACTCCTGCACACTCCTGTATCTGGGGAGGTCCCTCTAACCCCTCTCGTACACTTCTGTATCTGTGGACGTCCCTTTTAATCAGTGAGCTAGTGCCCATTTTACTGTACACAGCATGAATCTTTGCATGGACTGTGTCAGGTTGAGGTCAGTGATTTGCTTGAGGGAGGAGAGAATGAGGAAGGAGCTGTGATTCCATCATATCTATTGTGAATACCTCTTTTGCTATTTCCCTGGTATTGTTGATAGTAAGGGGTGAGCAATTGACTGGGTGTGTTTGGAAGATGTACATGACTCTGTCGTATCACAGGGGTATAATCAGCTGTGATATTCATTTCAGTTTACTGCAGCTATCCTTATTTCAACCTGAAATATTTGCTCAGGTTTTGTGAAAAGGCAGGTTAAAAAATGGTTGTAAAACTGACCTCGTCTCTGAGCTGTGAGACAAAGATAAAAGCTCCCAGTTATAAACTGATATCAACACAGTCTGACTCGGGACGCAATTCCGAGGTCAGGTTTCTGGTAATCTCGCTCTAACATGGTGTTCATACTCCTGTGTCTGGGGAGGTCCTTTTCACCATCTCTCTCACCTCAGTATTTAGAGAGGTTCCTTTAACCCATCTCTCACAGTCCTTTATCTGGCGAGCTCCCTCTAATCCCTCTCTCACACTCCTGTATCTGGGGAGCTCCCCGTAACCCCTCTCTCACATTGCTGTATCTGGGGAGGTCCCTCTAACCCGTCATACTCCTGTATCTGGGGAGGTCCCTCTAACCCCTCCCTCATACTCCTTTATCTGGGGTGATCGCTCTAAACCCTCTCTCACACTCCTGTATCTGCGGAGGTCCCTCTAAACCCTCTCTCACACTCCTGTATCTGGGGAGGTCACTCTAACCCCTCTTGCACACTGCTATATCTGGTGTGGTCCCTCTAACCCCTCTCTCACACTCCTGTATCTGGAGAGGTCCCTCTAACCCTTCTCTCACACTCCTGTATCTGCGGATGTCCCTCTAAACCCTCTCTCACACTCCTGTATCTGGGGAGGTCCCTCTAACCCCTCTTTCACACTCCTGTATCTGCGGAGGTCCCTCTAACCCCTCTCTCACACTCCTGTATGTGCGGAGGTCCCTCTAACCCCTCTCTCACACTCCTGTATCTGGGGAGGTCCCTCCAACCCCTCTCTCACACACCTGTATCTGTCGACGTCTCTTATAATCAGTGAGCCAGTGCCCTTTTTACTGTACACATCAAGAATCCTTGCATTGACCTGTGTCATGCTGAGGTCAGTGATTTGCTTGAGGGAGGAGAAAATGAGGAAGGAGCTGTGATTCGATAATATGTACTGTGAATAACTATCCTGCTATTTCCCTGGTATTGTTGACAGTAAGGGGTGAACAATTGACTGGGTGTCTTTGGAAGATGTACGTGACTCTGTCGTTTCACAGGGGTATAATCAGCTGTGATATTCATTCCAGTTTACTGCAGCTATCCTTTTTTCAACCTGAAATATTTGCTCAGGTTTTATGAAAGGGCAGGTTAAAAAATGGGGTAAAACTGCCCTGGTCTCTGAGCTTGAGTCTGAGACAACAGCTCCCAGTTATAAAATGATATCAACACAGTCTGACTCCGGACGCAATTCCTAGGTCAGCTTTCTGGGGAGCTCGCTCTAACCTGTCGCTCACACTCCTGTGTCTGGGAGTTCCTTTTCACCATCTCTCTCACCTCAGTATCTAGAGAGGTTCCTTTAACCCATCTCTCACAGCCCTTTATCTGGCGAGCTCCCTCTAACCCCTCTCTCACAATCCTGTATCTGGGGAGCTCCCTCTAACCCCTCTCTCACATTCCTGTATCTGGGGAGTTCCCTCTAACCCGTCATACTCCTGTATCTGGGGAGGTCCCTCTAACCCCTCTATCACACTCCTTTATCTGGGGTGATCCCTCTAACCCCTCTCTCACACTCCTGTATCTGCGGATGTCCCTCTAAACCCTCTCTCACACTCCTGTATCTGGGGAGGTCCCTCTAACCCCTCTTTCACACTCCTATATCTGGAGAGGTCCCTCTAACCCCTCTCTCACAATACTGTATCTGGGCAGGTCCCTCTAACCTCTCTCTCACACTCCTGTATCTGGGGAGGTCCCTCTAACCCGTCTCTCAAATTCCTGTATCTGAGAAAGTGCCTCTATAACCTCTCTCACACTCCTGTATCTGGAGAGGTCCCTCTAACCCCTCTCTCACATTCCTGTATCTGAGAAAGTGCCTCTAAACCCTCTGTCACACTCCTGTATCTGGGTAGGACCCTCTAACCCCTCTCTCACACTCCTGTATCTGCGAAAGTGCCTCTAACCCCCCTCTCACGCTCCTGTATCTGGGGAGGTCCCTCTAACCCCTCTCTCACACTCCTGTATCTGGGGAGTTCCCCCTAACCCCCCTCTCACAGTCCTGTATCGGGGGAGGTCCCTCTAATCTCTCACACTCCTGTATCTGGGGAGATCTCTTTAACCCCACTCTCATACTCCTCTATCTGGGTATGTCCCTCGAACCCCTCACACTCCTGTATCTGGGGAGGTCCCTCTAATCCCTCTCTCACACTCCTGTAACTGGGGAGGTCGCTCTAACACCTCTGTCACACTCCGGTATCTGGGGAGGTCCGTCTAAACACTCGCTCACACTCCTGTATCTGGGGAGGACCCTCTAAACCCTCTCTCACACTCCTGTATCTGGGTAGGTCCCTCTAACCTCTCACACTCCTGTATCTGGGGAGGTCCCTCTAACCCCTCTCTCTCAATCCTGTATCTGCGGAGGTCCCTCTAAACCCTCTGTCACACTCCTGTATCTGGTGAGGTCCCTCTAACGCCATTCTCACACTCCTGTATCTGGGGAGGCCCCCCTTACCCTTCTGTCACACTCCTGTATCTGGGGAGGTCCCTCTAACCCCTCTCTCACACTCCTGTATCTGGGGAGGCCCCTCTTACCCCTCTGTCACACTCCTGTATCTGGGGAGGTCCCTCTAACCCCTCTCTCGCACTCCTGTATCTGGGGAGGTCCCTCTAACCCCTCACACTCCTGTATCTGCGGAGGTCCCTCTAAACCCTCTGTCACACTCCTGTATCTGGTGAGGTCCCTCTAACGCCATTCTCACACTCCTGTATCTGGGGAGGCCCCCCTTACCCTTCTGTCACACTCCTGTATCTGGGGAGGTCCCTCTAACCCCTCTCTCACACTCCTGTATCTGGGGAGGCCCCTCTTACCCCTCTGTCACACTCCTGTATCTGGGGAGGTCCCTCTAACCCCTCTCTCGCACTCCTGTATCTGGGGAGGTCCCTCTAACCCCTCACACTCCTGTATCTGGGGAGGTCCCTCTATCTCCTCTCTCACACTCCGGTATTTGGGGAGGTCCCTCTATCCACTCTCTCACACTCCGGTATCTGGGGAGGTACCTCTAACCCCTCCCGCGCCCTCCTGGATCAGAGGATGTCCCTCTAACCCCCCCTCTCACAGTCCTGTATAAGGCGAGGTCCCTTTAACACCTCTCTCACACTCCCGTATCTGGGGAGCTCCCTCTAACCCTTCTCTCACGCTCCTGTATCTGGGAAAGTGCCTCTAAATCCCCTCTCACACTCCTGTATCTGCAAGTTCTCTCTAACGACCCTCTCACACTCCTGTATCTGAGGAGGTCACTCTAACTTCTCTCTCACACTCCTATAACTGGGGAGGTCCCTCTAACCCCTCGCTCACACACTCCTATATCTGGGGAGGTGCCTCTAATCCCTCTCTCACACTACTGTATCTGGCGAGTTCCCTCTAACCCCCCCTCTCACAAACCGATATCTGAGGAGGTCTCTCTGACCCCTCTTTCACACTCCTCTATCTGGGGAAGTCGCTCGAACAACTCTTGCACACATTCCTATATCTGGGGAGGTCCCTCTAACCCCTCTCTCACACTCCTATATCTGGGCGCTCCTTCTAACCGCTCTCTCACACTCCTGTATCTGGGGTGGTCCCTCTAACCACTATCGCACACTCCTCTATCTGGGGAAGTCCGTCTAACACCTCTCTCACACACTCCTGTATCTGGGGAGGTCCCGCTAACCCCGCTCCCACACTCCTGTGTCTGGGGAGCTCTATCGAACACGGCTCTCACACTGCTTTATCTGCGGAGGTCCCTCTAACCTCTCTCTAACACTCCTGTATCTGGGGAGATCCCTCTAAACCCTTCTCTCACAGTCCGGTGTCAGGGGAGGTCCCTCGAACCCGTCTCTCACACTCCTGTATCTGTCGACGTCCCTTTTAATCAGTGAAGTAGTGCCCATTTTCATGTACACAGCAAGAAACCTTGCATGGACCTGCGTCAGGTTGAGGTCAGTGATTTGCTTGAGTGAGGAGAAAATGAGGAAAGAGCTGTGATTCGATAATATCTACTGTGAATAGCTCTCTTGCTATTTCCCTGGTATTGTTGACAGTAAGGGGTGAACAATTGACTGTGTGTGTTTGGAAGATCTACGTGACTCTGTCGTTTCACAAAGGTATAATCAGTTGTGATATTCATTCCAGTTTACTGCAGCTATCCTTTTTTCAACATGAAATATTTGCTCAGGTTTTGTGAAAGGGCAGGTTAAAAAATGGTGCAAAACTGACCTCGTCTCTGAGCTTGAGATTAACACAACAGCTCCCAGTTATAAACTGATATCAACACAGTCTGACTCCGGACGCAATTCCTCGGTCAGGTTTCTGAGGAGCTCGCTCTCACCTGTCGCTCACACTCCTGTGTCTGGGAGGTCCTTTTCACCATCTCTCTCACCTCAGTATCTAGAGAGGTTCCTTTAACCCATCTCTCTCACTCCTTTATCTGGGGAGGTCCCTCTAACCCCTCTCTCACATTCCTGTATCTGGGGAGGTCCCTCTAACCCCTCATACTCCTGTATCTGGGGAGGTCCCTCTAAACCGTCTCTCACACTCGTTTATCTGGGGAGGTCCCTCTAACCCCTCTCCCACACTCCTGTATCTGGGGAGCTCCCTCTCACACGGCTCTCACACTTCTGTATCTGAGAAGGTCCCACTAACCTCTCTCTCATACTCCTGTATCTGGGGAGGTCCCACTAAACCCTTCTCTCACAGTCCTGTTTCTGGGTAGGTCCCTCTAACCCGTCTCTCACACTCCTGTATCTGTCGACGTCCCTTTTAATCAGTGAGCCAGTGCCCATTTTACTGTACACAGCAAGAATCCTTGCATGGAACTGTGTCAGGTTGAGGTCAGTGATTTGCTTGAGGAAGGAGAAAATGAGGAAAGAGCTGTGATTCGATAATATCTACTGTGAATAACTCTCCTGCTATTTCCCTGGTATTGTTGCCAGTAAGGGGTGAACAATTGACTGTGTGTGTTTGGAAGATCTACGTGACTCTGTCGTTTCACAGGGGTATAATCAGCTGTGATATTCATTCCAGTTTACTGCAGCTATCCTTTTTTCAACCTGAAATATTTGCTCAGGTTTTGTGAAAGGGCAGGTTAAAAAAGGGAGTAAAACTGACCTCGTCTCTGAGCTTGAGACTAAGACAACAGCTCCCAGTTATAAACTGATATCAACACAGTCTGACTCCGGACGCAATTCCTAGGTCAGGTTTCTGGGGAGCTCGCTCTAGCCTGTCGCTCACACTCCTGTGTCTGGGAGGTCCTTTTCACCATCTCTCTCACCTCAGTATCTAGAGAGGTTCCTTAAACCCATCTCTCACACTCCTTTATCTGGGGAGGTCCCTCTAACCCATCACTCACATTCCTGTATCTGGGGAGCTCCCTCTAACACGGCTCTCACACTTCTGTATCTGCGGAGGTCCCACTAACCTCTCTCTCACACTCCTGTTTCTGGGGAGATCCCTCTAACCCCTCTCTCACACTCCTGTATTTACCTCTAATCCTCCCGCACCCTCCTGTATCTGGGGAGTTCCCTCTATCCCTCCTCTCACAGTCCTGTATCTGGGGAGTTCCCTCTAACACCTCTCTTACGCTCCTGTATCTGGGAAAGTGCCTCGAACCCCCTTCTCACACTCCTATATCTGGCAAGGTCACTCTAACCCCCCTCTCACACTCCTGTATCTGAGGAGGTCCCTCTAACTTCTCTCTCAAACTCCTGTATCTGGGGATGTCCCTCTAACCCCTCTCTCACACTCCTGTATCTGGCGAGCTCCCTCTAATCCCTCTCTCACACTCCTGTATCTGGGGAGCTCCCCCTAACCCCTCTCTCACATTGCTGTATCTGGGGAGGTCCCTCTAACCCGTCATACTCCTGTATCTGGGGAGGTCCCTCTAACCCCTCCCTCATACTCCTTTATCTGGGGTGATCGCTCTAAACCCTCTCTCACACTCCTGTATCTGCGGAGGTCCCTCTAAACCCTCTCTCACACTCCTGTATCTGGGGAGGTCCCTCTAAGCCTTCTCTCACACTCCTGTATCTGCGGATGTCCCTCTAAACCCTCTCTCACACTCTTGTATCTGGGGAGGTCCCTCTAACCCCTCTTTCACACTCCTGTATCTGCGGAGGTCCCTCTAACCCCTCTCTCACACTCCTGGATCTGCGGAGGTCCCTCTAAACCCTCTCTCACACTCCTGTATCTGGGGAGGTCCCTCTAACCCCTCTTTCACACTCCTATATCTGGTGAGGTCCCTCTAACCCCTCTCTCACACTCCTGTATCTGGGGAGGTCCCTCCAACCCCTCTCTCACACACCTGTATCTGTCGACGTCTCTTATAATCAGTGAGCCAGTGCCCTTTTTACTGTACACATCAAGAATCCTTGCATTGACCTGTGTCATGCTGAGGTCAGTGATTTGCTTGAGGGAGGAGAAAATGAGGAAGGAGCTGTGATTCGATAATATGTACTGTGAATAACTATCCTGCTATTTCCCTGGTATTGTTGACAGTAAGGGGTGAACAATTGACTGGGTGTGTTTGGAAGATGTACGTGACTCTGTCGTTTCACAGGGGTATAATCAGCTGTGATATTCATTCCAGTTTACTGCAGCTATCCTTTTTTCAACCTGAAATATTTGCTCAGGTTTTATGAAAGGGCAGGTTAAAAAATGGGGTAAAACTGCCCTGGTCTCTGAGCTTGAGTCTGAGACAACAGCTCCCAGTTATAAAATGATATCAACACAGTCTGACTCCGGACGCAATTCCTAGGTCAGCAATCTGGGGAGCTCGCTCTAACCTGTCGCTCACACTCCTGTGTCTGGGAGTTCCTTTTCACCATCTCTCTCACCTCAGTATCTAGAGAGGTTCCTTTAACCCATCTCTCACAGCCCTTTATCTGGCGAGCTCCCTCTAACCACTCTCTCACAATCCTGTATCTGGGGAGCTCCCTCTAACCCCTCTCTCACATTCCTGTATCTGGGGAGTTCCCTCTAACCCGTCATACTCCTGTATCTGGGGAGGTCCCTCTAACCCCTCTCTCACACTCCTATATCTGGGCGCTCCTTCTAACCGCTCTCTCACACTCCTGTATCTGGGGAGGTCCCTCTAACCACTATCGCACACTCCTCTATCTGGGGAAGTCCATTTAACACCTCTCTCACTCACTCCTGTATCTGGGGAGATCCCTCTAACCCTTCTCCCACACTCCTTTATCTGGGGTGATCCCTCTAACCCCTCTCTCACACTCCTGTATCTGCGGATGTCCCTCTAAACCTTCTCTCACACTCCTGCATCTGGGGAGGTCGCTCTAACCGCTCTTTCACACTCCTATATCTGGAGAGGTCCCTCTAACCCCTCTCTCACAATACTGTATCTGGGCAGGTCCCTCTAACCTCTCTCGCACACTCCTGTATCTGGGGAGGTCCCTCTAACCCCTCTCTCAAATTCCTGTATCTGAGAAAGTGCCTCTATATCCTCTCTCACACTCCTGTATCTGGAGAGGTCCCTCTAACCCCTCTCTCACATTCCTGTATCTGAGAAAGTGCCTCTAAACCCTCTGTCACACTCCTGTATCTGGGGAGGACCCTCTAACCCCTTTCTCACACTCCTGTATCTGCGAAAGTGCCTCTAACCCCCCTCTCACACTCCTGTATCTGGGGAGGTCCATCTAACCCCTCTCTCACACTCCTGTATCTGGGGAGTTCCCTCTAACCCCCCTCTCACAGTCCTGTATCGGGGGAGGTTCCTCTAATCTCTCACACTCCTGTATCTGGGGAGATCTCTTTAACCCCACTCTCATACTCCTCTATCTGGGTATGTCCCTCGAGAACCCCTCACACTCCTGTATCTGGGGAGGTCCCTCTAATCCCTCTCTCACACTCCTGTAACTGGGGAGGTCGCTCTAACACCTCTGTCACACTCCGGTATCTGGGGAGGTCCGTCTAAACACTCGCTCACACTCCTGTATCTGGGGAGGACCCTCTAAACCCTCTCTCACACTCCTGTATCTGGGTAGGTCCCTCTAACCTCTCACACTCCTGTATCTGGGGAGGTCCCTCTAACCCCTCTCTCTCAATCCTGTATCTGCGGAGGTCCCTCTAACCCATCTGTCACACTCCTGTATCTGGGGCGGTCCCTCTCACGCCATTCTCACACTCCTGTATCTGGGGAGGCCCCCCTTACCCTTCTGTCACACTCCTGTATCTGGGGAGGTCCCTCTAACCCCTCTCTCACACTCCTGTATCTGGGGAGGCCCCTCTTACCCCTCTGTCACACTCCTGTATCTGGGGAGGTCCCTCTAACCCCTCTCTCGCACTCCTGTATCTGGGGAGGTCCCTCTAACCCCTCACACTCCTGTATATGGGGAGTCCCTCTATCTCCTCTCTCACAATCCTGTATCTGGGGAGCTCCCTCTAACCCCTCTCTCACATTCCTGTATCTGGGGAGTTCCCTCTAACCCGTCATACTCCTGTATCTGGGGAGGTCCCTCTAACCCCTCTGTCACACTCCTGTATCTGGGGAGGACCCTCTAACCCCTCTCTCACACTCCTGTATCTGCGAAAGTGCCTCTAACCCCCCTCTCACACTCCTGTATCTGGGGAGGTCCCTCTAACCCCTCTCTCACACTCCTGTAACTGGGGAGGTCCCTGTAACCCCTCTCACACACTCAGGTATCTGGGGAGGTGCTACTAAACCCCCCTCTCACACTCCTGTATCTGGGGAGGTCCCTCTAACCCCTCTCTCAGACTCCTGTATCTGGGGAGGTCCAACTTACCCCTCTCTCACACTCCTGTATCTGGGGAGGTTCCTCTAACCCCTCACACTACTGTATCTGGGGAGGACCCTTTAACGCCTCTCTCACAGTCTTGTATCTGTGGAGGTCACCCTAACCCATTGCACTCACTCCTGTATCGCAGGAAGTCCCTCTAACCCATCTTTCACTCTCCTGTATCTGGCGAGATCCCTCTAAACTCTCTCTCACACTCCTGTGTCTGGGGCGGTCCTTTTCACCATCTCTCCCACCTCAGCATCTAGAAGTTCCTTTAGCACATCTCTCAAATTCCTGTATCTGGGGAGCTCTCTCGAACCCCTCTCTCACACTCCTGTATCTGGGGAGGTCCCTCTAACCTCTCACACTCCTGTATCTGGGGAGATCTCTTTAACCCCACTCTCATACTCCTCTATCTGGGTAGGTCCCTCTAAACCCTCACACTCCTGTATCTGGGGATGTCCCTCTAACCCCTCTCTCGCACTCTTGTATCTGGTAAGGTCCCTCTAACGCCTCTCTCACACTCCTGTATCTGGGGAGTTCCCTCTAACCCCTCTCTCGCACTCCGGTATCTGGGGAGGTCCCTCTAACCCCTCTCTCACACTCCTGTATCTAGGGAGGTACCTCTAACCCGTCCCGCGCATTCCTGTATCTGAGGATGTCCATCTAACCCCCCTCTCACAGTCCTGAATATGGGGAGGTCCATTTAACACCTCTCTCACACTCCTGTATCTGGGGAGCTCCCTCCAACCCTTCCCTCACGCTCCTGTATCAGGGAAAGTGCCTCTAAATCCCCTCTCACACAACTGTGTCTGAGGAGGTCACTCTAACTTCTCTCTCACACTCCTATAACTGGGGAGGTCCCTCTAACCCCTCGCTCACACACTCCTGTATCTGGGGATGTGCCTCTAACGCCTGTCTCACACTCCTGTATCTGGCGAGTTCCCTCTAACCCCCCCTCTCACAAACCGATATCTGGGGAGGTCTCTCTTACCCCTCTTTCACACTCCTCTATCTGGGGAAGTCCGTCTAACACCTCTTTCACACATTCCTATATCTGGGGAGTTCCCTCTAACCACTCTCTCACACTCCTGTGTCTGGGGAGCTCCATCTAACACGGCTCTCACGCTCCTGTATCTGCGGAGGTCCCTCTAACCTCTCTCTCACACTCCTGTATCTGGGGAGGTCCCTCTAAATCCTTCTCTCACAGTCCTGTGTCTGGGGAGGTTCCTCTAACCCGTCTCTCACACTCCTGTATCTGTCGACGTCCCTTTTAATCAGTGAGCCAGTGCCCATTTTACTGCACACAGCAAGAATCCTTGCATGGACCTGTATCAGGTTTTGTGAAAGGGCAGGTTAAAAAATGGTATAAAACTGACCTCGTCTCTGAGCTTGACACTAAGACAACAGCTCCCAGTTATAAACTGATATCAACACAGTCTGACTCCGGACGCAATTCCTAGGTCAGGTTTCTGGGGAGCTCGCTCTAACCTGTCGCTCACACTCCTGTGTCTGGGAGGTCCTTTTCACCGTCTCTCTCACCTCAGTATCTAGAGAGGTTCCTTTAACCCATCTCTCACACTCCTATATCTGGGGAGGTCCCTCTCACCCCTCTCTCACATTCCTGTATCTGGGGAGGTCCCTCTAAACCGTCTCTCACACTCGTTTATCTGGGGAGGTCCCTCCAACCCCTCTCCCACACTCCTGTATCTGGGGAGCACCATATAACACGGCTCTCACACTTCTGTATCTGCGGAGGTCCCACTAACCTCTCTCTCACACTCCTGTATCTGGGGAGATCCCTCTAAACCCTTCTCTCACAGTCCTGTGTCTTGGAAGGTCCCTCGAACCCGTCTCTGACACTCC
The DNA here is from genome assembly GCF_044704955.1 of Pristiophorus japonicus. Classification (NCBI taxonomy): domain Eukaryota; kingdom Metazoa; phylum Chordata; class Chondrichthyes; family Pristiophoridae; genus Pristiophorus; species Pristiophorus japonicus. The sequence continues at coordinate 11,000,433 of NW_027252668.1, read as the reverse complement.
TGTATCTGTCGACGTCCCTTTTAATCAGTGAACTAGTGCCCATTTTCCTGGACACAGCAAGAATCCTTGCATGGACCTGCGTCAAGTTGAGGTCAGTGATTTGCTTGACGGAGGAGAAAATGAGGAAAGAGCTGTGATTCGATAATATCTACTGTGAATAACTCTCCTGCTATTTCCCTGGTATTGTTGACAGTAAGGGGTGGACAATTGACTGTGTGTGTTTGGAAGATCTACGTGACTCTGTCGTTTCACAGGGGTATAATCAGCTGTGATATTCATTCCAGTTTGCTACAGCTATCCTTTTTTCAACCTGAAATATTTGCTCAGGTTTTGTGAAAGGGCAGGTTGAAAAATGGAGTAAAACTGACCTCGTCTCTGAGCTTGAGACTAAGACAACAGCTACCAGTTATAAACTGATATCAACATAGTCTGACTCCGGACGCAATTCCTAGGTCAGGTTTCTTGGGAGCTCGCTCTAACCTGTCGCTCATACTCCTGTTTCTGGGAGGTCCTTTTCACCATCTCTCTCACCTCAGTATCTTGAGATGTTCCTTTAACCCATCTCTCACACTCCTGTATCTGGTGAGGTCCCTCTAAACCCTCTTTCACACTCCTGTATCGGGGGAGGTCCCTCTAACCCCTCACACTCCTGAATCTGGGGAGGTTCCTCTAAACCGTCTCTCACACTCCTTTATCTGCGGAGATCCCTCTAACACCTCTCTCACACCCCTGTATCTGCAGAGGTCCCTCTAACCCCTCTCTCACATTCCTGTATCTGAGAAAGTGCCTCTAAACCCTCTCTCACACTCGTGTATCTGGGGTGGACGCTCTAACCCCTCTCTCACACACCTGTGTCTGCGAAAGTGTCTCTAAACCCCCTCTCACACTCTTGTATCTGGGGAGGACCCTCTAACCCCTTTCACACACTCCTGTATCTGGGGAGGTCTTTTTAACACCCCCTGGCACACTCCTGTATCTGTGGAGGTCCCTCTAACCCATTGCACTCACTCCTGTATCACAGGAAACCCCTCTAACCCATCTTTCACTCTCCTGTATCTGGCGAGCTCCCTCTAGCCTCTCTCTCACACTCCTGTGTCAGGGGAGGTCCCTCTCAACCCTCTCTCGCACTCCATAATTTCAAGGCTGATCTGATTATGGACTCGGCTCCACTTCCCACCCTTAATCCCTTATTGTTTAAGAAACTGTCTATTTTTGTCTTAAATATATTCAATGACCCAGCTTCTATAGCTCTCTGAGGCAGCGAATTCCACAGTTTTACATCCCTCTGAGAGAAAATATTTCTCCTCATTTCCCTTATTCTAAGACCATGCCCTCTAGTTCTAGTCTTCCCCATCAGTGGAAACATACTCTCTGCATCCACCTTGTCAAACCCCCTCTTAATCTCATACGTTTCGAAATGATCATCTCTCATTCATTCTTCTGAAATGAGTAGAGGCCCAACCTACCCAACCTTTCCTCATAAGTCAACACCCTCATCTCTTGAATTAACCTCGTGAACCTGCTCTGAACTGCCTGTAAAAGCAAGAATATCCTTCCGAAAATATGGAAACCAAAACTGCACACAGTATTCCAGGTATGGCCTCAGCAATACCCTGTATAGCTATAGCAAGACGTCCCTGCTTTTATACTCCATCCTCTTCAGAATAAAGGCCCAGATTCCATTGGCCTTCCTGATCACTTGCTGTATCTGCATACTATCCTTTTGTGTTTTATGTACAAGTACCCCCAGGTCCCGCTGTGGAGCAGCATTTTGCAATCTTGCTCCATTTAAATAATAACTTGCTCTTTGATTGTTTTCAAGTACATGACCTCACACTTTCCAACATTATATTCCATCTGCCAAATATTTGCCCACTCACTTCGCTTGTCTATGTCCTTTTGCAGATTTTTTGTGTCCTCCTCACAAATTGCTTTTCCTCCCATCTTTGTAACGTCAGCAAACTTGGCAACGTTACACGGTCTTCCAAGTCGTCAATATAGACTGTAAATAGTTGGGTTCCCAGCACTGATCCCTGCAGCACCACACTAGTTAATGGTTGCTAACCAGAAAATGAAGCATTTATCCCGACTATCTGTTTTCTGTTAGTTAGACTATCATCTATCCATGCTAATATATTAACCCCAACTCCGTGAACCTGTGTATTAACCTTTTATGTGCCACCTTATCAAATGCATTATGGAAGTCCAAATACATCATATCCACTGGTTCCCCTTTATCAACCCTGTTCGGAACATCCTCAAAGAATTCCAGCAAATTTGTCAAACATGACCTCCCCTTCATAAATCCATGCTGACTCTGACCGAATTTTGATTTTCCATATGTCCTGCTACTGTTTTTTTAATAATGGACTCCAACATTTTCCCAATCACAGATGTTAAGCTAACTGGTCTATAGTTTTCCTGCTTTTTGACTGCCTCATTTTTTGAATAGGGGCGTTCCCACTCTCAGTCAACTCGCCCTCAAACTCCTGTATCGAGGGAGGGGCCGCAAACTCCTCTGGCACATTACTGTAACTAGGGAGCTAATTCTAACCCCTCTATCACACTACTGTATCTGGGGAGCTCCCTCTAACTGCTCACATTCCTGTATCTAAGGAGGTCCCACTAACCCCTCACACTCCTGTATCTGGGGAGGTCCCACTAACACCTCACACTCCTGTATCTGGGGAGCTCCCTGTAAACCCTCACACTTCTGTATCTGGGAGAGGGTCCCTCTAAACCCTCTCTCACATTCCTGTACCCGGGGAGGTCCCTCTAACCTGTCTCTCTCACACCCCTGTATCTGGTGAGCTCCCTCTAACCTTTCAAACTCCACTATCTGGGTAGGTCCCTCGAACCCCTAACACTCCTGTATCTCGGGAGGTCCCTCTAACGCCTCTCTCACACTCCTGTATCTTGGGAAGTCCCTCTAACACCTCTGTCACATTTCTGTATCTGGGGAGTTCCCTCTAAACACTCTCTCACACTCCTGTATCTGGGGACATCACTCTAAACCCTCTCTCACACTCCTGTATCTGGGGAGTTCCCTCTAACCCCTCTCTCACACTCCTGTATATGGGTAGGTCCCTCTAACCTCTCACACTCCTGTATCTAGGGAGGTCCCTCTAACCCCTCTCTCACACTCCTGTATTTGCGGATGTCCCTCTAACCCCTCTGTCACACTCCTGTATCTGGGGAGGTCCGCCTTACCCCTCTCTCGCACTCCTGTGTCTGGTGAGGTCCTTCTAACCCGTCTCTCGCATTCCTGTATTTGGGGAGGTTCCTCTAACACCTCTCACACACTCCTGTATCTGGGAAAGTGCCTCTAACACCTCTCTCACACTCCTCTATCTGGGGAGTTCCCTCTAAACCCTCTCTCACACTCCTGTATCTGGGGAGGTACCTCTAACCCCTCCCGCACCCTCCTGTATCTGGGGAGGTCCCTCTAACACCCCTCTCACAGTTCTGTATCTGGGGAGGCCCCTTAAACACCTCTCTCACACTCCTGTATCTGGGGAGCTCCCTCTAACCCTTCTCTCACGCTCATGTATCTGGAAAAGTGCCTCTAAACCCCCTCTCACACTCCTGTATCTGCAAGGTCTCTCTCAACCCCCTCTCACACTCATGTATCTGAGGAGGTCACTCTAACTTCTCTCTCACACTCCTTTAACTGGGGAGGTCCCTCTAACCCCTCTCTCACACACTCCTGTATCTGGGGAGGTGCCTCTAACCCCTCTCTCACACTCCTCTATCTGGCGAGTTCCATCTAACCCCCCCTCTCACAAACCGATATCTGGGGAGGTCTCTCTGACCCCTCTTTCACACTGCTCTATCTGGGGAAGTCCCTCTAACACCTCTTTCAGACATTCCTATATCTGGGGAGGTCCCTCTAACCCCTCTCTCACACTTCTATATCTGGGCGCTCCTTCTAACCGCTCTCTCACTCTCCTGTATCTGGGGAGGTCCCTCTAACCTCTATCGCACACTCCTATATCTTAGGAGGTCCCTCTAACCCCTCTCTCAAACACTCCTGTATCTGGGGAGGACGCTCCATCCCCTCTCTCACACTCCTGTACCTTGTGAGGTCCATCTAACCCCCACTCTCACAATCCTGTATCTGGGGAGATCCCTCTAAGCCCTCTCTCACACTCCTGTATCTTGGGAGGTCCCTCTAACCCCTCTCTCACACTGCTGTAGTTGGTGAGCTCCCTCTAACCTCTCTCTCGCACTCCTGTATCTGGGGAGGTCCAACTAACCATTCTCTCACACTCCTGTAACTGGAGAGCTCCCTTTAACCCCCCTCTCACACTCCTGTATCTGGGGAGGACCCCCTAACCTCTCTCACACTCCTGTATTTGGGGAGGTCCCTCTAACCACTCCTGCACACTCATGTATCTGCGGATGTCCCTCTAACCCCTCTCTCACACTTCTGTATCTGTGGACGTCCCTTTTAATCAGTGAGCTAGTGGCCATTTTACTGTAAACAGCAAGTATCCTTTCATGGACCTGTGTCAGGTTGATGTCAGTGATTTGCTTGAGGGAGGAGAGAATGAGGAAGGAGCTGTGATTCACAGGGGTATAATCAGCTGTGATATTCATTCCAGTTTACTGCAGCTATCCTTATTTGAACCTGAAATATTTGCTCAGGTCTTGTGAAAGGGAAGGTTAAAAAATGGTTGTAAATCTGACCTCGTCTCTGAGCTTGAGACAAAGACAAAAGCTCCCAGTTATAAACTGATATCAACACAGTCTGACTCTGGACGCAATTCCGAGGTCAGGATCCTTGAGACCTCGCTCTAACATCTCGCTCATACTCCCGTGCCTGGGGAGGTCCTTTTCAACATCTCTCTCACCGCAGTATCTAGAGATGTTCCTTGAAACCATCACTCACACTCCTGTATCTAGGGAGCTCCCTCTAACCCCTCTCTCACACCCCTGTATCTGGGGAGGTCCCTCTAACCCTTCTCTCACACTCCTGTATCTGTGGAGGTCCCTCGAACCCCGCACACTCCTGTATCTGGGGAGGCCCCTCTAAACCCTCTCTCACACTCCTGTATCTGGGGAGGTCCCTCTAACCCCTCTCTCACACTGCTGTATCTTGGGAGGTCGCTCTGACGCCTCTCTCACACTCTTGTATCTGAGGAGGTCCCCTTAACCCTTCTCTCACACTCATGTATCTCGGGAGACCCCTCTAACCCCTCTCCCACACTCCTGTATCTGGGGAGTTCCATCTAACACGTCTCTCACACTCCCGTATCTGCGGAGGTCCCTCTAACCTCTCTTTCACACTCCTGTATCTGCGGGGGGTCCCTCTAAACCCTTCTCTCACAGTCCTGTTTCTGGGGAGGTCCCTCTAACCCGTCTCTCACATTCCTGTATCTGTCGCCCTCCCTTTTAATCAGTGAGTTAGTGCCCATTTTGCTGTACACAGCAAGGATCCTTGCATGGACCTGTGTCAGGTTGAGGTCAGTGATTTGCTTGAGGGAGGAGAAAATGAGGAAAGAGCTGTGATTCGATAATATCTACTGCGAATAACTCTCCTGCTATTTCACTGGTATTGTTGACAATAAGGGGTGTACAATTGACTGTGTGTGTTTGGAAGATCTACGTGACTCTGTCGTTTCACAGGGGTATAATCAGCTGTGATATTCTTTCCAGTTTACTGCAGCTATCCTTTTTTCAACCTGAAATATTTGCTCAGGTTTTGTGAAAGGGCAGGATAAAAAATGGGGTAAAACTGACCTCGTCTCTGAGCTTGAGACTAAGACAACAGCTCCCAGTTATAAACTGATATGAACACAGTCTGATTCCGCACGCAATTCCTAGGTCAGGTTTCTAGGGAGCTCGCTCTAACCTGTCGCTCCCACTCCTGTGTCTGGGAGGTCCTTTTCACCATCTCTCTCACCTCAGTATCTAGAGAGGTTCCTTTAACCCATCTCTCACACTCCCTTATCTGGGGTGGTGCTTCTAACACCTCTCTCACATTCCTGTATCTGGGGAGGTCCCTCTAAACCGTCTCTCACACTCCTTTATGTGGGGAGATCCCTCTAAACCCTCTTTCACACTTCTATATCTGCGGAGGTCCCTCTTACCCCTCTCTCACACTCCTGTATCTGGAGAGGTCCCTCTAACCCCTCTCTCACATTCCTGTATCTGGGGAGGTCCCTCTAACCTCTCTCTCACACTCCTGTATCTAGGGAGGTCTCTCTAACCCCTCTCTCACATTCCTGTATCTGAGAAAGTGCCTCTATACCCTCTCTCACACACCTGTATCTGGAGAGGTCCCTCTAACCCCTCTCTCACATTCGTGTATCTGAGAAAGTGCCTCTAAACCCTCTCTCACACTCCTGTATCTGCAGAGGACCCTCTAAAACCTCTCTCACACTCCTGTATCTTGCGAGGTCGCTCTAACCCCTCATACTCCTGTATCTGCGGAGGTCCCTCTAACCCGTCTCTCACACCCCTGTATCTGGAGAGGTCCCTCTAACCCCTCTCTCACAATCCTGTATCTGGGGAGGTCCCTCTAACCTCTCTCTCACACTCCTGTGTCTGGGGAGGTCCCTCTAACCCCTCTCTCACATTCCTGTATCTGAGAAAGTGCCTCTATACCCTCTCTCACACTCCTGTATTTGGAGAGGTCCCTCTAACCCCTCTCTCACATTCCTGTATCTGAGTAAGTGCCTCTAAACCCTCTCTCACACTCCTGTATCTGGGGAGGACCCTCTAACCCCTCTCTCACACTCCTGTATCTGCGAAAGCGCCTCTAAACCCCATCTCACACTCCTGTATCTGGAGAGGTCCCTCTAAACCGTCTCTCACACTCCTTTATGTGGGGAGATCCCTCTAACCCATCTCTCAGGCTCTTGTATCTGCGGAGGTCACTCTAACCCGTCTCTCACACTCCTGTATCTGGGGAGGTCCCTCTAAACCCTCTTTCACACTCCTATATCTGCGGAGGTCCCTCTTACCCCTCTCTCACACTCCTGTATCTGGAGAGGTCCCTCTAACCCCTCTCTCACATTCCTGTATCTGGGGAGGTCCCTCTAACCTCTCTCTCACACTGCTGTAGTTGGTGAGCTCCCTCTAACCTCTCTCTCGCACTCCTGTATCTGGGGACATCACTCTAAACCCTCTCTCACACTCCTGTATCTGGGGAGTTCCCTCTAACCCCTCTCTCACACTCCTGTATATGGGTAGGTCCCTCTAACCTCTCACACTCCTGTATCTAGGGAGGTCCCTCTAACCCCTCTCTCACACTCCTGTATTTGCGGATGTCCCTCTAACCCCTCTGTCACACTCCTGTATCTGGGGAGGTCCGCCTTACCCCTCTCTCGCACTCCTGTGTCTGGTGAGGTCCCTCTAACCCGTCTCTCGCATTCCTGTATTTGGGGAGGTTCCTCTAACACCTCTCACACACTCCTGTATCTGGGAAAGTGCCTCTAACACCTCTCTCACACTCCTCTATCTGGGGAGTTCCCTCTAAACCCTCTCACACACTCCTGTATCTGGGGAGGTACCTCTAACCCCTCCCGCACCCTCCTGTATCTGGGTGGTCCCTCTAACACCCCTCTCACAGTTCTGTATCTGGGGAGGCCCCTTAAACACCTCTCACACACTCCTGTATCTGGGGAGCTCCCTCTAACCCTTCTCTCACGCTCATGTATCTGGAAAAGTGCCTCTAAACCCCCTCTCACACTCCTGTATCTGCAAGGTCTCTCTCAACCCCCTCTCACACTCATGTATCTGAGGAGGTCACTCTAACTTCTCTCTCACACTCCTTTAACTGGGGAGGTCCCTCTAACCCCTCTCTCACACACTCCTGTATCTGGGGAGGTGCCTCTAACCCCTCTCTCACACTCCTCTATCTGGCGAGTTCCATCTAACCCCCCCTCTCACAAACCGATATCTGGGGAGGTCTCTCTGACCCCTCTTTCACACTGCTCTATCTGGGGAAGTCCCTCTATCACCTCTTTCAGACATTCCTATATCTGGGGAGGTCCCTCTAACCCCTCTCTCACACTTCTATATCTGGGCGCACCTTCTAACCGCTCTCTCACTCTCCTGTATCTGGGGAGGTCCCTCTAACCTCTATCGCACACTCCTATATCTTGGGAGGTCCCTCTAACCCCTCTCTCAAACACTCCTATATCTGGGGAGGACGCTCCATCCCCTCTCTCACACTCCTGTACCTTGTGAGGTCCATCTAACCCCCACTCTCACAATCCTGTATCTGGGGAGATCCCTCTAAGCCCTCTCTCACACTCCTGTATCTTGGGAGGTCCCTCTAACCCCTCTCTCACACTGCTGTAGTTGGTGAGCTCCCTCTAACCTCTCTCTCGCACTCCTGTATCTGGGGAGGTCCAACTAACCATTCTCTCACACTCCTGTAACTGGAGAGCTCCCTTTAACCCCCCTCTCACACTCCTGTATCTGGGGAGGACCCCCTAACCTCTCTCACACTCCTGTATTTGGGGAGGTCCCTCTAACCACTCCTGCACACTCATGTATCTGCGGATGTCCCTCTAACCCCTCTCTCACACTTCTGTATCTGTGGACGTCCCTTTTAATCAGTGAGCTAGTGGCCATTTTACTGTAAACAGCAAGTATCCTTTCATGGACCTGTGTCAGGTTGATGTCAGTGATTTGCTTGAGGGAGGAGAGAATGAGGAAGGAGCTGTGATTCACAGGGGTATAATCAGCTGTGATATTCATTCCAGTTTACTGCAGCTATCCTTATTTGAACCTGAAATATTTGCTCAGGTCTTGTGAAAGGGAAGGTTAAAAAATGGTTGTAAATCTGACCTCGTCTCTGAGCTTGAGACAAAGACAAAAGCTCCCAGTTATAAACTGATATCAACACAGTCTGACTCTGGACGCAATTCCGAGGTCAGGATCCTGGAGACCTCGCTCTAACATCTCGCTCATACTCCCGTGCCTGGGGAGGTCCTTTTCAACATCTCTCTCACCGCAGTATCTAGAGATGTTCCTTGAAACCATCACTCACACTCCTGTATCTAGGGAGCTCCCTCTAACCCCTCTCTCACACCCCTGTATCTGGGGAGGTCCCTCTAACCCCTCTCTCACACTCCTGTATCTGTGGAGGTCCCTCGAACCCCGCACACTCCTGTATCTGGGGAGGCCCCTCTAAACCCTCTCTCACACTCCTGTATCTGGGGAGGTCCCTCTAACCCCTCTCTCACACTGCTGTATCTTGGGAGGTCCCTCTGACGCCTCTCTCACACTCTTGTATCTGAGGAGGTCCCCTTAACCCTTCTCTCACACTCATGTATCTCGGGAGACCCCTCTAACCCCTCTCCCACACTCCTGTATCTGGGGAGTTCCATCTAACACGTCTCTCACACTCCCGTATCTGCGGAGGTCCCTCTAACCTCTCTTTCACACTCCTGTATCTGCGGGGGGTCCCTCTAAACCCTTCTCTCACAGTCCTGTTTCTGGGGAGGTCCCTCTAACCCGTCTCTCACATTCCTGTATCTGTCGCCCTCCCTTTTAATCAGTGAGTTAGTGCCCATTTTGCTGTACACAGCAAGGATCCTTGCATGGACCTGTGTCAGGTTGAGGTCAGTGATTTGCTTGAGGGAGGAGAAAATGAGGAAAGAGCTGTGATTCGATAATATCTACTGCGAATAACTCTCCTGCTATTTCACTGGTATTTTCGACAATAAGGGGTGTACAATTGACTGTGTGTGTTTGGAAGATCTACGTGACTCTGTCGTTTCACAGGGGTATAATCAGCTGTGATATTCTTTCCAGTTTACTGCAGCTATCCTTTTTTCAACCTGAAATATTTGCTCAGGTTTTGTGAAAGGGCAGGATAAAAAATGGGGTAAAACTGACCTCGTCTCTGAGCTTGAGACTAAGACAACAGCTCCCAGTTATAAACTGATATGAACACAGTCTGACTCCGCACGCAATTCCTAGGTGAGGTTTCTAGGGAGCTCGCTCTAACCTGTCGCTCCCACTCCTGTGTCTGGGAGGTCCTTTTCACCATCTCTCTCACCTCAGTATCTAGAGAGGTTCCTTTAACCCATCTCTCACACTCCCTTATCTGGGGTGGTGCTTCTAACACCTCTCTCACATTCCTGTATCTGGGGAGGTCCCTCTAAACCGTCTCTCACACTCCTTTATGTGGGGAGATCCCTCTAAACCCTCTTTCACACTCCTATATCTGCGGAGGTCCCTCTTACCCCTCTCTCACACTCCTGTATCTGGAGAGGTCCCTCTAACCCCTCTCTCACATTCCTGTATCTGGGGAGGTCCCTCTAACCTCTCTCTCACACTCCTGTATCTAGGGAGGTCTCTCTAACCCCTCTCTCACATTCCTGTATCTGAGAAAGTGCCTCTATACCCTCTCTCACACACCTGTATCTGGAGAGGTCCCTCTAACCCCTCTCTCACATTCGTGTATCTGAGAAAGTGCCTCTAAACCCTCTCTCACACTCCTGTATCTGCAGAGGACCCTCTAAAACCTCTCTCACACTCCTGTATCTTGCGAGGTCGCTCTAACCCCTCATACTCCTGTATCTGCGGAGGTCCCTCTAACCCGTCTCTCACACCCCTGTATCTGGAGAGGTCCCTCTAACCCCTCTCTCACAATCCTGTATCTGGGGAGGTCCCTCTAACCTCTCTCGCACACTCCTGTGTCTGGGGAGGTCCCTCTAACCCCTCTCTCACATTCCTGTATCTGAGAAAGTGCCTCTATACCCCCTCTCACACTCCTGTATTTGGAGAGGTCCCTCTAACCCCTCTCTCACATTCCTGTATCTGAGTAAGTGCCTCTAAACCCTCTCTCACACTCCTGTATCTGGGGAGGACCCTCTAACCCCTCTCTCACACTCCTGTATCTGCGAAAGCGCCTCTAAACCCCATCTCACACTCCTGTATCTGGAGAGGTCCCTCTAAACCGTCTCTCACACTCCTTTATGTGGGGAGATCCCTCTAACCCATCTCTCAGGCTCTTGTATCTGCGGAGGTCACTCTAACCCGTCTCTCACACTCCTGTATCTGGGGAGGTCCCTCTAAACCCTCTTTCACACTCCTATATCTGCGGAGGTCCCTCTTACCCCTCTCTCACACTCCTGTATCTGGAGAGGTCCCCCTAACCCCTCTCTCACATTCCTGTATCTGGGGAGATCCCTCTAACCTCTCTCTCACACTCCTGTATCTAGGGAGGTCTCTCTAACCCCTCTCTCACATTCCTGTATCTGGGGAGGTCCCTCTAACCTCTCTCTCACACTCCTGTATCTAGGGAGGTCTCTCTAACCCCTCTCTCACATTCCTGTATCTGAGAAAGTGCCTCTATACCCTCTCTCACACACCTGTATCTGGAGAGGTCCCTCTAACCCCTCTCTCACATTCGTGTATCTGAGAAAGTGCCTCTAAACCCTCTCTCACACTCCTGTATCTGGAGAGGACCGTCTAACACCTCTCTCACCCTCCTGTATCTTGGGAGGTCGCTCTAACCCCTCATACTCCTGTATCTGCGGAGGTCCCTCTAACCCGTCTCTCACACCCCTGTATCTGGAGAGGTCCCTCTAACCCCTCTCTCACAATCCTGTATCTGCGGAGGTCCCTCTAACCTCTCTCTCACACTCCTGTATCTGGGGAGGTCCCTCTAACCCCTCTCTCACATTCCTGTATCTGAGAAAGTGCCTCTATACCCTCTCTCACACTCCTGTATATGGAGAGGTCCCTCTAACCCCTCTCTCACATTCCTGTATCTGAGAAAGTGCCTCTAAACCCTCTCTCACACTCCTGTATCTGGGGAGCTCCCTGTAACCCCTCTCACACACCTGTATCTGGGAAGGTCCCTCTAACCCCTTGCACACACTCCTGTATCTGGAGAGGTCCCTCGAAACCACCCTCTCACACTCCTGTATCCGGGGAGGTCCCTCTAACCCCTTTCACACACTCCTGTATCTGGGGAGGTCCTTCTAACCCCTTGCACACACTCCTGTATCTGGAGAGGTCCCTCGAAACCACCCTCTCACACTCCTGTATCCGGGGAGGTCCCTCTAACCCCTTTCACACACTCCTGTATCTGGGGAGGTCCTTCTAAACTCCCCTCTCACACTCCTTTATCTGGGGAGGTCCCTCTAACCCATTGCACTCACTCCTGTATCTCAGGAAATCCCTCTAACCCATCTTTCAATCTCCTGTATCTGGCGAGCTTCCTCTAACCTCTCTCTCACACTCCTGTGTCAGGGGAGGTCCCTCTCAACCCTCTCTCGCACTCCATAATTTCAAGGCTGATCTGATTATGGACTCAGCTCCACTTCCCACCCTTAATCCCTTATTGTTTAAGAAACTGTCTATTTTTGTCTTAAATATATTCAATGACCCAGCTTCTATAGCTCTCTGAGGCAGCGAATTCCACAGTTTTACATCCCTCTGAGAGAAGATATTTCTCCTCATTTCCCTTATTCTAAGACCATGCCCTCTAGTTCTAGTCTTCCCCATCAGTGGAACCATACTCTCAGCATCCACCTTGTCAAACCCCCTCTTAATCTCATACGTTTCGAAATGATCATCTCTCATTCATTCTTCTGAAATGAGTAGAGGCCCAACCTACCCAACTTTCCTCATAAGTCAACACCCTCATCTCTTGAATTAACCTCGTGAACCTGCTCTGAACTGTCTGTAAAAGCAAGAATATCCTTCCGAAAATATGGAAACCAAAACTGCACACAGTATTCCAGGTATGGCCTCAGCAATACCCTGTATAGCTATAGCAAGACGTCCCTGCTTTTATACTCCATCCTCTTCAGAATAAAGGCCCAGATTCCATTGGCCTTCCTGATCACTTGCTGTATCTGCATACTATCCTTTTGTGTTTTATGCACAAGTACCCCCAGGTCCCGCTGTACAGCAGCATTTTGCAATCTTGCTCCATTTAAATAATAACTTGCTCTTTGATTGTTTTCAAGTACATGACCTCACACTTTCCAACATTATATTCCATCTGCCAAATGTTTGCCCACTCACTTCGCTTGTCTATGTCCTTTTGCAGATTTTTTGTGTCCTCCTCTCAAATTGCTTTTCCTCCCATCTTTGTAACGTCAGCAAACTTGGCAACGTTACACGGTCTTCCAAGTCGTCAATATAGACTGTAAATAGTTGGGTTCCCAGCACTGATCCCTGCAGCACCACACTAGTTAATGGTTGCTAACCAGAGAATGAAGCATTTATCCCGACTATCTGTTTTCTGTTAGTTAGACTATCATCTATCCATGCTAAAATATTAACCCCAACTCCGTGAACTTGTGTATTAACCTTTTATGTGCCACCTTATCAAATGCATTATGGAAGTCCAAATACATCATATCCACTGGTTCCCCTTTATCAACCCTGTTCGGAACATCCTCAAAGAATTCCAGCAAATTTGTCAAACATGACCTCCCCTTCATAAATCCATGCTGACTCTGACCGAATTTTGCTTTTCCATATGTCCGGCTACTGTTTTTTTAATAATGGACTCCAACATTTTCCCAATCACAGATGTTAAGCTAACTGGTCTATAGTTTTCCTGCTTTTTGACTGCCTCATTTTTTGAATAGGGGCGTTCCCACTCTCAGTCACACTCGCCCTCAAACTCCTGTATCGAGGGAGGGGCCGCTAACTCCTCTGGCACATTACTGTAACTAGGGAGCTAATTCTAACCCCTCTATCACACTACTGTATCTGGGGAGCTCCCTCTAACTGCTCACATTCCTGTATCTAAGGAGGTCCCACTAACCCCTCACACTCCTGTATCTGGGGCGGTCCCACTAACATCTCACACTCCTGTATCTGGGGAGCTCCCTGTAAACCCTCACACTTCTGTATCTGGGAGAGGGTCCCTCTAAACCCTCTCTCACATTCCTGTACCCGGGGAGGTCCCTCTAACCTGTCTCTCTTACACCCCTGTATCTGGTGAGCTCCCTCTAACCTTTCAAACTCCTGTATCTGGAGAGGTCCCTCTAACCTCTCACACTCCTGTATCTGGGGAGATCCCTTTAACCCCTCTCTCACACTCCACTATCTGGGTAGGTCCCTCTAAACCCTAACACTCGTGTATCTCGGGAGGTCCCTCTAACCCCTCTCTCACATTCCTGTATCTTGGGAAGTCCCTCTAACACCTCTGTCACACTCCTGTATCTGGGTAGGTCCCTCTAACCCCTGTCTCACACTCCTGTATCTGGGGAGGACCCCCTAACCTCTCTCAAACTCCTGTATTTGTGGAGGTCCCTCTAACCACTCCTGCACACTCATGTATCTGCGGATGTCCCTCTAACCCCTCTCTCACACTTCTGTATCTGTGGACGTCCCTTTTAATCAGTGAGCTAGTGCCCATTTTACTGTAAACAGCAAGAATCCTTTCATGGACCTGTGTCAGGTTGATGTCAGTGATTTGCTTGAGGGAGGAGAGAATGAGGAAGGAGCTGTGATTCCATAATATCTATTGTGAATACCTCTCTTGCTATTTCCCTGGTATTGTTGACAGTAAGGGGTGAGCAATTGACTGGGTGTGTTTGGAAGATGTACGTGACTGTCGTTTCACAGGGGTATAATCAGCTGTGATATTCATTCCAGTTTACTGCAGCTATCCTTATTTGAACCTGAAATATTTGCTCAGGTCTTGTGAAAGGGCAGGTTAAAAAATGGTTGTAAATCTGACCTCGTCTCTGAGCTTGAGACAAAGACAAAAGCTCCCAGTTATAAACTGATATCAACACAGTCAGACTCTGGACGCAATTCCGAGGTCAGGTTTCTGGAGAACTCGCTCTAACATCTCGCTCATACTCCTGTGCCTGGGGAGGTCCTTTTCAACATCTCTCTCACCTCAGTATCTGGAGATGTTCCTTGAACCCATCACTCACACTCCTGTATCTAGGGAGCTCCCTCTAACCCCTATCTCACACCCCTGTATCTGGGGAGGTCCCTCTAACCCCTCTCTCACACTCCTGTATCTGAGAAGGTCCCTCGAACCCCGCACACTCCTGTATCTGGGGAGCTCCCTCTAACCCCTCTCTCACACTCCTGTATCTGGGGAGATCCCTCTAAACCCTCTCTCACACTCCTGTATCTGGGGAGGTACCTCTAACCCCTCCCGCACCCTCCTGTATCTGGGGAGGTCCCTCTAACACCCCTCTCACAGTTCTGTATCTGGGGAGGCCCCTTAAACACCTCTCTCACACTCCTGTATCTGGGTAGCTCCATCTAACCCTTCTCTCACGCTCATGTATCTGGAAAAGTGCCTCTAAACCCCCTCTCACACTCCTGTATCTGCAAGGTCTCTCTCACCCCCCCTCTCACACTCATGTATCTGAGGAGGTCACACTAACTTCTCTCTCACACTCCTTTAACTGGGGAGGTCCCTCTAACCCCTCTCTCACACACTCCTGTATCTGGGGAGGTGCCTCTAACCCCTCTCTCACACTCCTGTATCTGGCGAGTTCCATCTAACCCCCCCTCTCACAAACCGATATCTGGGGATGTCTCTCTGACCCCTCTTTCACACTGCTCTATCTGGGGAAGTCCCTCTAACACCTCTTTCAGACATTCCTATATCTGGGGAGGTCCCTCTAACCCCTCTCTCACACTTCTATATCTGGGCGCTCCTGCTAACCGCTCTCTCACTCTCCTGTATCTGGGGAGGTCCCTCTAACCTCTATCGCACACTCCTATATCTTGGGAGGTCCCTCTAACCCCTCTCTCAAACACTCCTGTATCTGGGGAGGACGCTCCATCCCCTCTCTCACACTCCTGTACCTTGTGAGGTCCATCTAACCCCCACTCTCACATTCCTGTATCTGGGGAGATCCCTCTAACCCCTCTCTCACACTCCTGTATCTTGGGAGGTCCCTCTAACCCCTCTCTCACACTCCTGTATTTGGTGAGCTCCCTCTAACCTCTCTCTCGCACTCCTGTATCTGGGGAGGTCCAACTAACCATTCTCTCATACTCCTGTAACTGGAGAGCTCCCTTTAACCCCCCTCTCACACTCCTGTATCTGGGGAGGACCCCCTAACCTCTCTCACACTCCTGTATTTGGGGAGGTCCCTCTAACCACTCCTGCACACTCATGTATCTGCGGATGTCCCTCTAACCCCTCTCTCACACTTCTGAATCTGTGGACGTCCCTTTTAATCAGTGAGCTCGTGCCCATTTTACTGTAAACAGCAAGAATCCTTTCATGGACCTGTGTCAGGTTGATGTCAGTGATTTGCTTGAGGGAGGAGAGAATGATGAAGGAGCTGTGATTCCATAATATCTATTGTGAATACCACTCTTGCTATTTCCCTGGTATTGTTGACAGTAAGGGGTGAGCAATTGACTGGGTGTGTTTGGAAGATGTACGTGACTTTGTCGTTTCACAGGGGTATAATCAGCTGTGATATTCATTCCAGTTTACTGCAGCTATCCTTATTTGAACCTGAAATATTTGCTCAGGTCTTGTGAAAGGGAAGGTTAAAAAATGGTTGTAAATCTGACCTCGTCTCTGAGATTGAGACAAAGACAAAAGCTCCCAGTTATAAACTGATATCAACACAGTCTGACTCTGGACGCAATTCCGAGGTCAGGATCCTGGAGACCTCGCTCTAACATCTCGCTCATACTCCTGTGCCTGGGGAGGTCCTTTTCAACATCTCTCTCACCTCAGTATCTAGAGACGTTCCTTGAAACCATCACTCGCACTCCTGTACCTAGGGAGCTCCCTCTAACCCCTCTCTCACACCCCTGTATCTGGCGAGGTCCCTCTAACCCCTCTCTCACACTCCTGTATCTGTGGAGGTCCCTCGAAACCCGCACACTCCTGTATCTGGGGAGGTCCCTCTAACCCCTCTCTCACACTCCTGTATCTGGGGAGATCCCTCTAACCACTCTCTCACACTGCTGTATCTTGGGAGGTCCCTCTGACGCCTCTCTCACACTCTTGTATCTGAGGAGGTCCCCTTAACCCTTCTCTCACACTCATGTATCTCGGGAGACCCCTCTAACCCCTCTCCCGCACTCCTGTATCTGGGGAGTTCCATCTAACACGTCTCTCACACTCCCGTATCTGCGGAGGTCCCTCTAACCTCTCTTTCACACTCCTGTATCTGGGGGGGGGTCCCTCTAAACCCTTCTCTCACAGTCCTGTTTCTGGGGAGGTCCCTCTAACCCGTCTCTCACATTCCTGTATCTGTCGCCCTCCCTTTTAATCAGTGAGCTAGTGCCCATTTTGCTGTACACAGCAAGGATCCTTGCATGGACCTGTGTCAGGTTGAGGTCAGTGATTTGCTTGAGGGAGGAGAAAATGAGGAAAGAGCTGTGATTCGATAATATCTACTGCGAATAACTCTCCTGCTATTTCACTGGTACTGTTGACAATAAGGGGTGTACAATTGACTGTGTGTGTTTGGAAGATCTACGTGACTCTGTCGTTTCACAGGGGTATAATCAGCTGTGATATTCTTTCCAGTTTACTGCAGCTATCCTTTTTTCAACCTGAAATATTTGCTCAGGTTTTGTGAAAGGGCAGGATAAAAAATGGGGTAAAACTGACCTCGTCTCTGAGCTTGAGACTAAGACAACAGCTCCCAGTTATAAACTGATATGAACACAGTCTGACTCCGCACGCAATTCCTAGGTCAGGTTTCTAGGGAGCTCGCTCTAACCTGTCGCTCCCACTCCTGTGTCTGGGAGGTACTTTTCACCATCTCTCTCACCTCAGTATCTAGAGAGGTTCCTTTAACCCATCTCTCACACTCCCTTATCTGGGGTGGTCCCTCTAACACCTCTCTCACATTCCTGTATCTGGGGAAGTCCCTCTAAACCGTCTCTCACACTCCTTTATGTGGGGAGATCCCTCTAACCCATCTCTCAGACTCTTGTATCTGCGGAGGTCCCTCTAACCCGTCTCTCACACTCCTGTATCTGGGGAGGTCCCTCTAAACCCTCTTTCACACTCCTATATCTGCGGAGGTCCCTCTTACCCCTCTCTCACACTCCTGTATCTGGAGAGATTCCTCTAACCCCTCTCTCACATTCCTGTATCTGAGAAAGTGCCTCTAAACCCTCTCTCACACTCCTGTATCTTGGGAGGTCGCTCTAACCCCTCATACTCCTGTATCTGCGGAGGTCCCTCGAACCCGTCTCTCACACCCCTGTATCTGGAGAGGTCCCTCTAACCCCTCTCTCACACTCCTGTATCTGGGGAGGTCCCTCTAACCCCTCTCTCACATTCCTGTATCTGCGAAAGTGCCTCTAAACCCTCTCTTACACTCCTGTATCTGGGGAGGACCCTCTAACCCCTCTCTCACACTCCTGTATCTGCGAAAGTACCTCTAAACCCCATCTCACACTCCTGTATCTGCGGAGTTCCCTCTAACCCCTCTCTCACACTCCTGTATCTGGGGAGCTCCCTGTAACCCCTCTCACACACCTGTATCTGGGAAGGTCCCTCTCACCCCTTGCACACACTCCTGTATCTGGAGAGGTCCCTCGAAACCACCCTCTCACACTCCTGTATCCGGGGAGGTCCCTCTAACCCCTTTTACACACTCCTGTATCTGGGGAGGTCCTTCTAAACCCCCCTCTCACACTCCTGTATCTGGGGAGGTCCCTCTAACCCATTGCACTCACTCCTTTATCTCAGCAATACCCTCTAACCCATCTTTCACTCTCCTGTATCTGGCGAGCGCCCTCTAACCTCTCTCTCACACTCCTGTGTCAGGGGAGGTCCCTCTCAACCCTCTCTCGCACTCCATAATTTCAAGGCTGATCTGATTATGGACTCAGCTCCACTTCCCACCCTTATTCCCTTATCGTTTAAGAAACTGTCTATTTTTGTCTTAAATATATTCAATGACCCAGCTTCTGAGGCAGCGAATTCCACAGTTTTACATCCCTCTGAGAGAAGGTATTTCTCCTCATTTCCCTTATTCTAAGACCATGCCCTCTAGTTCTAGTCTTCCCCATCAGTGGAAACATACTCTCTGCATCCACCTTGTGAAACCCCCTCTTAATCTCATACGTTTCGAAATGATCATCTCTCATTCATTCTTCTGAAATTAGTAGAGGCCCAACCTACCCAACCTTTCCTCATAAGTCAACCCCCTCATCTCTTGAATTAACCTCGTGAACCTGCTCTGAATTGCCTGCAAATGCAAGAATATCCTTCCGAAAATATGGAAACCAAAACTGCACACAGTATTCCAGGTATGGCCTCAGCAATAAACTGTATAGCTATAGCAAGACGTCCCTGCTTTTATACTCCATCCTCTTCAGAATAAAGGCCCAGATTCCATTGGCCTTCCTGATCACTTGCTGTATCTGCATACTATCCTTTTGTGTTTTATGCACAAGTACCCCCAGGTCCCGCTGTACAGCAGCATTTTGCAATCTTGCTCCATTTAAATAATAACTTGCTCTTTGATTGTTTTCAAGTACATGACCTCACACTTTCCAACATTATATTCCATCTGCCAAATGTTTGCCCACTCACTTCGCTTGTCTATGTCCTTTTGCAGATTTTTTGTGTCCTCCTCACAAATTGCTTTTCCTCCCATCTTTGTAACGTCAGCAAACTTGGCAACGTTACACGGTCTTCCAAGTCGTCAATATAGACTGTAAATAGTTGGGTTCCCAGCACTGATCCCTGCAGCACCACACTAGTTAATGGTTGCTAACCAGAGAATGAAGCATTTATCCCGACTATCTGTTTTCTGTTAGTTAGACGATCATCTATCCATGCTAATATATTAACCCCAACTCCGTGAACTTGTGTATTAACCTTTTATGTGCCACCTTATCAAATGCATTATGGAAGTCCAAATACATCATATCCACTGGTTCCCCTTTATCAACCCTGTTCGGAACATCCTCAAAGAATTCCAGCAAATTTGTCAAACATGACCTCCCCTTCATAAATCCATGCTGACTCTGACCGAATTTTGCTTTTCCATATGTCCTGCTACTGTTTTTTTAATAATGGACTCCAACATTTTCCCAATCACAGATGTTAAGCTAACTGGTCTATAGTTTTCCTGCTTTTTGACTGCCTCATTTTTTGAATAGGGGCGTTCCCACTCTCAGTCACACTCGCCCTCAAACTCCTGTATCGAGGGAGGGGCCGCTAACTCCTCTGGCACATTACTGTAACTAGGGAGCTAATTCTAACCCCTCTATCACACTACTGTATCTGGGGAGCTCCCTCTAACTGCTCACATTCCTGTATCTAAGGAGGTCCCACTAACCCCTCACACTCCTGTATCTGGGGAGGTCCCACTAACACCTCACACTCCTGTATCTGGGGAGCTCCCTGTAAACCCTAACACTTCTGTATCTGGGAGAGGGTCCCTCTAAACCCTCTCTCACATTCCTGTACCCGGGGAGGTCCCTCTAACCTGTCTCTCTCACACCCCTGTATCTGGTGAGCTCCCTCTAACCTTTCAAACTCCTGTATCTGGAGAGGTCCCTCTAACCTCTCACACTCCTGTATCTGGGGAGATCCCTTTAACCACTCTCTCACACTCCACTATCTGGGTAGGTCCCTCTAACCCCTAGCACTCCTGTATCTCGGGAGGTCCCTCTAACCGCTCTCTCACACTCCTGTATCTTGGGAAGTCCCTCTAACACATCTGTCACACTCCTGTATCTGGGGAGTTCCCTCTAAACACTCTCTCACACTCCTGTATCTGGGGACATCCCTCTAAACCCTCTCTCACACTCCTGTATCTGGGGAGTTCCCTCTAACCCCTCTCTCACACTCCTGTATATGGGTAGGTCCCTCTAACCTCTCACACTCCTGTATCTAGGGAGGTCCCTCTAACCCCTCTCTCACACTCCTGTATTTGCGGATGTCCCGCTAACCCCTCTGTCACACTCCTGTATCTGGGGAAGTGCCTCCATCACCTCTCTCACACTCCTGTATCTGGGGAGTTTCCTCTCAACCCTCTCTCACACTCCTGTATCTGGGGAGGTACCTTTAACCCCTCCCGCACCCTCCTGTATCTGGGGAGGTCCCTCTAACACCCCTCTCACAGTTCTGTATCTGGGGAGGCCCCTTAAACACCTCTCTCACACTCCTGTATCTGGGGAGCTCCCTCTAACCCTTCTCTCACGCTCATGTATCTGGAAAAGTGCCTCTAAACCGCCTCTCACACTCCTGTATCTGCAAGGTCTCTCTCACCCCCCTCTCACACTCATGTATCTGAGGAGGTCACTCTAACTTCTCTCTCACACTCCTTTAACTGGGGAGGTCCCTCTAACCCCTCTCTCACACACTCCTGTATCTGGGGAGGTGCTTCTAACCCCTCTCTCACACTCCTCTATCTGGCGAGTTCCATCTAACCCCCCCTCTCACAAACCGATTTCTGGTGAGGTCTCTCTGACCCCTCTTTCACACTGCTCTTTCTGGGGAAGTCCCTCTAACACCTCTTTCAGACATTCCTATATCTGGGGAGGTCCCTCTAACCCCTCTCTCACACTTCTATATCTGGGCGCTCCTTCTAAACGCTCTCTCACTCTCCTGTATCTGGGGAGGTCCCTCTAACCTCTATCGCACACTCCGATATCTTGGGAGGTCCCTCTAACCCCTCTCTCAAACACTCCTGTATCTGGGGAGGACGCTCCATCCCCTCTCTCACACTCCTGTACCTTGGGAGGTCCATCTAACCCCCACTCTCACATTCCTGTATCTGGGGAGATCCCTCTAACCCCACTCTCACACTCCTGTATCTTGGGAGGTCCCTCTAACCCCTCTCTCAACTCCTGTATTTGGTGAGCTCCCTCTAACCTCTCTCTCGCACTCCTGTATCTGGGGAGGTCCCACTAACCATTCTCTCACACTCCTGTAACAGGAGAGCTCCCTTTAACCCCCCTCTCACACTCCTGTATCTGGGGAGGACCCCCTAACCTCTCTCACACTCCTGTATTTTGGGAGGTCCCTCTAACCACTCCTGCACACTCATGTATCTGCGGATGTCTCTCTAACCCCTCTCTCACACTTCTGTATCTGTGGACGTCCCTTTTAATCAGTGAGCTAGTGCCCATTTTACTGTAAACAGCAAGAATGCTTTCATGGACATGTGTCAGGTTGATGTCAGTGATTTGCTTGAGGGAGGAGAGAATGAGGAAGGAGCTGTGATTCCATAATATCTATTGTGAATACCTCTCTTGCTATTTCCCTGGTATTGTTGACAGTAAGGGGTGAGCAATTGACTGGGTGTGTTTGGAAGATGGACGTGACTCTGTCGTTTCACAGGGGTATAATCAGCTGTGATATTCATTCCAGTTTACTGCAGCTATCCTTATTTGAACCTGAAATATTTGCTCAGGTCTTGTGAAAGGGCAGGTTAAAAAATGGTTGTAAATCTGACCTCGTCTCTGAGCTTGAGACAAAGACAAAAGCTCCCAGTTATAAACTGATATCAACACAGTCTGACTCTGGACGCAATTACGAGGTCAGGTTTCTGGAGACCTCGCTCTAACATCTCGCTCACACTCCTGTGCCTGGGGAGGTCCTTTTCAACATCTCTCTCACCTCAGTATCTAGAGATGTTCCTTGAACCCATCACTCACACTCCTGTATCTAGGGAGCTCCCTCTAACCCCTCTCTCACACCCCTGTATCTGGGGAGGTCCCTCTCACCCCTGTCTCACACTCCTGTATCTGGGGAGGTCCCTCTAACCCCTCTCTCACACTCTTGTATCTGGGGAGGTCCCTCTAACCCCTTTCTCACACTGCTGTATCTTGGAGGTCCCTCTGACGCCTCTCTCACACTCTTGTATCTGGGGAGGTCCACCTCACCCTTCTCTCACACTCATGTATCTCGGGAGACCCCTCTAAACCCTCTCCCACACTCCTGTATCTGGGGAGCTCCATCTAACACGTCTCTCACACTCCCGTATCTGCGGAGGTCCCTCTAACCTCTCTTTCACACTCCTGTATCTGGGGGGGTCCCTCTAAACCCTTCTCTCACAGTCCTGTTTCTGGGGAGGTCCCTCTAACCCGTCTCTCACACTCCTGTATCTGTCGCCCTCCCTTTTAATCAGTAAGCTAGTGCCCATTTTGCTGTACACAGCAAGGATCCTTGCATTGACCTGTGTCAGGTTGAGGTCAGTGATTTGCTTGAGGGAGGAGAAAATGAGAAAGAGCTGTGATTCGATAATATCTACTGCGAATAACTCTCCTGCTCTTTCACTGGTATTGTTGACAATAAGGGGTGTACAATTGACTGTGTGTGTTTGGAAGACCTACGTGACTCTGTCGTTTCACAGGGGTATAATCAGCTGTGATATTCTTTCCAGTTTACTGCAGCAATCCTTTTTTCAACCTGAAATATTTGCTCAGGTTTTGTGAAAGGGCAGGATAAAAAATGGGGTAAAACTGACCTCGTCTCTGAGCTTGAGACTAAGACAACAGCTCCCAGTTATAAACTGATATGAACACAGTCTGACTCCGCACGCAATTCCTAGGTGAGGTTTCTAGGGAGCTCGCTCTAACCTGTCGCTCCCACTCCTGTGTCTGGGAGGTCCTTTTCACCATCTCTCTCACCTCAGTATCTAGAGAGGTTCCTTTAACCCATCTCTCACACTCCCTTATCTGGGGAGGTCCCTCTAACACCTCTCTCACATTCCTGTATCTGGGGAGGTCCCTCTAAACCGTCTCTCACACTCCTTTATGTGGGGAGATCCCTCTAACCCATCTCTCAGGCTCTTGTATCTGCGGAGGTCCCTCTAACCAGTCTCTCACACTCCTGTATCTGGGGAGGTCCCTCTAAACCCTCTTTCACACTCCTATATCTGCGGAGGTCCCTCTTACCCCTCTCTCACACTCCTGTATCTGGAGAGGTCCCTCTAACCCCTCTCTCACATTCCTGTATCTGGGGAGGTCCCTCTAACCGCTCTCTCACACTCCTGTATCTAGGGAGGTCTCTCTAACCCCTCTCTCACATTCCTGTATCTGAGAAAGTGCCTCTATACCCTCTCTCACACACCTGTATCTGGAGAGGTCCCTCTAACCCCTCTCTCACATTCGTGTATCTGAGAAAGTGCCTCTAAACCCTCTCTCACACTCCTGTATTTGGAGAGGACCGTCTAACACCTCTCTCACACTCCTGTATCTTGGGAGGTCGCTCTAACCCCTCATACTCCTGCATCTGCGGAGGTCCCTCTAACCCGTCTCTCACACCCCTGTATCTGGAGAGGTCCCTCTAACCCCTCTCTCACACTCCTGTATCTGGGGAGGTCCCTCTAACCCCTCTCTCACATTCCTGTATCTGAGAAAGTGCCTCTATACCCTCTCTCACACTCCTGTATATGGAGAGGTCCCTCTAACCCCTCTCTCACATTCCTGTATCTGAGAAAGTGCCTCTAAACCCTCTCTCACACTCCTGTATCTGGGGAGCTCCCTGTAACCCCGCTCACACACCTGTATCTGGGAAGGTCCCTCTAACCCCTTGCACACACTCCTGTATCTGGAGAGGTCCCTCGAAACCACCCTCTCACACTCCTGTATCCGGGGAGGTCCCTCTAACCCCTTTCACACACTCCTGTATCTGGGGAGGTCCTTCTAAACCCCCCTCTCACACTCCTGTATCTGGAGAGGTCCCTCTAACCCATTGCACTCACTCCTTTATCGCAGGAAACCCCTCTAACCCATCTTTCACTCTCCTGTATCTGGCGAGCTCCCTCTAACCTCTCTCTCACACTCCTGTGTCAGGGGAGGTCCCTCTCAACCCTCTCTCGCACTCCATAATTTCAAGGCTGATCTGATTATAGACTCAGCTCCACTTCCCACCCTTATTCCCTTATCGTTTAAGAAACTGTCTATTTTTGTCTTAAATATATTCAATGACCCAACTTCTATAGCTCTCTGAGGCAGCGAATTCCACAGTTTTACATCCCTCTGAGAAAAGATATTTCTCCTCATTTCCCTTATTCTAAGACCATGCCCTCTAGGTCTAGTCTTCCCCATCAGCGGAAACATACTCTCTGCATCCACCGTGTCAAACCCCCTCTTAATCTCATACGTTTCGATAAGATCATCTCTCATTCATTCTTCTGAAATGAGTAGAGGCCCAACCTACCCAACCTTTCCTCATAAGTCAACCCCCTCATCTCTTGAATTAACCTCGTGAACCTGCTCTGAACTGCCTCTAAAAGCAAGAATATCCTTTCGAAAATATGGAAATCAAAACTGCACACATTATTCCAGGTGTGGGCTCACGAATACCCTGTATAGATATAGCAAGACGTCCCTGCTTTTATACTCCATCCTCTTCAGAATAAAGGCCCAGATTCCATTGGCCTTCCTGATCACTTGCTATATCTGCATACTATCCTTTT
The DNA here is from genome assembly GCF_044704955.1 of Pristiophorus japonicus. Taxonomy (NCBI): domain Eukaryota; kingdom Metazoa; phylum Chordata; class Chondrichthyes; family Pristiophoridae; genus Pristiophorus; species Pristiophorus japonicus. The sequence goes on along the minus strand of NW_027252668.1, from coordinate 10,975,102 downwards.
GTGTTTTATGCACAAGTACCCCCGGGTCCCGCTGTTGAGCAGCATTTTGCAATCTTGCTTCATTTAAATAATAACTTGCTCTTTGATTGTTTTCAAGTACATGACCTCACACTTTCCAACATTATATTCCATCTGCCAAATGTTTGCCCACTCACTTCGCTTGTCTATGTCCTTTTGCAGATTTTTTGTGTCCTACTCACAAATTGCTTTTCCTCCCATCTTTGTATCGTCAGCAAACTTGGCAACGTTACACGGTCTTCCAAGTCGTCAATATAGACTGTAAATAGTTGGGTTCCCAGCACTGATCCCTGCAGCACCACACTAGTTAATGGTTGCCAACCAGAGAATAAAGCATTTTTCCCGACTCTCTGTTTTCTTTTAGTTGGACAATCATCTATCCATGCTAATATATTAACCCCAACTCCGTGAACTTGTGGAGTAACCTTTTATGTGCCACCTTTCCAAATGCATTATGGAAGTCCAAATACATCATATCCACTGGTTCCCCTTTATCAACCCTGTTCGTAAAATCCTCAAAGAATTCCAGCAAATTTGTCAAACATGACCTCCCCTTCATAAATCCATGCTGACTCTGACTGTCCAAATTTTGCTTTTCCCTATGTCCTGCTACTGTTTTTTTAATAATGGACTCTAACATTTTCCCAATCACAGATGGTAAGCTAACTGGTCTATAGTTTTCCTGCTTTTTGACTGCCTCATGTTTTAAATAGGGGCGTTCACACTCTCAGTCACACTCGACCTCAAACTCCTGTATATAGGGAGGGGCCTCTAACTCCTCTGGCACATTACTGTAACTAGGGAGCTACTTCTAACCCCTCTCTCACACTACTGTATCTGGGGAACTCCCTCTAACTGCTCACATTCCTGTATCTGAGGAGGTCCCACTAACCCCTCACACTCCTGTATCTGGGGAGGTCCCACTCACCCCTCACACTCCTGTATCTGGGGAGCACCCTGTAAACCCTCACACTCCTGTATCTGGGAGGGGGTCCCTCTAAACCCTCTCTCACACTCCTGTATCTGGGGAGGTCCCTCTAACTTCTCTCACATTCCTGTACCCGGGGAGGTCCCTCTAACCTGCCTCTCTCACACGCCTGTATCTGGTAAGCTCCCTCTAACCTTTCAAACTCCTCTATCTGTGGAGATCCCTCTAACCTCTCACACTCTTCTATCTGGGGAGGTCCCTCTAACTCCTATATCGAGGGAGCTCCCTCTAGCCCCTCTCTCACACTCCTGTACCCGGGGAGGTGCCTCTAACCTCTCTCTCATACTTCTGTGTCTGGGGAGTTCCTTCTAAACCCTCATACTCCTGTATCTGGGGGGGTCCCTCTAACACAGAAGAAGAGGAAATAGGAACTGGCGTAGGCCATACGGCCCCTCGAGCCTGCTCTGCCATTCAATATAATTTCATGGCTGATCTGATCATGGACTCAGCTCCAATTCCCCAACCACTCCCCATAACCCCTTATCCTCTTATCGTTTAAGAAACTGCCTATTTCTGTCTTAAATTTATTCAATGTCCCAGCTTCCACAGATTTACATCCCTGAGAGAAGATATTTCTCCTCATCTCCCTTATTCTAAGATCTCGAACTCTAGTTCTAGTCTCTCCCGTCAGTGGAAGCATCCTCTCTGCATCCACCTTGACATGCTCCCTCTTAATCTTATACGATTAAATAAGGTCCCCTCTTATTCATTCTTCTAAATTCCAATGCGTAGAAGCCCAACTGACTCAACCTTTCCTCATAAGTCAACCGCCTCATCCCCGGAATCAACATAGTGAATCTTCTCTGAACTGCCTCCAAAGCAAGTAAATCCTTTCGTAAGTATGTTAAACAAAACTGCACGCAGTACTCCAGGTGTGGCCTCACCAATACCCTGTAGAGCTGTTGTAAGACATCCCTGCTTTTATACTCCATCCTCTTTGCAATATAGGCCAAGATTCCATTGGCCTTCCTGATCACTTGCTGTATCTGTATAGTATCCTTTTGTGTTTCATGCACAAGTACCCCCAGGCAATCTTTCTCCATTTAAATAATACTTTTTTCTACCAAAGTGCATGACCTCACACTTTCCAACATTATATTCCATCTGCCAAATTTTTGCCCACTCACTTCGCCAGTTTATGTCCATTTGCAGATTTTTTGTGTCCTCCTCACACATTGCTTTACATCCCATCTTTATATCATCAACAAACTTGGCAAGGTTACACGTTCTTCCAAGTCGTTAATATAGATTGTAAATAGTTGGGTTCCCAGCACTGATCCCTGCGGCACCCCACTAGTTACCAACCAGAGAATGAAGCATTTATCCCGACTCTCTGTTTTCTGTTAGTTAGCCAATCCTCTATCCGTGCTAATTAACCCAGACCCCATGAACTTTTATCTTGGCCAGTAACCTTTTTATGTGGTACCTTGTCAAATGCATTCTGGAAGTTCAAATACAGAACGTCCACTGGTTCCCCTTTATCAACCCTGTTAGTGATATCTTCAAAAAATTTCCAGCAAATTTGTCAATCATGACCTCCCCTTTGTAAATCCATGATGACTCTGCCTGACCGAATTTTGCTTTTCCAAATGTCCTGCTATTGCTTCTTTAATAATGGAATCCAACATTTTCCCAACCACAGATGCTAGGCTAACTGGTCTATAGTTTCCCTGCTTTCTGTCTGCCTCTTTTTTTAAATAGGAGCGTTTACAGTCACAGTGACAGTGACCCCTCACACTCCTCTATCTAAGGGGTTCCCTCTAACCCCTCACACACCTGGATCTGGGGGGGGTGGGCGCGACGTCCCTCTATCCACTCACATGCCTGCATTTGGGGAGGGACCTCTAAGCCTTCTCTCTCACTCCTGTATCTGGGGAGCTCCCTCTATCCCCTCACACTCCTGTATCTGCGGGGTTCCCTCTAACTGCTCACATTCCTGTGTCTGGAGAGCAACATCTAACGCCTCGCTCACATTCCTGTATCTGGGAGGTGTCCCTCTAACCTCTCTCTCACACTTGTGTATCTGGAGAGGTTCCTCTAACCACTCACACACCTGTATCTTGTGAGCTCCTTCGCACCCCTCACATTCCTGTATCGGGGGAAGGGGCGGGGCGTCCCTCTCTCCACTCACATTCCTGTATTTGGGGAGGTACCTCTAAGCCTTCTCCAACACTCCTGTATCAAGGGAGGCTCCTATTACCCCTCTCTCACTCTTATGTCTCTGGGGAGGTCCAACTAACCCCTCTCACATCACTCCTCGAATTGAGGATGTCCCTCTAACCCCGCCCACATTAATCCTGTATGTTGGGAATTTCCTAACTCCTCTCTCCCACTCCGTGTCTGGGGAGGTCCCTTCAACCCCTCTCTCCCAATCCAGTATTTGGGAAGGTTCATCTAACTCCTTTCTCACGCTCCTGTATCTGGGGAGCTCCCTCTAACCCCTCTCTCCCACAATCCTGTGTCTGACGAGATCCCGCTAACCCCTCTCTCATCCTCCTGTATCTGCGGAGGTCCATCTAACCCCTCCTGCACACTCTTGTATCTGGGGAGCTTCATCTAACTCCTTTTGCACACTTATGTATCTGGGGAGGTCCCTCTAAACCATCGTGCACACGCCTGTCTGGGAAACTCGCTCTAACCCTTCTCTCACACTCCTGTATTTGGGGAGCTCCCTCTAACCCCTCTCTCACACTCCTGTATCTGGGGAGGTCCCTCTAAACCATCCTGCACATTCCTGTCTGGGAAACTCGCTCTAACCCTTCTCTCACACTCCTGTATCTGGGGAGCTCCCTCTAACCCCTCTCTCACACTCCTGTATCTGGGGAGGTCCCTCTAAACCATCCTGCACACTCCTGTCTGGGGAACTCGCTCTAACCCCTCTCTCACATTCCTGCATCTGCGGAGCTCCCTCTAATCCCTCTCTCACACTCCTGTATCTGGGGAGGTCCATCTAAACCATCCACAGTCAACCCATTAAATATCATTCGCCAATCTATCCTAGCCAATTCACGCCTCATACATTCAAAGTTACCCTTCTTTAAGTTCTGGACCATGGTCTCTGAATTAACTGTTTCATTCTCCATCCTAATGCAGAATTCCACCATATTATGGTCACTCTTTCCCAAGGGGCCTCACACAATGAGATTGCTAATTAATCCTCTCTCATTGCACAACACCCAGTCTAAGATGGCCTCCCCCCTAGTTAGTTCCTCCACATATTGATCTAAAAAACCATCCCTTATGCACTCCAGGAAATCCTCCTCCACCGTATTGCTTCCAGTTTGGTTAAACCAATCTATGTGCATATTAAGGTCACCCATTATAACTGCTGCACCTTTATTGCACGCACCCCTAATTTCATGTTTGAATGCCGTCCCCAACATCATGGAGGTCTGCACACAACTCCCACTAACGTGTTTTGCCCTTTGGTATTCTGCAGCTCTACCCATATAGATTCCACATCATCCAAGCTAATGTACTTCCGAACTATTGCCTTAATTTGCTCCTTAACCAGCAATGCTACCCCACCTCCTTTTCCTTTTATTCTATCTTTCCTGAATGTTGAATACCCCTGGATGTTGAGTTCCCAGCCCTGATCATCCAGGAGCCACGTCTCCGTAATCCCAATCACATCATATTTGTTAACATCCACCTTATCACGGATACTCCTTGCATTAAGACACAAAGCCTTCAGGCTTGTTTTTTTAACACCCTTTCTCCTTTTAGAATTTTGCTGTGCAGTGGCCCTTTTTGTTTTTGCCTTGGGTTTCTCTGCCCTCCACTTTGCCTCATCTCCCTTCTGTCTTTTGCCTCCTTTTTGTTTCCCTCTGTCTCCCTGCATTGACTCCCATCCCCCTGCCATATTAGTTTAAATCCTCCCCAATAGCACGAGCAAACACTCCCCCTAGGACATTGGTTGCGGTCCTGCCCAGGTGCAGACCATCCGGGTTGTACTGGTCCCACGTCCCCCAGAACCGTTTCCAATGCCCCAGGAATTTGAATCCCTCCCTGCTGCACCACTGCTCAAGCCACGTATTCATCTGCGCTATCCTGCGATTCCTACTCTGACTATCACGTGGCACTGGTAGCAATCCCGAAATTACTACTTTTGAGGTGGTACTTTTTAATTTAGCTCCTAGCTCCTTAAATTCGTTTCGTAGGACCTCATCCCTTTTTTTAACCTATGTCGTTGGCACCAATGTGCACCACGACAACTGGCTGTTCTCCCTCCATTTTTAGAATGTCCTGCTCCCGCTCCGAGACATCCTTGCCCCTTGCACCAGGGAGGCAACATACCATCCTGGAGTCTCGGTTGCGACCGCAGAAACGACTATCTATTCCCCTCACCATTGAATCCCCTATCACTATTGAGCTCCCACTATTTTCCTGCCCTCCTGTGCAGCAGAGCCAGCCACGGTGCCATGAACTTGGCTGTTGCTGCCCTCCCCTTATGAGTCATCCACCTCAACAGTACCCAAATCAATGTATCTGTTTTGCAGGGGGATGACCACAGGGGACTCCTGCACTACCTTCCATGCACTGTTCTTCCTGTTGGTCTTCCATTCCTTATCTGGCTGTGGACCCTTTCCCTGAGGTACGACCAACTCGCTACACGTGATACTCACGTCAATCTCAGCATCGTGGATGCTCCAGAGTGAATCCACTCTCATCTCCAACACCGCAACGCGGACCGTCAGCAGCTTGAGGGGTATACACTTCCTGCAGATGTTGTCGTCAGGGACACTGGTGTCGTCCCTGAGTTCCCACATGGTACAGGAGGAGCATAACACCTTAGCGAGCTCTCCTGCCATGACTTAACCGTTAGATACACTTAAATTGGCAACAACAATGTTAAAATTTACTCACTCACCAATCACCAGCCAATCACTCACCCTCTTGGCTGTGACGTCACCTTTTGATTTCTTTCTACTTCTTTTTGCCTTCGCCCTGTAGCTGCACAAGTCACGCCTTTTATAGGCCTCTCCTCGCACCTCCTCGACGCTGCTCCCGAGTGCCGCCGACGCCGGGCCCCGGACTCCCTGCTGTGACTTTTATAGGCATCTCCTCGCACCTCCTTGACGCTGCTTACGACTGCCGCCGACGCTGGGCCCGGACTCACTGCTGTGCCTTTTAAAGGCCTCTCCACGCATCTCCTCGACGCTGCTCCCGACTGCCGCCGAAGGTGGGCCCCGGACTCCCTGCTGTGCCTTTTATTGGTCTCTCCACGCACCTCCTCGACCGCTGTTCCCGAATGCCGCCGACGCTCGGCCCCAGACTCCCTGCTGTGCCTTTTATGGTCCTCCCACGCACCTCCTCGACGCTGCTCCAGACTGCTGCCGACGCTGGGACCCGGACTCCCTGCTGTGCCTTTTATCGGCCTCTCCACGTACCTCCTCGACGCTGCTCCCGACTGCCGCCGACGCTGGGCCCTGGACACGCTGCTGTGCCATTTATAGGCCTCTCCACGCACCTCCTCGAACTGCTCCCGACTGCCGGTGACTAGGCTTCCTTGAGTCCCATTAGCCTGTCCAGCACTACTCCCCTAATGACAGTGATTGTCTCAAGGTCCTCCCTTCCCACATTCCCGTAACCAGCAATTTTTGGCATGGTTTTTGTGTCTTCCACTGTGAAGACCGAAGCAAAATAATTGTTTAAAGTCTCAGCAATTTCCACATTTCCCATTATTAAAACCCCTTCTCATCTTCTGAGGACTAACATTTACTTTAGTTTTATATATCGGAAAAAGCTTTTACTTATGTTTTTATGTTTTGCGCAAGTTTACTTTTGTACTCTATCTTTCCTTTCTTCATTGCTTTCTTAGTCATTCTTTGCTGTCGTTTAAAATGTTCCCAATCTGCTAGTTTCCCACTAAATTTGGCCACCTTATCCGCATTGATTTTTAATTTTATACTCTCTTTATTTCCTTGGTTATCGGCATGGACGAGGCCCGTTCCGCCCATCAAGCCCATGCTGAATCAAAGCATGTCCCACACCACCTCACCTTTTCTCTGCAGCCCTGCAATGTCTTTCTTTCATCTAGAAAGTTGCAGATTAAACATGGACAGTCAACATGCATTTGTTAAGGATAGGTCGAGTCTGACTGATATTTTGAATTTTTGGAGCATGCAACATGAACTCTGGATGAGGGCTGTGCACTTGCTGTAGTGTATATAGAATTTAGCAGGGCTTCAGATAAGGTGTCACAAAGCACATTGTTCACGAAAGTAAAAGCCCATCCAGGGGAAAGTGGGAAGTAGGATCCAAAAAATGCTCACGGGCAGGAAGCAAATGTTAATGGTTGTTGGGTGTTTTTTGACTGAAAGCTTGTTTCCAGCGGGGTTCCATAGTGCTCCGTACTAGGTCCCTTGCTTTTTGTCTTCACGATTTTGAGTTGAATGTAGATAAATTAATAAGAATTTTGCACATTATTCCATAATCGACTGATAATAAAAAAGGAAGCTGTGCATTGCAGGAAGATATTAACGAACTGGTCAGGTTGGCAGAACAGATGCCAATTGAAATCAATCCGGAGAATTATGAGTTAATGCATTTGAGGAGGGCTAACACGGCAAGTGAATACGCGTTAAATTGTAAGGTACTGCAAAGTATACAGTAACAAAGGGTCCTTGGAGTGCTTGTCCACAGGTCCTGCAATGTCGTATGTCAGTAAGATGCGATGGTAAAAAGACATTTGTTATATTTACCTTTGTTAGCCACGGCATAGACTATAAGAGCAGCGAGTTTATGTTTGAACTGTATAAAACACTTTTTAGGCCATAACTAGAGTATTGCGCGAAGTTCTTGTCTCCATATTACTTGAAAGATGAGATTGCATTAGAGAGGGTACAGAGGAAGATGTATAAGAGAGATGCTTGGATTGAACAATTTTGGCCATGAGGGAAGTTTGGATAGGTTGTGTTTGGTTACATTAGTACACAGGAGGCTGAGGAGCGTCGTTATTGAGGCGTATCAAATTATGCCCCCAAAAGTTTGTCACCATCCTCTGCCTGCTCCACGAGGGCAGTGAAGCCGGGATTCTGAACAACGGACCTATCACAGAACCAACGTCCGGACCGGGGTCAAGCAGTGTTGCGTCATCGCCCCAACACTCTGCTCGATCTTGCTCGCTGCAATGCTCCACGTCACACTCAAAAAGCTCACCACATGAGTGCAAATTAAATACAGAACCAATCGGAACCTCGTCAACGTTCGACATGTACAGGCCAGAACCAAGACCATCCCAACCTCTGTCGACGAACTACAATACGCGAATGACACTTGTGTCTGTGCACATTCAGAGACTGAAGGGTCATCAACCAAGGGGCATCGATTTATGTAACTGGCGGGAGGTTTTGAGGAGATATGAGAGGAAATGTCTCCACCCAGAGGATGGTGGGGGTCTGGGACTAACTGCCTGAAAGGCTGATCGAGGCAGAATCACTCATCACATTAAACAAGCTATTGGATGTGCTCTTGGAGTGCTGTAAGTTACAGGGCTACGCACCATGAGTTTAATGTGGGATTAATCTGGACAGCTTTTTGGCGGCTGCGCGGACACAATGGGACAAAACTGCCTTCTTCCGTGCTGTAAATTCCTGTTTTTCTATGATTATCCAACTCACTTTTGAGTCTGTCTCCACCATCCTTTCTGACAGTGCATTCCAGATCCTAACCACTCGCCGCATAAAACTTTGGCTATTTTGCCAATCACGTTAAAACTGCGCTCTCTGCTTCTCGACCATTCCGCCATTTTTTTCTATCTACTCTGTCTGAATCCCTCGTAAATTTGCCGTTTTCTATCAAATCAGCTCTCAATCTTCGCTGCTCCAAGGCGAGCAAAGCCAGCTTCTCCAGACTATCAAACGAACTGAAGTCCGTCATTCCTGAAATCTTTCTCGCAAAATCTTCGCTGCACCCTTTCTATGGTCTTCACATCTTTCCTAAAGTGCGATGTCCAGAATTGTACACAGTACTCCAGTTTGGGCAGACCTAGTGTTTTATACAGGTTCATCATAATTTCAATTTTTTGTATCATACGCCTCTATTTCTGACGTCCACGATCCCATAAACATTTTCAACCGCTTTATCAACGTTCCTTATGAACTCACATCAAAGTTAATAATATATATCAAGAAAAGCAGTGGCCCTAGAAGCGACCCCTGCTGAACACCACTGTACAGCTTGCTCCAAAGGACAAATAACCGTTCACTCGGACGCTCTGTTTCCTGTCACTTAGCCAATTTATTATCCATGAAGCAACTGTCTCTTTTACTCCATGGGCTTCAATCATGCTGGCAAGACTATTATGTGGGACTTTGTCAAAATATATTTTAGAAATCAATGTACTGATCAAAAAAGTTCTCCTGATCACACTTCAGAAATTCTGCCGCTTCTCTGCCTTTACACTATTACAATTCCAGTACAGTTGAAGTCAACCGTTTTTCCTTCCCGACAGTTCTTGCTCCTCTCTGTATGGCTCTGGTAAATTGCTCCTCCGTATCTTTCCCACTCTTTGGTGGTTAATAAAATATGCCTTGTAGTTTGATGGCAACTCTATTATTTCTCAACACAAGTCTTTGACCCCTCCAGGATATCTTCCCTCTCCAGTACTGTAACATTCTCCTTAATCAATAGTGCCACACCATATCCTACATTTAGTTCCCTATTTTGCCGGGAATATAACCAGGTATATGTAATATCCAATCCTGTCCTTTGCTCCAGGTCTCAGTTATTTCCACAATATCATATTCTCACGTCTCTATTTGTGCCTGCAGCTCAATTACCTTGTTTACTACACTTCGTGCTTTCACATACGTAAACTGTAACCACCTCTTAGACCATGCTTGTATTCTCTCTTAGACTGACACAAACTAATACCGTATTATTTTAGTGCTCCCTGCCACTCCCATTACTTGAGAACTTTCACCAACCTTTCTAATGTTACATCCTTGTGCCCACCCCACTTCCAGATTAGTTAAATCCCTCCCCAACACCACCAGCAAACCTCCCTGCGAGGATACAGGTACCGGCTCTGATGAAATGCAACCTGTCCTGCTTGCACAGGTCCCAACTCCCCAGAATATATCCCAATGCCTCAGGAATCTAATGCCCTCCCCGCTGCACCATCCTTCCTGGCACGCATTAATCTGCTCTATCCTCCGGTCCTGTACTCACACGAGCATGACGCCAGAAGTAAGCCAGAGATTACTATCTTTGATGTCGTGCTCTTTAATCTCTCTCTGAGCTCCCTACAATCTACTTGCAGGACCTCATCCCTCTTTCTACCTCTGTCTTTGGTACTGATATGAACCAGGGGCACTGACTGTATACCCTATTCTCTCAGAATGTCCTGCAGCCGCTCTGTACCATCCTTTATCCTGGCACCTATAAGGCAAAATACCATCCTGGAATCAGGTCTGCGCTCGAAGAAACGCATGTCTTATCCCCTGATTATAGAATCCCTTTCCATTTTTGCTCTTCCTCTCTTCTTCCTGCCCCCTATGCAGCTGAGCCACCCGTGGTGTCGTGCACATTAATCTGGTTGCACTGTGCAGAAACACGGTCGCCCTCACCATTACTCAGAACAGAATACTGGTTGGAGAGCGAGATGCACTCAGTGGAATCTTACAAGACCTGCCTGGTCCTCTTTGTCTCTCTAGCGGCCACCCATTCCCTGTCTCTCTGAATACTCTTTAGCTGCGGCGTGATCACATCTATGAACATGTTATCCAGGTAGCTCTCAGCCTCAAAAATGCACAACAGTGCCGCCAGCTGCTGCTCAAGCTCCGAAGCTCAGAGCGCGAGGTCCTGCAGCTGACGACAATTCCTGCACATGTGTGTGCCCCGGACATGGGGAGCACCAGTACTTCCCACTGGACTGAGCTGCCTGCCCTGTTCCTATTTAATAATGTAAGAATTAACTTAGAAGTAATGAACTTAAAGCTTCGAAAGAAAAACTCACCAGCTACTCTCCAATCCCTTTTGTTGATATCAGAATTGGTATTTCACTCTGACTTCACCCTTTCAACTTCAGCTTGTGATGAATTGCTCGCAGCTCTCCTGTCGTTCCACATCTCGCCGCACCGACATCGGGCCTGAAGCACGCTTTAGCCCTCATCCCATCTCGCCGAGCTCTCACCACTTTTGTCAAGCAAGACACATCTTTCACAAATGAATGCTGGCACTCTCTGACCAACTGAAAATATCCTTAATTGTAGATTCGAGCAAATTCCCGATAACAGATAGTAGAGTAATATAATTCCCCGGTTTCCATCTCTCACCATTTTTAAAAAGCAGCTTGACTTGTGCAAGCTACCAATCTAAAGGGATGCTCGCTGAATTACGAGAACTTTGGAAAATAAGAGAGAGCGAGACAGAGAGAGAGAGAGAGAGAGAATAAGATAGGGAGAGAGAGAGATAGCGAGAGATGTCGAAAGGGAGAGAGAGCGAGAAGGTGGGACGGAGATGGAGAGAGAGAGAGCGACTTAGACAGAGAGATAGAGTTACAGGCAGAGATGGAGAGAATGTGTCGAAGGAACTTTAATATTTATCTGAACAATGCTGTACCTGGCCTGGATCTGTTTGATAGAGCAGTTTACATAAAAACATAAATACATAAGGATTTGGAGCAGGAGTCAGCCATGCAGTTCATCGAACCTGGTCGAACATACAACTCCACTTTAGCACCCGATAGCCTTATCCGACGATTCCCCTGGACTCCAAAAATATTTCTATCTCGGCCTTGAATATATTCAGAGACTCAATTTCCACAGACCTCTGGGGCAGAAAATTCCAAAGATTCAAAACCCTCTGAATGCAGAAATGCCTCCTCAAATCTGCCTTAAATGGTCGACAGAAAGGAGATGATTAAAAGTGGAGGGCAGAGAAACTCAAGGCAAAAAACAAAAAGGGCCACTGAACATAAAGGGGCTGTAAGAGGTGTCAAAACTAGAAATCATTGTTAAAAACTAGGATTAAAACACTCTACCTAAACCCACGCAGCATTCGAAATAAAGTAAATGAGTTGATGGCACAAATCATTACCAATGGGTATGATTTGGTGGCCATTACAGAAACATGGCTGCAGGTTGACCAAGAATGGAATTAAACATACAGGGGTATCTGAAGATTCGGAAAGAAGTACAAGAAGGGAAAGGAGGTGGGGTAGCTCTGTTAATAAAGGATGATATCAGGGCAGTTTTGAGAGACGATATTGGCTCTAATGAACAAAATGTTGAATCATTGTGGGTGGAGATTAGTGATAGTAAGGGGAAAATGTCACTGTTGGGCGTAGATTATAGGCCCCCAAATAGTAACTTCACGGTGGGGCGGGGAATAATCAAGGGAATAATGGAGGCATGTGAAAAAGGAACGACAGTAGTCATGGGGGATTTTAACCGACATATCGATTGATCAACTCAAATCGCACGGGCTGGTTTGGAGGAGGAATTCATAGAATGGAGACGGGATTGTTTCTTAGAACAGTATGTTACAGAACCTACAAGGGAACAAACTATCTTAGATCTGGTCCTGTGTAATGAGACAGGAAAAAAAAAACGATCTCCGAGTAAAAGATCCTCTACGAATGAGTGATCACAGCATGGTTGAATTTGTAATACAGAATGAGGGTGAGGAAGTTATGTCAGAAACGAGCGTATTATGCTTAAACGAAGGAGACTACAGTGGGATGAGGGCAGATTTGGCTAAAGTAGACTGGAAAGAAAGACTAAACGGTGGTACAATTGAAGAACAGTGGAGGACTTTGACTGAGCTCTTTCATAGTGCGCAACAAAAATATATTCCAGTAAAAAAGAAGGGTGGTAAGAGAAGGGATAACCAGCCGTGGATAACCACGGAAATGAAAGTGAGTATCAAACCAAAGAAAAATGCGTATAAGGTGGCCAAGGTTAGTGGGAAACTAGAAGATTGGGAAAATTTTAAACAACAGCAAAGAATGACTAAAAAACGAATAAAGAAAGGAAAGATAGATTACGAAGGTAAACTTGCGCAAAACATAAAAACAGATAGTAAAAGCTTTTACAGAAACATAAAACGGAAAAGAGTGACTAAAGTAAATGTTGGCCCCTTAGAAGATGAGAAGGGGGATTTAATAAAGGGAAATGTGGAAAAGGCTGAGACCTTAAACAAGTATTTTTCTTCGGTCTTCACAGTGGAAGACACAAAAACCATGCCAAAAATTGCTGGTCACAGGAATGTGGGAAGGGAGGACCTTGAGACAATCACTGTCATTAGGGGAGTAGTGCTGGACAGGCTAACAGAACTCTCAAGTTAGACAAGTCCCCTGGTCGTGATGAAATGCATGCAAGGGTATTAAAAGAGATGGCGGAATTTATAGCGAATGCATTCGTTACAATCTCCCAAAATTATCTGGACTCTGGGAAGGTACCAGCGGATTGGAAAGCAGCTAATGTAACGCGTCTGTTTTAAAAAGGGGGCAGACAAAAGGCGGGTAACTGAAGGCCGGTTAGTTTAAAATCTGTCGTGGGGAAAATGCTTGAAGCTATCATTAAGGAAGAAATAGCGGAACATCTTGATAGGAATAGTGCACTCAAGCAGACACAACATGGATTCATGAAGGGAAAATCACGTGTAATTAATTTACTGGAATTCTTTGAGGATACAGCGAGCATGGTGGATAGAGGTGTACCGATGGATGTGCTGTATTTTGATTTCCAAAAGGCATTCGATAAGGTGCCACACAAAAGGTTACTGCCGAAGATAGAGGTACGTGGAGTCAGAGGAAATGTATTAGCATGGATAGAGAATTGGCTGGCGAACAGAAAGCAGAGAGTCCGGATAAATGGGTCCTTTTCGGGTTGCAAATCGGTGGTTAGTGGTGTGCCGCAGGGATCGGTGCTGGGACCACAAATGTTTACAACATACAAAGATGACCTGGAATAGGGGACAGAGTGTAGTGCAACAAAGTTTGCAGATGACACAAATATTAGTGGGAAAGCGGGTTGTGTAGAGGACACAGAGAGGCTGCAAGGAGATTTGGATAGGTGAAGCGAATGGGCTAAGATTTGGCAGATGGAATACAATGTCGGAAAGTGTGAGGTCATCTACCTTGGGAAAAAAAACAGGAAAAGGGAATATTATTTGAATGGGGAGAAATTACAACATGCTGAGCTGCAGAGGGACCTGGGGGTCCTTGTGCATGAATCCCAAAAAGTTAGTTTGCAGATGCAGCACGTAATCAGGAAGGCGAATGGAATCTTGGCCATCATGGGCAGTCTCTCGTAGCGAGGATGACTTGCTATCACGCCAAACAGCATTGAGTATCAATGGTGTATCAATGAAGGACGTAATATTCCAGATCCCGACCTACATCGTTCTTGGAATTTTTAACGTCTGGTGGCCGTTGCATACCAGCAATCACACGGACTTGATAGAGCTGGTATTTGATCCATTGGCAAGGAATACGCAAGTCAAACTGGAGACCAACTCTGCTGCACAGACCGAGCGCGCACACATGTCGTTGTGTGGGCTGGCCCATGATGCCCCTGGGCTCTCGTCTCTTCTGGGCCCCAGATTCACGCGTCTCTTGGGAACAGTCACTTCCAGTTATGGACTCTTGCCGCTCCTTCACCTCTCCAGCTGTGTCTTCCCGCACTGCAATCAGTGACCTAGCTTCACAGCCATCGCCCTCCTGCAGCAGCACGCGCTGCTCCCTGCAGTGGAATGTCGCCACACGCTTCTCCCTCCAAAGGCCTCGGCCTGCTGATGGTATTGCAGGCCTGGACTGCGACGATTTTCAGGCCAGGTCTCCGCATGCGACTTGATCCTTCTCATAGATTAGGCTGCACTTGTCGCCTTTAGAGCTTGTGCTGCAATGGTAGACATTCTGATTCCAGATCAGGCGGCAGCGGATTTCAAGCACATCTAAATCGCACGTTGTCATTGGGCCAGCTTCACGTTGAAGGAAGAGCTGTTCATTGTTGGTGCAATAAATATTGTCAGAAACAAGTGTTCTGTTACTTTAGATTTTCGCACACAGTTTTTATTAAATTTATACTTTATAATCCAACAATTTTTAAGGGATGTGTTACGTTTCTTTTTTGCACAATAACCATGTCTCCCGCATGGCAGGTGGGAATTCTGTGCCTGAACTACCACAGCTTATATTGTTTTGTTATTTAATCTTCAAGTCAGCGCAATTAATTATTGCATTTTATTAATACAAATTGAAGCACAATAAAGCACAGAGAAGTAATTCAGATGCTGAAAAATTATTTATTCAGCAACTGCTCGAAACATGCCACTGGTTCATCACCAGGGACTCTCTCTACGCCGCTCCCGCTCTGTAAACAGCCACTTTTCTCTGCTCGCACTCTGTAAACAGCCGCTCCTCTCCGCTCCCGCTACGTAAATAGCCGCTCCTCTCTGTTCCCGCTCTCTAAACAGCCGCTCCTCTCTGCTACTGCTCTATAAACAGCCGCTCCTCTCTGCTCCCGCTCTTTAAAATAGCCGCTCCTTTCTGCTCCCGCTCTGTGAACGGCCGATTCTCTCTGCTCCCGCTCTGTAAACAGCCGCTGCTCCCTGCTCCCGCTCTGTAAACAGACGCTCCTCTCTGCTCCCGCTCTGTAAACAGACGCTCCACTCTGCTCCCGCTCTTTGAACATCTGCTCCACTCTTCTCCCGCTCTTTGAACATCCGCTCCACTCTGCTCCCGCTCTTTCAACAGCCGCTCCTCTCACCTGCCACGTGTGTAAGACATTCAATGAGATGGAGAGCCGCAAACACCCGGAAACCTACAACTTTACTTAGTTGGTTGGTTTTAACTTTTATCCTTTGAAGCTCTGTGAGTTTGGAAAATCACGAAAAGACTGCGCGAATGTACACATTTTTAAATTAAATTACTGATTTTTTTGCCGCGCCTTTCGGCTCTGACAACGTGATTTTTGACTAAACCCGAGCGACGGCAGTCATTCATTTGTACCGGGATCTGTCACATTTCAACACTGAAAATCTCAAAGTGCGAATCAAATCGCGAGGCCAAAGAGCCTCAATAAAAATACAACGCAACTCCTGGCGTATTGAAATATCATATTCTTTCGCGAAAGAAGTACGTGTTATCACCCATGCTGCATGTGTTGCGTCTCCGAGAGAGATATCAAATTAGTCCCACACCCCATAATCCTACAAACGTGTTCGCTTTAATGTACATATTAGTAATTTGAGACATGACATGTGCTGAGCTTTGCATACAAAGATGAAAAGTTGAATTTGGACCTGAAGCTTACGTTTATTAACAAAGCAAGCAAGCGCATCAAATATTTAAAGAAACAACAATGAGGATTATATTGGAATTCGTGCATGCAGCGCAAAATGGATTCGCAGTCCTACACCTTAACCTCAAATTACTACTACTATATAATCAATCAGTTTGCTTTCTGCTTTTTGCATCCAAAAACAAATCTGTGTGACAAAAGGAACTTGCCGCTAGTTCTGCCCGTGCACCCAGTTCCAACAATGTTCAAAACTACAATTCGCGTCTGTCAGTAGAAGATCTTTCGTTGCTTCAGGCGATGGAGCGCCAGAAATGTTCTGTTTTGAAACAGATTCAGAACAGAGAAAAAAAAAACGTCTGACACGGTGAATTAAACGACCAGGACAGGACTTTGTTGGTATCGAAGTCAGGCGCTTTTTCCATTAGCCCAGGCAGCCACTGTTGCTGCCGTGACAACTGTTGTTGGGAGAATTCTAAGCAAAGGTCTATTCTTTCTGGAAAGGAGGAAAAGCTGAGACAAGAGGCGCGATCGAATGACGAAACATGTTTGTACCCCCAACAAAATAATCTTTATTCAAAATAGTAAAGATTGATGTTTTGCTGTGTTGTATCAGCAGGTGCCATAGAGGACAAAAGGTAAAAAGCAAACATTCCCATAATTCCAATTATACCGAAATTGCTGCGATCACAACGCAGAGTACGAACCACTATACGATTACGGCGCCCCAGATCAGCTGCTACAAGTCTGCTCTCACCAGAGCAATGTCAAACACACCACTGCTGAGAAAAGATGGATTTTTTTGATGAGGCCAAAATTAGCCCCGCAATAAATTATGACAGCCCCTTTCACCAGTGAAGAAATTCGCCATTGTGCGTTTTGGATCCAACCATCTCTCTTGTCTATTGCACCATCTGACCCGATACTGCCGCTATCTTTTTGCGTTTATCTCATTTTCAGTCAGTGGGTTGATGCTGAAGGAATTCCAGTGTTTGTTTCGAACGTTAACTAAATAACAACATAAAAACATAGGAAATAGGAACAGGAGTAGACAACTGGCCACTCGATTCAATTCTGACATTCAATTCGATAATGGCTGATCTGATCATGGACTCAGCTTCACGTCCGTGCCCGTACTCCATAACTCTTTAATCCCTTACCTCTCAAATACCTGTCTCAGTCCGACATAACTATAGTCAATGACCCAGCCTCCACAGCTTTCTGGGGCAGGGAATTCCATAGGTTAACAAACCTCTGAGAGAAGACATTTTTTCTCATCTCAATTGTAAATGAGAGGCCCCTTATTCTAAGAATATCAGCCAAATCCTTGTGACATCGAGGAAAGAATCAGCCAAAGACATTTAACAGGATGATTTTTAATGTGCTGTAGCAAATACAAAATTCGGCCTCGAATGAATCAGGATCCATTATGTGCAAAACGAAACTGTCATATCAAAGCGATTGCAACTACCCTAATATTAATTGAGATATAATCAATGTGACAGGTATTGAGGGTGAAGAATTACTAAAATATAGTCAGGAGAACATTTTTTATCCAGTATGTGGCAAGCCCAACAAGGGAGTGCATGGTTCTGGTCTTAGATTTCGGTGGTGAATCTGGGCTGGTTGTATGATTATCACTGTGAGAGTTTTTCCACCTAGTGATTCAGTTAGATTTGGTGTAGTAACGGAAAAGCTTAAGGATAGACCAGAAATAAATGGTTTCATTTGGGGAAAAGCAAACACATATCTCAGCAAACAAGTGCTATCAATGTTCATAAATTTACTGAAACTGTTTATTCAAGCAGAAATGGATAGGGCAGAAGCCACGACTCTGAAACTGCCAGCAGGCTCTATGTTTCTATGTTTCTATGACCCAGATGACACACAGTCCCGAACTAAGGATGAATGCAAGGCAATTCACAACTTGGCGCTATGGAGGCTTCCATTCCGCCTATTCATGCCGCCTCAAACGGTATGTTTGCAAGAGCTGTGCTACAATAGGCCATCTCCAACGAGTTGCAAACGAGCTGCATGCTCTGCAAAACCTGCTAACCACCACGTGGCAGAGGAAGATCGGTCCATGGTGGACCAATGCAATTTCGAGCCTCAGAGAGAGGAGGCAGATGATGAAGTAACGGGTGCACACATTTTCGATGACATGTCCACTTGAAATACTAAACTTGACATTGAATGGCTTAACCATAGCCATAGAACTGGACAATGACACGAGCCAATGTATCATGAGTAAAAATATGTTTGAAACTCTGTGGTGAAACAAGGCATTCAGAGCAGTCCTGAGCCCCATCCACAGGAAATTGAGAACGTACACCAAAGAGTTTATCACTGTCCTGGGCAGGACCATGGTCAAGGGCACGCTGCAAGAACTACCACTCTGGACGGTCCGGGGCGATGGCCCCAAACTGCTTGGAAGGAGCTGGCTGGGAAAATCAGCTGGAACTGGGATGAAATCCGAGCGTTACCACATGTCGATGAGGCATCATGTACCCAGGTTCTTAAAAAATATCCTTCCCCTTTTTGAGCCAGCATTGGAAACCTTTCCATGCCAACTCTGAACTAGTCACACCCACCCTGTAATTTACCCGCAGCTGTACAATTTTATATCTTCGGATATTTATCCAACTCCGTTTTGAAAGATAAGATTTAGTCTGCCTCCACCGCCCTTTTAAGCAGTGTATTCCAGATTTTAACTATTTGCTGAGGAATGGCCACTCCTGTTCCTGTGTATGAAGTTTGAGAAACACGGGATCTATTCCTGCCACAATCAAAACCTTGCTAACTATAGCACAGTCATTCTATTCTCATAACGCAAGCTCCTGACGTGTCGGCAAGCTGATGAGCTTAAAGCTCTGGTTATATTCCCAACAATGATTCGACCATAGCATTTCTGTAGTGTAGTGGTTATCCTGTTCGCCGAAGACGCGCAAGGTCACTGGTTCGAGGCTGGGCAGAAACATTTATCAAACGTGTTACATTAATGATTAGAACAAGTTGAATAATTCATGTCTCTGGTTCAATATTAATATAATGCAGTGTCTCATGACGCTGTTGCATTTGCTGAGTTCTGTGCACTCAAATTCTGTGCTCACTCAAAATCTGCACAGTGTTTCTCACTCCCTCCCGTTTGCAGCCTGACGGTGGAGAAATCCCATCTCAAAGCTGCACATTCCATGCATTCAGTTCAGCTGTGAGAGATTATTAAAGGATCCACAGCCCACGTGAACGTTATTTCACTGGAAACACCATTAATGATCCGATCGCCTTGTTTTGCATCATGAAAGTAATGCTGACCGACATTATGTAATCATAGAAGTTTACAGCATGGAAGGAGTCCTATTCGGCACAACGAATCCACACCGGCCAACAAATGTCCAGTTTCGGTGTGTAACCCTGCAACTTACGGCTTTTGAAAAGCACATCCGAGTACTTTTAAATGTGGTGAGGGTTTATCCCTACAACACACTTTCAGACAGTGAGTGCCAGACCCCCACAAACATCTGGATGAAGAATGTTCCTTTCAAATCCCCGTAACCCTTATACTAATTACTTTAACTTTATGCCCACTGGTTGTTGACCCCTCTACTATAGGAAATTTGCCCTTTTAATCAACAATATCTAGTCCCCTCCTAGTTGTATACACCATAATGCAGTCGCCAATCAGCCTCTTATGGTCCAAGGAAAACAACAGGCAGCCTATCCAATCTCTCCTGATAGCAAAGTTGCTGCACTCCCGGCAACATCCTCTGTACCCACAACAGCACAATTAAGTCCTTCATTCAATGAGGCGACCTGAACTGCACGCAGTACTCCAGCTTTGGTCTCATCAGAATGTTATATATTTCAAGCATAACTTATTTGCTCTTCTATTCCATGCCTCTGTCAATAAATGCAACGATTCGATATGCCTTCTGAACCAACTTATCCAACTAGCCAGCTAGCTTCATGGATATGTGGACATGTAATCACAGTTGCCTTTGTTCCTCTACACTTCTCAATGTCCTAGTAGTTGGTGTGTATTCCCTTTCCTTGTTAGCCCTCCAGAAATGCAACGATATCACATGTCTCTGGATTAAATTCCATTTGCCACCGTTCTGCCCTCCTTTCAGTTGATTGATGTCTGCCTGCAGTCTCCAACTTTCATCTTCATTATCAACCGCACTGCCTGTTTTACTTTCGCCTCTGAACGTCTTAATCATAACCCCTATATTCAAGTTTAGATCATTGATAAATATCATAATAAGCAATGGACCTTGCACTGAAGACAGCGGGACCCCACTGGAAAGATCCTTCCATTCACAAAAACACCCATCAAGAATTACACTTTGCTTCCTGTCTATGACACAAAGTTGCATCCAATTTGCCACTTCGCCCTTGATCTCATGGGCTTTTACTTTCATGACCAGTCTACTATGTGGGACCTTAGCTAAAGCATTAATAAAATCCATATAGACTACATTATTCGCACTGCTTCATCGACCCATCTGGTGACCTCATCCAAAAATTAAACAAGTTAGTCAAACGCCACCATTCCTTAACAAATCGTGCTGACTGTCCTGATTAACTAGTGGCTTTCGAAATGTAGTAAATATATAATGGTTAAATGTTATCCTACTTTCACGGGAAAATATCATCAATTCAGTAATGATCTTCATTTGCACAACTAAAAAAATGTGAACTGAAGGAGAGTCCTCAATTGAATAATTTGACTGTGCTCTGCAACTTACCTCTTCAACCATTTTAGACACTGTGCTTTAGTGGTCTTCTTCAAAATGTTCATTGCTGGTAGGAATACATGAGACTGGGGATACGGTGAGATCGACTGTAGAGCAAGTGACTGGTTATTGTGAAACAGCACTGAAAATATACATCCTGGTAGAATAAAATCGAAAAGAAATGTGACGCCAATATCCTGAAAGAAATGTAAATGTTGAGTCCCTTTCAGCAAAAAATTGCTTTCCCAAACATTTCTCTGATCGAAACTTCACAAAACAAAATTGATGCTTTTTAAAATAATTAAGCCTGAATTTTCGCGCACCCGAATCTTCTGAATCAGTTGCCTCTTGCTCTGCCGACTCAATCCATGTTCCTTTGCCATATTCTACTTCCATGCACGCTATTTAATGTGCCACTAACTTATAGATTCACAGAATAAGGGAACGTTTACAGTACGGCAGAACCACATTCGGCCCGTCAAGCCTATTCCAGCTCTCAACTAGTCCAACTCCCCCGTCATTTACCCGCAGCTGTGCAATTTTATTCCTTTGGATACTTAGCCAAATCCATGTTGGAAGACAAATTTGAGTCTGCCTCCACCGCCATTTAAATCAGTGTATTCCAGATTCTAACCACCTGCTGAGGAATGGCCACTCCTGTTCCTATGCATAAAGACAGAGAAACACGATATCAATTCTTGCCACAGTCAAAACCTTGCTAAATATAGCACCGTCATTCTATTCACATAATGCAAGCTCTTGAAGTGTAGTCCAGCTGTTCAGGTTAAAGCTCTGGTTATGTTCCCAACACTGCGTTTGCGACATCACTTCCGTAGGGTAGTGGTTATTGCACGCGAAAGGAAACCAGGCTGCAATATTATGCAAACGTGTTCAATTAATGATTAGAAGAAATTGAATAATTCCTATCGGTTGTTCAATATTAAAAGAGTGCAGTGTCTCACGACGCTGTTGGATTTGCTGATTTCTTTGCACCGTTCTGTACACACTTAAACTCTGCTCAGTGTTTCTCACTCCCTCCCGTTTCCAGCACTGATCGAGGAGAAAGCCCATCTCATAGCTGCACATTCCGTGCATTCAGTTCAGCTGTGAGAGATTATTAAAGGATCCTGCCGCGCCGCATCGAAGATTAAAGCCACAAACAAAGCCATATGCAAATCCCTCTTCCCCAGCTCCAGAGTGACTGAGGGCGGGACAAGACCCATCATTCCGAGCCCGAACTCGCAAATCAGCCGCTGCAGGCGGAAAGCGGCGAATGCAGCATCAACAGCGGTTTCCCGCCCTTCACTGGGCTACAAAATGCCACGGTAGGAACCTGAGCTCCCCGTACACGAAACCGCAGCCTCATTCGACTCTTAATCTCCGGTTCATGAATTCGAGCCCCAGCTTGCATGACCGTTTTATCACTGGACACACCATTAAGGAGCCGATTGCCTCGTTTGGCATCATGAAAGTAATGCAAGCCGCTAATTATATAATCATAGAAGTGTGCAGTTTGGAAGGAGTGCTTTTTGTCCCATCGTATCCGCACCCGCCAACAAATCACTTTTAGGTGTGTAACCCTGCACGTTATGCCATTTGAAATGCACACCCAAGTACTTTTTAAATGTGGTGAGGGTTTCTCCCAGCCAGTGAGTTCCAGACCCCCACAAACATTTGCATGAAGAATTTTCCCTTCAAATCCCCTTTAACCCTTATACTAATCACTTGTAATTTATGCCCCCTGGTTGTTGACCCCTCTGCTTTGGGAAATAAGCACTTTTAATCTGCAATATCTAGGCCCCTCCGAATGTTATAGACCTTAATGCAGTAGCCCGTCAGCCTCCTCTGTTCCAAGGGAAATAAACACAGCCTATCCAATCTCCTCAAAGCAAAGTTGCTCCACTCCCGGCAATATCTAAGTCAATCTCCTCTGTACCCTCTACAGCGCAATCACATCCTTCCTTCAATGCGGTGACCAGAACTGCAAGCAGTACTACAGCTGTGGCCTAACCAGAAATTTAAACTGTTCTAGCATAACTCATTTGCTGTTCTGTTCCTTGCCTCTGCCAATACATGTAACCATTCCGTATGCCTTCTTAATTAACTTATCCAATTGGCCAACTACCTTCAGGGATCTGTGGACATGCAATCTCATTTCCCTTTTTTCCTCTATATTTATCAATGTCCTACCAGTTGATGTGTATTCCCTTTCCTTTTTAGCACTCCCCAAATGCACGATCTCAAACGTTTCTGGATTAAATTCCATTTGCCACTGTTCTTCCCACCTAACCAGTTGATTGATATCAGCCTGCAGTCTCCAGCTTTCTTCTCCATTTTCAACCACACTGCCTATTTTACAATCACCTGAAAACGTCTGAATCATAACCCCGATATTCAAGTTTAAATCATTGCTAATTACCATAAAAAGCAATGGTCCTAGCACTGAAAACTGTGGAACCGCACTTGGAACATCCTTCCAGTCACAAAAACACCGATCGAACATTACCCTTTGCTTCCTGCATCTGAGTCAAATTTTGATCGAATTTGCCACTTCGCCCTGGATCCCATGGGATTTTAATTTCATGATCAGTCTGCCAAGTGCGACCTTAGCGAATGCATTAAAAAATCCATATACACTACATCATATGATGTATTCATCGGTTCACCTGGTGACTTCCTCCAAACATGCAATGAAGTCAATCAAACGCGACCCTTCCTTAACAAATCATGCTGTCTGCTGTGATTAATCTGTGCCTTTCGAAATGTCGAAAATGTATAATCGTTTAATGTTACCTGCTTTCACGGGAAAACATCATTAATAAACTGATGATCTTCATTTGCACAACTAAATAAATGTTAACTGAAGGAGAGTCCTCAATTAAATAATTTGTCTGTGCTCTGCAATTTACCTCTGAAACGATTTTAGACACTGTGCTTTAGTGGTCTATTTCAAAATGTTCATTGCTGGTAACAATACATGAGACTGGGGTTACAGTGAGAAGGACTGTAAAGCAAGGGACTGGTTATTGTGAAACAGCAAATAAAATATACATTCTGGAAGAATAACATCAAAAGGAAATGTGACCCCAACATCCTGAAAGACGATTAAATGCTGAGTACCTTTCTGCAAAAAAATCCATTTCCAAGCATTTCTATGACGGAAACTACACAAAACCAAAATGATACATTTAAAATCATTAAATCTAATTTCGGCGCACACGCATCTTCTGAATTGGATGCCTCTAATTGTGCCGACTCATACCATGTCCCTTTGCAATATTGTGCTTCCATGCACACTATTAAATGTGCCAGTAACTTATAGAATCACAGAATTCAGGAATAATTACAGCACGGAAGAAGGCAATTCAGCCCGTAGACGCCAACCCAAATCTCAACTGGTCCCACACCCGGTCATTTACCCGCTGATGTGCAATTCTGTTTCATTCGGATACTTAACCAACTCCCTTTTGAAAGATAAGAATGAGTCTGCCGCCACCCCAATTTAAACAGTGTGTTCCAGATTCTAACCACTTGCTGAGGAATGGCCACTCCTGTTCCTATGTATAAAGACAGAGAAAGACGGGATCAATTCCTGCCACACTCACCACCTTGCGAAATGTAGCACCGCATTTCTATTCTCATAACGCAAGCTCCTGAAGTGTAGTCTATCTGTTGAGCTTGAAACTCTGTTTATGTTCCTAACAGAGCTTCTCCCACAGCATTTCCGTAGTGTAGTGGTTATCACGTTCGAGTCCCCGGTTGGAAAACTGGCGGGAACATTTTGCAAACGTGTTCTATTAATGATTGGAAGAAATTGAATAATTCATATTGGTAGTTCACTATTAACACAGTTCAGTGTCTCTTGACGCTGCAGGAGTTGCTGATTTATTTGTACCGTTCTGCAAACATTTTTACTCTGCTCAGTGTTTCTCACACCCTCCCGTTTTCAACAGTGACAGTGGAGAAGCCCCATCTCAAAGATTCACATTCCGTGTATTCAGTTCAGCTGTGAGAGAAGATTAAAGGATCCTGCCGCGCCGCATCGAAGATCAAAGACACTAACAAACCTATTTACTAATCGCTGTTCCCCAGCTCCAGAGTGATTAAGGGCGGGAGAAACCCCAACATTCCGAGCCCGCACTCGCCAATTAGCCGCGGCCAGAGGTTTCCGGCGATGGCAGCATCAAAAGCGGGTTCCCGCCCTTCACTGGGCTACAAAATGCCACGGAATGAGCCAAAGCTCCCCGTGCACCACACAGCAGCCTCATAAGACTCTTAATCTCAGGTTCATGAATTCGAGCCCCAGCTTGCATGACCGTTTTATCACTGGAAACAACATTAATTAGCCGATCGCCTCGTTTTGCATCATGAAAGTAATGCAAACCGCTAATTATATAATCATAGAAGTGTACAGCTTGGAAGGAGTTCTTATCGTCCCATCGTATCCACACCGGCCAACAAATGTCCACCCTTTTAGGTGTGTAACCCTGCACGTTACGGCATTTCAAATGCACATCCAAGTACATTTTAAATGTGGTGAGGGATTCTCCCTCACCACACTTTCAGCTAGTGAGTTCCAGACCTCCAGAAACATCTGGAAGAAGAATGTTCCCTTCTATTCCCCTTTAAATCTTATACTAATCACTTTTAATTTATGCCCCCTGGTTTTTGACCACTCCACTGTGTGAAATTGGCCCTTTTAATCTACAATATCTAGGCCCCTCCTAATTTAATCACCTTAATGCTGTCGCCTCCTCTGTTCCAGGGAAAACAAACCCAGCCTATCCAATCTCCTCATAGCAAAGTTGTTCCACTCCCGGCAACATCTACGTAAATCTCTCTGTACCCTCAACAGCGCAATCATGTCCTTCCTTCAATGCGGGGACCAGAACTGCACGCAGGACTCCAGCTATGGCCGAACCAGAAATTTATACTGTTCTAGCATAACCCACTTGCTGTTCTGTTCCTTGCCTCACCCATAAATGCAACCATTCTGTTTGCCTTCTTAACAAACTTAGCTAATTGGCCAACTACTTTCAGTGATTTGTGGACTTGCAATCTCAGTTCCCTTTGTTCCTCGAGATTTCGCAATGTCCTACAAGTTGCTGTGCATTCCTTTTCCTTGTTAGCCCTCCACAAATGCACGATCTCACACGTCTCTGGACGAAATTCCATTTGCCACTGTTCTGCCCACCTTACCAGTTGATTGATAGCTGCCTGCTGTCTCCAGCTTTCCTCTCCATTTTTAACCACACTGCCTATTTTACTATCACCTGAAAACGTCTTTATCATAACTCCTATATTCAAGTTTAGATCATCGATAATTACCATAAAAACCAATGGACCTAGCACTGAAAACTGCGGAACCGCACCTGAAATATTCTTCCAGTCACAAAAACAGCCATCAAACATTACCCTTTGCCTCCTGCCACTGTGCCAAATTTGGATTGAATTTGCCACTTCGCCCTGGATCCCATGGGCTTTTACTTTCATGACCAGTCTGCCATGTGGGAGCTTAGCGGAAGCATTAATAAAATCCATATACATTACATCATATGCAGTACTTCATCGGTTCACCTGGTGACTTCCTCCAAAAATGCAATCAAGTTAGTCAAACGCGACTCTTCCTTAACAAATTGTGCTTGCTGCCGTGATTAACCTGTGACTTTAGGAATGTCGAAAATGTAGAATCGTTAAATGTTATCCTGCTTTCATGGGAAAACATCAATAATAAGCTAATGATCTTCATTTGCACAGCTAAGTAAATGTTAACAGAAGGAGAGTCCTCAATTGAATAATTTTTCTGTGCTCTGCAATTTACTTCTTCAACCATTTTAGACACTGCGCTTTCGTGGTCTGTTTCAAAATGTTCATTGCTGGTAACAACACATGTGACTAGGGATACAGTGAGATAGACTGTAAAGCAAGGGACTGGTTTTTGTCAAACAACAAAAAAAATATACATTCGGAAAGAATAACATCGAAAGGAAATGTGACCCCAACATCCAGAAAGAAGATTAAATGCTGAGTCCCTTTCAGCAAAGAAATCCTTTCCCAAGCATTTCTCTGCCGGAAACCTCACAAAAGCAAAATTATACATTTAAAGTCATGAAACCCGAATTTATCAAGCGCACGAATCATCTGACTCCGATGCCTCTAAATGTGCCGACTCATACCATATCTCTTTGCAATATTCTGCTTCCATGCACACTCTTAAATGTGCCAGTAAGTTATAGAATCACATAATTCAGGAATAATTACAGCATGGAAGAAGGCCTTTCAGCCCGTGGATGCCATGCCAACTCTCAACTCGTCCCACACCCCGGTCATTTACCCGCTGCTGTGCAATTTGTTTTCCTTCGGATACTTAACCAACTCCCTTTTGAAGGATAAGATTCAGTGTGCCCCCACCCCCATTTAAAGCAGTCTGTTTCACATTCTAACTACTTGCTGTGGAATGGCCACTCCTGTTCCTATGTTTTAAGACAGAGAAACACGGGATCAATTCCTGCCACAATCGCCACCTTGCTAAATGTAGCACCGTCATTCGTTTCTCATAACGCTAGCTCCTCAAATATAAGCCATCTGTTGAGCTTAAAGCTCTGGTTATTTTCCCAACACAACTTCTGCTGCAGCGTTTCCGTAGTGTAGTGGTTATCACGTTCGCCTAACACGCAAAAGTTACCCGGTTGGAAAGCTGGCGGGGACATTTTGCAAACATGTTCAATTAACGATAAGTAGAAATTGAATAATTCATTTTCGCGGTTCAATATTAACAGAGCGCAGTGTCTCATGACGCTGTTGGAGTAGCTGATTTCTTTGTACCGTTCTGCACACACTTAAACTCTGCTCAGTGTTTCTCACTCCATCCCGTTTCCAGCATTGGCCGTGGAGAAACCCCTTCTCATCGATGCACATTCCGTGCATTCAGTTCAGTTCTGAGAAATTATTAAAGGATCCTGCCGCGCCGCATCGAAGATCAAAGACACAAACAAACGCATCGACCAGTCGCTCTTCCCCAGCTCCAGAGTGAGTGAGGTTGGGACAAACCACAGCATTCAGAGCCCGCACTCGACAATCAGCCGCTCACAGAGGAAAGCGGCGAAGGCAGCATCAACTGCGGTTTTCCGCCCTTCACTGGGCGACAAAATGCTACGTTACGAGACAAAGCTCCCGTACACCAAACAGCAGCCTCATATGACATTTAATCTCACGTTCATGAAGTCGAGCCCCAGCTTGCATGAACGTATTATCACTGGAAACACCATTAATTTGCCGATCGCCTCGTTTTGCATCATGAAAAAAACGCGAACCGATAATTATATAATCATACAAGTATACAGCTTGGAAGGAGTCATTTTCGGCCCAACTTATCCGCACCGGCCAAAAACGTCCAGTTTTCGGTGTGTAACTCTGCACCTTACGGCATTTCAAATGAACATCCAAGTACTTCTTAAATTTGGTGAGGGTTTCTCCATTCCACTTTGAGGTGTGAGTTCCTGACTACCACAAATATCTGGATGAAGAATGTTCCTTTCAAATGCCCTTTAATTCTTATCCTAATTACTTTTAATTCATGACCCCTGGTTATTGACCCCTCTACTATGGGAAATTGGCCCTTTTAATCAACAATATCGAGGCCCCTCCTAATGTCATGCACTTTAATGCTTTCGCACATCAGCTCCTCTGTTGCAAGGAAAACAAACCCAACGAAAACAAACCCCCCCACAGCAAGGTTGCTCCACTCCCGGCAACATCTACGTAAATATCCTCTGTACCCTCTCGAGCGCAATCACGTCCTTACTTCAATTCTATGGCAGAGCCAGAGATTTATTCAGTTCAAGCTTAACCCACTTGCTGTTCTTTTCCTTGCCTCTGCCAATAAATGCAAACATTCTGTTTGTGTTCTTAACTAACTTATCCAATTGGCCAACTACCTTCAGGGATCTCTGGACAAGCAATCCCAGTTCCCTTTGTTCCTCTATGTTGCTCAATGTCCTACCAGTTGATGGTTCCCTTTCCTCGTTAGCACTCCACAAATGCACGATTTCACACGTCTCTGGATTAAATTCCATTTTCCACTGTTCTGCCCAACTTACCAGTTGATTGATATCTGCCTGCAGTCTCCAGTTTTCTTCTCCATTTTCAACCACTCTGCCTATTTCACTATCACCTGAAAACGTCTTAATCATAACCCCTATATTCAAGTTTAGATCATTGATAATTACCATAAAAAGCAATGGTCCGAGCACTGAAAACTGCGAAACCGCCCTTGAAATATCTTTCCAGTCACAAAACACCCATCAAACATTATTCTTTGCTTCCTTCCTCTGAGCCAAATTTGGAACGAATTTTCCACTTCGCCCTGGATCCCATGGGCTTTTACTTTAGCGAAAGCATGAATAAAATACATATGCACGACATCATACGAAGGACTTCATTGATTCACCTGGTGAATTCCTCCAAAAATGCAATCAAGTTAGTGAAACGCGATACTTCATTGAAAATCGTGTTCTCTGCCGTGATTGACCTGTGCCTTTCGAAATGTAGAAAATGTATAATCGTTAAATGTTATCCTTATTTCACGGGAGAACTTAATTAATTAACTGATGATCATCATTTGCACAGCTAAAGACATGTAAACTGAAGGAGAGTCCTGAAATGACTAATTTTTCTGCGCTCTGCAATTTACCTATTAAACCATTTTAGACACTGCTTCAGTGTACTGCTTCAAAATGTTCATTGCTGGTAACAATACATGAGACTGGGTATAGAGTGAGATAGACTGTAAAGCAAGGGACTGGTTATTGTGAAACAGCAAAGAAAATATACATTCTGGAAGAATAACTTCGAAAGGAAATGTGACCCCAACATCCAGAAAGAAGATTAAATGCTGAGTACCTTTCAGAAAAAAAATCCTTTCCCAAGCATTTCTCTGACAGAAATTTCACAAAACCAAAATGATACCTTTAACATCATTAATCCCGAATTTTTCGCGCACACGAATCTTCTGAATCAGTTGCCTCTAATTGTGCCGACTCATACCGTGTCCCTTTGCAATATCCTGCTTCCAAGCACACTATTAAATGTGCCAGTAACGTATCGAATGACAGTATTCATGAATAATTACAGCACGGAAGGAGGCCATTCGGCCCGGTGAGGCCATGCCAACTCTCAACTAGTCCCACACCCCGATCATTTACCCCCTGCTGTGCAATTCTTTTTCATTCTGATATTTATGCAAATCCCTTTTTAAAGATAAGATTGATTCTGCCTCCACCGCCATTTAAAGGAGTGTGTTCTAGATTTTAACCACTGGCTGAGGAATGGCCACTCCTGTTGCTATATATAAAGACACAGAAACACGGGATCAATTCCTGCCACAATCACCACCTTGCGATATGTTGCACCGTATTTCTATTCTCATAACGCAAGCTCCTGAAATGTACTCCATCTGTTGAACTTTAAGCTCTGGTTATGTTCCCAACACAACTTCTGCTACGGCGTTTCCGTATTGTAGTGGTTATCACGTTCGCCTAACACGCGAAAAGTCCCCGGGTGGAAACCTGATGGGAACATTTTGCAAACGTTTTCAATTAATGATTAGAAGAAGTTGAATAATTCATATTAGTGGTTCAATATTAATAGAGCGCAGTGTCTCATGATGCTGTTGGGGATGCTGCTTTCTTTGTACCGTTCTGCACACACTTAAACTCTGATCAGTGTTTCTCACTCCCTCCCGTTTGCAGCCCTGACGGTGGAGAAACCCTTTCTCATAGCTGCACATTCCGTGCATTCAGTTCAGCTGTGAGAGATCATTAAAGGATCATTTTTGTTTCGTGAAGTTTCGGTCAGATAACGTTTGGGAAAGGAATTTTTTGCTGAAAGGGACTCAGCATTTAATCTTCTTTCTGGATGTTGGCGTCACATTTGTTTCGATGTTATTCTTCCAGAATGTATATAATCTTTGCTTTTTCACAATAACAAGTCCCTTGCTCCACAGTCTATCTCACTCGATCCCCAGTTTCATGTATTGGTACCAGCAATAAACATTTTGTAGCAGAACACGACAGCACAGTGTCCAAAATGTTTTAAGAGGTACTGGTTAGTCAGGACAGTCACCACTTTTTGTGAAGGAATGGTCGCGTTTGATTAACTTAATTGCATTTTTGGAGGAGGTCACCAGGTGGGTCGATGAAACAGTGCGGATGATGTAGTCTATATGGATTTTATTAATGCTTTCGCTAATGTCCCACATAGCAGACTGGTCATGAAAGTAAAAGCCCATGGGATCAAGGACGTAGTGGCAAATTGGATCCAAATTTCGCTCAGACGCAGAAAGCAAAGGGTAATATCTGAATGCTGTTTCTGTGACTTGAAGTATGTTTCCAGTGGGGTTCCTCAGTTTTCAGTGCTCGGTCCTTTGCTTCTTATGGTACTTATCAATGATCTAAACTTGAATATAGGGGACATAAATACGTTTTTTTCAGTTGATACTAAAATAGGCAGAGTGGTTGATAATGTCGAAGCAAGCTGGAGACTGCAGGAAGATATCAATCAACTGTAAGTTGGGCAGAAGAGTGAAAAATTGAATTTAATCCAGAGGCGTGGGAGATCGTGACTTTGTGGAGGGCTAACAATGAAAGGGAATACACATCAACTGGTAGGACATTGAGACGTTCAGCGGCACAATGGGAACGGGGATTGCATGTCCACAGATCCATGAAGGTAGCTGGCCAGTTGGATAAGTTGTTTCAGAAGGCATACGGAATGGTTGCATTTATTGGCAGAGGCAAGGAACAGAACAGCAAGTGGTTTATGCTAGAAATGTATAAACTTCTGTTTCGGCCAAAGCTGGAGTACTTCGCGTCCTTCTTCACCGCATTGAAGGATGGACGAGATTGCGCTGCAGAGGGTACAGAGGAGATTTACGTAGATGTTGCCGGGAGTGGAGCAACTTTGCTATGATGAGAGGACTGCATAGGCTGGTTGTTGTTTTTCTTGGAACAGAGGTGGCCGATGGGCGACTGCATTAAAGTGTATAAAATTAGGAGGGGCCCAGATAGTGTTGATTAAAAGGGCCTATTTCCCATAGAAGAGGGGTCAACAACCAGGGGGCATAAAGTAAAAGTAATCCACATAAGGATTATAGTGGATTTGAAGGGAACATTCTGCAACGAGATATGTGTGGGTCTGGAACTCACTGCCTGAAAGAGTGGAGGAGGGAGAAACCCTCACTAAATTTTAAAAGTACTTGGATGTTCTTTTAAAATGCCGTAAGGTTCAGGGTTACACAACGAAAACTGGACATTTTTTGGCCGGTGCGGATACCATGGGTCAAAAACGACTCCTTGCAAGCTGTAATTTTGCCCCAACATTCCGAGCCTGCACTCGCCAATCAGCCGCTGCCAGACCAAAGCGGTGAAGGCAGCATCAACTACGGTTTCCCGCCCTTCACTGGGCTACAAAATGCCGCGGTTCGAAACAAAGCTCTCCGTACACCGATAGGAACCTCATAAGGCTCTTAATCTCAGTTTCTTGAATTCGAGCCCCAGCTTGCATGGACGATCTATCACTGGAAACACCATTGATTAGCCGATCGTCTAGTTTTGCATCATGAATGTAATCCTAACCGATAATTATATCATACGAATATAAGAACATAAGGATTAGGAACAGGAGTAGGCCATCTAGCCCCTCGAGCCTGCTGCGCCTTTCAACAAGATCATGGCTGATCTGGCCGTTGATTCAGCTCCACTTACCCGCCCTCTCCTCATAACCCTTAATTCCCTAATTGGTTAAAAATCTATCTATCTGTGACTTGAATAAATTCAATGGGCTCGCCTCAACTGCTTCCATGGGCAGAGAATTCCACAGATTCACAACCCTCTGGGAGAAGAAATTCCTTCTCAACTCGGTTTTAAATTGGCTCCCATTATTTTCAGGCTGTGCCTCCTAGTTCCAGTCTCCCCGACCAGTGGAAACAACCTCTCTGCCTCGATCTTGTCTATCCCTTTTACTTTTTTTAATTGTTTCTATAAGATCACACGTCATCCTTCCGAACTCCAGCTTGCAAAGACACAGTCGACTGAATCTATCTTCATAAGTTTACCTCCTCATCTCCGGAATCAGCCGAGTAAATCATCTCTGTACCCCCTCCAAAGCTAGTATATCCTTCCTGAAGTAAGGTGACCAAAACTACACGCAGTACTCCAGGCGCGGCCTCACCAATACCCTATACAGTTGCAGAAGGACCTCCCTGCCTTTGTACTCCATCCCTCTCGCAATGAAGGCCAAGATTCCATTCGCCTTCCTGAATAACTTTTGCACCTGCAAACTAACTTTTTGGGATTCATGCACAAGGACCCCCAGGTCCCTCTGCACCGCAGCATGTTGTAATTTCTCCACATTCAAATAATATTCCCTTTTACTGTTTGTTTTCCCAAGGCTGATGACCTCACACTTTCCGACATTGTATTCCATCTGCCAAACCTTAGCACATTCGCTTAACCTATCTAAATCTGTTGGCAGCCTCACTGTTTCCTCTACACAACCCGTTTCCCCACTAATCTTTGTGTCATCTGCAAATTTTGTTACACTACACTCTGTACCCTCTTCCAGGTCACCTATGTATATTGTAAACAGTTGTGGTCCCAGCACCGATCCCTGTGGCACACCACTAACCACCGATTTCCAACCCGAAAAGGAGCCATTTATCCCGATTCTCTGCATTCTGTTAGCCAGCAAAATATCTATCCATGCTGATACATTTCCACTGTCTTCGCGTAACTTTATCTTCTGCAGTAACCTTTTGTGTGGCACCTTATCGAATGCCTTTGAAAATCTAAATACATCACATCCATCGGTACACCTCTATCCACCATGATCGTTGCATCCACAAATAATTCCAGTAAATTAGTTAAACATGATTTCCCCTTCATGAATCAATGCTGCGTCTGCTTGATTGCAATACGCCTATCTAGATATCCCGCTATTTCTTGCTTAATGTAGTTTCAAGCATTTTCCCCACGACAGATGTTAAACTAACCGGCCTATATCTACCTGCCTTTTGTCTGTACACTTTTTTAAACAGAGGCGTTACGTTAACTGCTTTCCAATCAGCTGGTGACTCCCAAGAGTCCAGAGAATTTTAATAGATTATAACGAATGCATCTACTATAACTTCCGCCATCTCTTTTAATACCCGGGGATGCATTTCATCAGTGCCAGGGGACTTGTCGATCTTGAGTCCCATTAGCCTATCCAGCAATACCCCACTAGTGATAGTGATTGTCTCAAGGTCCTCCCTTCACACATTCCTATGACCAGAAATTTCTGGCATGGTTTCTGTGTCTTCCACTGTGAAGACAGAAGCAAAATAATTGTTTAACGTCGCACCCATTTCCACATTTCCCATTATTAAATCCTCCTTCTCATCTTCTAAAGGAACAACATTTACATTAGTCACGCTTTTCCGTTTTATATATCTATAAAAAATATTACTGTTTGTTTGTTTGTTTTGCGCAAGTTTACCTTCGTAATCTATCTTTTCTTTCTTTATTGCTTTTTTCGTCATTCTTTGCTGTTGTTTAAAAATTTTCCAATCTTATTTTCCCACTAACTTTGGCCACCTTATCCGCATTGGTTTTTAATTTGATACTCTCCTTTATTTCCTTGGTTATCCACGGCTGGTTATCCCTTCTCTTACCGCCCTTCTTTTACAGTGGAATATATTTTTGTTGAACACGATGAAAGAGCTCCATAAAAATCCTCCACTGTTCATCAATTGTGCCACCGTTTAGTCTGTGTTTCCAGCCTACTTTAGCCAACTCTGCCCTCATCCCACTGAAGACCCCTTTGTTTAAGCATTGTACGCTCGTTTCAGACACTACTTCCTCATCCTCAAACTGTATTAAAAATTCAACGGTACTGTGATCACTCATTCCGAGAGGGCCTTTAACTAGGAGATCGTTTATTATTCCTGTCTCATTACACAGGACCAGATTTAAGATAGCTTGCTCCCTTGTAGGTTCTGTAACATACTGTTCGAAGAAACAATCCCGTCTGCATTCTATGAATTCTTTCTCCAGGCTACCCCGTGCGATTTGATTTGGCCAATCGATATGTAGGTTAAAATCCCCATGATTACTGCCAGTCCTTTTTCACATGCCTCCATTATTCCCTTGATTATTGCCCGCCCCACCGTGGTGATTATTTGCGGGCCTATAAACTACGCCCACCAGTGACGTTTTCCCCTTACTATCTCTAATCTCCAACCACAATGATTCAACATTTTGTTCATTAGATCCAATATCGCTCTCACAACTGCCCTGATATCATCCTTTATTAACAGACCTACACCACCTCCTTTTCCTTCTTGTCTATCTTTCCGAATCGTCAGATACCCCTGTATGTTTAATTCCCAGTCTTGGCCCCCCTGCAACCATGTTTCTCGAATGGCCACCAAATCATACCCACTTGTAATGATTTTTGCCCTCAACTCATTTACTTTATTTCGAATGCTGCTTGCATTTATTAATTTACCTTCCTGGCCATGGGCTGTGAGCTCTTCACTAAAAGTGAACTCCTCGCTGACCACCGGGCGTCCTGCACCTCGGACTCCTACCCACCCGAAAACTCGGAACTCTGGGCCTCACGAACTAACAGGGCCTACCGTAATCAGAGGAACTCCTGACTCAACGACCTCACGACTCGCCGAACTCCCTACTCGCCAAACGCTCAGGCTTTCTTGAAAGATAAGGGAATAAGGGGTTATGAGTATCGGGCAGGGAATTCGAGCTGAATGCATGACCATCTCAACCATGATCATATTAAATCATGGAGCAGGCTTGAGGGGCTTATGGCCTACTCCTGGTTATATTTCTCATGTTCTTATGTTCTTAAATTCTTATTGGAGGGCCCCAGTCCTCCGAAATCACACCTGTACCCTGCAGCCAGAGAGGGTTGGAAAATAATCGTCAAAATCTCTGGTAATTCCCTTTTGGTTCTCTTAACAGCCAGATACATTACGGCCGGGCCTGGGGATGTATCCATAGAAACATAGAAACATAAAAATAGATGTAGGAGTAGCCGATTCGGCCCTTCGAGTCTGCATCACCATTCGATAAGATCATGGCTGATCAGTCCCTCAGAACCCCTTTGCTGCTTTCTCTCCATATCATATCCTGGGCCATAAGGACATATTAGCTTCCTCGTGAATATATCCAATGAACTGGCATCAACAACTCTCTGCGGCAGGAAATTCCACAGATTATCAACGCTCTGAGTGAATAAGTATCTCCTCATCACAGTCCTAAATGGACTACCGCTTATCTTAAGACTGTGTCTCCTGGTTCTGAACTTCCCCAACATGGAGAACATTCCATCTGCACCTAACCTGTCCCGTCCCGTCAGAATCGTGTGTATTTTTACGAGATCCCCTCTGATCCTTTTGAACTCCAATGCAAAAAGGCCCAGTTGATCCAGTCTCTCATCATATGTCAGTTCTGCCATCCCGGGAATCAGTCTGGTGGACCTTCGCTGCACTCCCTCAATAGCAAGAACGCCCTTCCTCAGATTAGGAGACCAAAGCTGAATACCATATTCCAGGTGAGGCCTCACCAAGCCCGGTATAGTTGCAGCAAGACATCCCTGTTCAAAAAATCAAATCCTCTCGCTATGAAGGCCAACATACCATTTGCCTTCTTCACCGCCTGCTGCACCTGCATGTCAACTTTCAATGATTGATGTACCATGACAAACTAAATCTCGTTGCACTTCCCCTTTTCCTAATCTGCCACTGTTCAGATAATATTTTGTCTTCGCGTTTCTGTGTCTTCCCCTGTGAAGACCGAAGCAAAATAAATGTTTAATGAATCAGCCATTTCCACATTTCCCATTATTAATTCCCCATTCTCATCTTCTAAAGGACCAACATTTACTTTAGTCACTTTTTTCCGTTTTATATATCTGTAAAAGCTTTTACTATCCGTTTTTATGTTTTGCGCAAGTTTACCTTCAGAATCTATCTTTCCTTTTTTCATTGCTTTCTTAGACATTCTTTGCTGTCGTTTAAAATGTTCCCAATCTTCTATTTTCCCACTAACCTTGGCCAACTTAGACGCATTGGAATTTAATTTGATACACTCCTTTATTTCCTTGGTTATCCACGGCTGGTTATTCCTTCTCTTACCGCCCTTCTTTTCACTGGAATATATTTTTGTTAAGCACTTTGAAAGAGCTCCTTAAATGATCTCCACTGTTCCTGAATTGTGCCACCGTTTAGTCTGTGTTTACAGTCTACTTTAGCCTACTCTGCACTCATGCGACTCTAGTCCCCTTTGTTTAAGCATAGTACGCTCATTTGAGACACTACTTGCTCACCCTCAATCTCTATTATAAATTCAACCATACTGTGATCACTCATTCCGAGAGGATATTTTACTCGGAGATCGTTTATTATTCCTGTCTCATTACACAGGACAGATCTAAGATAGCTTGCTCCTTTGTAAGTTATGTAACATACTGTTCTAAGAAACAATCCCGTATGCATTCTCCGAAATCCTCCTCCAGGCTAACCCGTGCGATTTTATTTGATTTGATTTGACCAATCGATATGAAGGGTAAAATCCCCCATGATTACTGCCGTTCCTTTTTAACATGCCTGCATTATTCCCTTGAATATCATACAAAATTACAGCTTGCAAGGAGTCGGTTTTGACCCATGGTATCCGCACCGGCCAAAAAATGACCAGTTTTCGTTGTGTAACCCTGCACCTTACGGAATTTTAAATGAACATCCAAGTACTTTTTAAATTTAGTGAGGGTTTCTCCCTCCACCACTCTTTCAGGCAGTGAGTTCCAGACCCACACATATCTCGTTGCAGAATGTTCCCTTCAAATCCCCTATAATCCTTATATGGATTACTTTTATTTTATGCCCCCTGGTTGTTGACCCCTCTTCTATGGGAAATAGGCCCTTTTAAGCAACACTATCTGGGCCCCTCCTAATTTTATACACATTAATGCAGTCGCCCATCGGCCACCTCTATTCCAAGGAAAACAACAACCAGCCTATGAAATCCTCTCCTCATAGCAAAGTTGCTCCACTCCCGGCAACATCTACGTAAATCTCCTCTGTACCCTCTGCAGCGCAATCTCGTCCTTCCTTGAATGCGGTGAAGAAGGATGCGAAGTACTCCAGCTTTGGCCGAAACAGAAGTTGATACATTTCTAGCATAAACCACTTGCTGTTCTGTTCCTTGCCTCTGCCAATAAATGCAACCATTCCGTATGCCTTCTGAAACAACTTATCCAACTGGCCAGCTACCTTCATGGATCTGTGGACATGCAATCCCCGTTCCCTTTGTGCCTCTGAACGTCTCAATGTCCTACCAGTTGATGTGTGTTCCCTTTCATTGTTAGCCCTCCACAAATGCACGATCTCCCACGCCTCTGGATTAAATTTAATTTTTCACTCTTCTGCCCAACTTACAGTTGATTGATATCTTCCTGCAGTCTCCAGCTTGCTTCGACATTATCAACCACTCTGCCTATTTTAGTATCAACTGAAAAAAACTTATTTATATCCCCTATATTCAAGTTTAGATCATTGATAAATACCATAAGAAGCAAAGGACCGAGCACTGAAAACTGAGGAACCCCACTGGAAACATCCTTCAAGTCAAAGAAACACCATTTAGATATTACCCTTTGCTTTCTGCGTCTGAGCGAAATTTGGATCCAATTTGCCACTACTTCCTTGGTCCCATGGGCTTTTACATTCATGACCAGTCTGATCTGTGGGACATTAGCGAAAGCATTAATAAAATCCATATAGACTACATCATCCGCACTGCTTCACAGACCCACCTGGTGACCTCCTCCAAAAATGCAATTAAGTTAATCAAACGCGACCATTCCTTCACAAAAAGTGGTGACTGTCCTGACTAACCAGTGCCTCTTAAAACATTTTGGACACTGCTGTAGTGTTCTGCTGCAAAATGTTTACTGCTGGTACCAATACATGAAACTGGGGATAGAGTGAGATAGACTGTGGAGCAAGGGACTTATTATTGTGAAAAAGCAAAGATAATATACATTCTGGAAGAATAACATCGAAAAGAATTGTGACGGCAACATCCAGAAAGAAGATTAAATGCTGAGTCCCTTTCAGCAAAAAAATCCTTTCCCAAACATTATCTGACCGAAACTTCACGAAACAAAAATGATGCATTTAAAGTCATTAAACCCGAATTTTCGCGCACCCGAATCTTCTGATCAGATGCCTCTAGTTCTGCCGACTCAATCCATGTCCCTTTGCAATATTCTGCTTCTATGCACGCTATTAAATGTACCAACTAGTTACATAATCACAGAATAAGGGAATGGTTACAGCACGGAAGAGGGCCATTCGGCTCGTCGAGCCCATTCCAACTCTCAACTCGTCCCACACCTCGGTCATTTACCCGCAGCGGTGCAATTTTATTCCTTCGGATACTTATCCAACTCCATTTTGAAAGATAAGATTGTGTCTGCCACCACCGCCATTTGAAGCAGTGTATTCAAGATTCTAACCACTTGCTGAGGAATGGCCACTCCTGCTCCTATATATAAAGACGGTGAAATACGGGATCTATTCTTGCCACACTCACCACATTGCTAAATATAGCACAGTGATTCTGCACTCGCAACGCAAGCTCTGAAGTGTAGTCCATTTGTTGAGGTTGAAGCTCTGGTGATGTTCTCAATACTGCATCTGCCACTGCGTTTCCGTAGTGCAGTGGTTATCACGTTCGCCTCCCACACCAATAGTTCCTGGTTCGAAACCGGACAGAAACATTTTGCAAAGGTGTTCAATTAATGATTAGAAAAAATGTAATAATTCATATTAGTGGTTCAATATTATCAGAGTGCAGTGTCTCACGACGCTCTTGCATTTGCTGATTTCTCTGTACAGTTCTCTGCAAACTCAAACTCTGCACAGTGTCCCTAACTCCCTCCCGTTTCCAGCCCCAAGGGTGGAGAAACCCCACCTCAAAGATGCAAATTTCGAGGCATTCAGTTCCGCTGTGAGAGATTATTAAAGGATCCTGCCGCGCTGCCTCGCTTCACAACAGAAAATCAAAGACACAAACAAACCCATCGACTAATCGCTCTTCCCGAGCTCCAGAATGAATGAGGGCGGGATAATTCCCAACATTCCGGTCCCGCATTCTCCAATCAGCCACTGCGAGTGGAAAACGGCAAATGCAGCATCAAACAGTGGTTTACCGCCCTTCACTCGGCTACAAAATGCCGCGGTTCGAGGCAAAGCTCTCCGTACACCGAACAGTAGACTCATAAGATTCTTAATCTCAGGTTCCTGTGTTCGAGCACCAGCTTGCACGAACATTTTTTCACTGGCAACACCATTAATTAGCCGATCGCCTCGTTTTGCATCATGAAAGTAATGCTAACCGATAATAATATAATAATAGAAGTTCATAGCATATAAGGCTTCATTTTTGGCACATCGTATCCGCTCCGGCCAACAAATGTCCAGTTTTAGGTGTGCAACCCTGCACATTACAGCAATTGGAGTCCACATTCAGGTACTTTTTAAATGGGTTGCGATTTTCTGCCTCCACCACACTTTCAGGCAGCGAGTTCAAGACACCCACAAACATCTGGATAAAGAATGTTCCCTTCAAGTGCCCTTTAACCCTTATACTTATTATTTTTAATTTATGCCTCCTGGTTGTTCACCCCTCTACTCTGGGAAAAAGGCCCTTTTAATCAACAACATATAGGCCCCTCCAATTTTAAACATCTTAATGCTGTCGCCCATCAACCTTCTCTGTTCCAAGGAAAACAAACCCAGCCTATACAATCTGTCCTCATAGCAAAGTTGTTCCACTTCGAGCAACAGCTGCGGAAATCTCCTCTGTACCCTCTCCTGCGCAATCACATCCTTCTTTCAATGCGCTGGCCAGAACTGCAAGCAGTGGTTTAACCAGCAATTTTTATATTTCAAGCATAACCCACTTGATTCCATGGATCGATTCCATATGCCTTCTTAATCAATTTTTCCAACTGGCCACATACACTCAGGGATCTGCGGACACGCAATCCCAGTTCCATTTGTTGCTCTGCACTTCCCAATGTCCTACCAGTTGAAGTTTAATCCCTTTCCATGTTAGCCCTCCACAAATGCACGATCTCACACGACTCTGGATAAAATTCTATTTGCCACTGTTCTGCTCACCTAACAGTTGTTTGATATCTTCCTGCAGTCTCCAGCTTTCTTCTTAATTATCAACCACACTGCCTATTTTACTATCACCTGAAAACTTCTTAATCATAACCCCTATATTCAAGTTTAGTTCATTGATAAATGGGTCGGTCAGGATATGTGTGATTGCATGGCCACCATCAATCGGGTGTCACTCCAAGACCAGTACCCGCTAACGAGAGCGAAGCTATCCGGTGGAAGATTTTTTTCAAGATTCGAGCTGACCTCAGCTTACATGACCTCGGAGCTGTCGAGTGATTCGAAGAAGCTGACCACCATCACGACAAGAAAAGATGTTGTTTGACGACAACAGATGTCCGTTTGGGATTCGCTCGGCAGCCGGGATGTTTCAACGAAATATGGAAAGCCTCCTCAAGTCGATTCCAAGGACAGTGCTTTTTCAGGAATATATGCTCATCTCCGGTTGTGATACTGAAGAACAGCTCCGCAACCTGGAGGAGGTGCTTCGCAGACTGGACCACGTAGGTCTGCGACTGAAAACTGTGAAGTGCGTCGTCCAAGCTCCAGAGTTCCTGGGGATGAGGGTAGCAGCGGACGGGATCAGACCTGCTGCATTCAAAACGCAAGCGATCCAGAGAGCTCCCAGAACCCGTAATTCGACGGAGCTGCGTTCGTTCAGGGGCTCCTAAACGATTTTGGTAACTTTCTTGCCAAATTGAGCACGCTGTTCGAGCCGCTACACTTGCTCCTGCGCAAA
This sequence comes from Pristiophorus japonicus, assembly GCF_044704955.1. Classification (NCBI taxonomy): domain Eukaryota; kingdom Metazoa; phylum Chordata; class Chondrichthyes; family Pristiophoridae; genus Pristiophorus; species Pristiophorus japonicus. The sequence goes on along the minus strand of NW_027252668.1, from coordinate 10,933,125 downwards.
GTTCGCGATTGGGTCTGGGATGACAGCAAGGAAAGGGCTTTTGAGAGAGCACGAAATTTGTTTTGTTCCAACAATCTGTTAACGCGATATGACCCATGTAAGAAACTCGTTTTTACGTGAGATGCGTGGTCCTATGGGGTCAGGTGTGTGTTGCAGCATGTTAATGCCAATTTTCAGTTACCGCCGTTAGCCTATGCCTCCAGAAGTCTATCCCAGGCAGAACGGGATACGGGATGGTAGAAAAGCAAGCCCTTCCATGTGTATAAGCTGTAGAAAAATGCACAAGTACCTGTTTTGCAACAAATTTGCACTGGGGACAGATCACAAATCCCTAATGTCCCTTTTGGCCGACAGCAAGGCGATAAATGCAAATGCTTCAGCCCGCATACAGCAGTTGGCATTCACATTAGCTGCCTATGATTATACAATTCGGCACATACTTGGCACTGAAAACTGCGCCGAAGCAGTCAGCAGGCTCCCACCAATCACTACCGATGGGGCAACCAAGCAAGCTGCTGAGATGGTCATGGCTTTTGAAGCTTTCGAAAGCGAAGACTCAGCTGTGACAGCCCGTCAGTTAAACGTCTGGACTAACAGAGACCCGCTACTGTCTTGAGTCAAGAAATGTGTCCTGAATGGGGAATTGGCAGCCACGTATGAGGCATGCTCTGAGGAATTCAAACCATTTCACAAGCGCGAGGATGAACTCTCGATTCAGCCCGATTGCCTACTATGGGCAGAGAGATGTTCATCAGAAAATTCCGCAAAGAGCACCCGGGCATTGTCAAGATGAAGACAATTGCCAGGTCACACGTTTTGTGTCCAGGGATAGATGCAGACCTGGAACGTTGTGTTCGCAGGTGCAGCACGTGTGCCCAGCTGCACAATGCGACCAGGGACGCACCCCATCGCCCCTGGTCCTGGCCTGCCAAGCCATGGTCACGCATCATTGTGGACGACACAGGTCCTTTCTTAGGAAAAATGTTGTTATTTGTAGTACACGGCTACTCCAAATGGATCGAGTGAAACATTGTCAATTCAAGCACATCCTCTGCGACCGTAGAAAGTCTGCAAGCAATATTCGCTGCCCATGGTCTACCAGACGCCTTGGTCAGCGAGAATGGCCCATGCTTTAAAAGCACTGAATTCGAAGACTTCATGGCAGGGAATGGTATCAGGTATGTCAGAATGGCACCGTTCAAGCAGGCTTCAATCGGTCAGGCGGAACGAGCAGTTCAGATAATCATAGAGTGGATGCTCTGAATCAAAGGGGGTTTCCTGCAAAGCCGCTGATGACGCCTCCTGTTGGCCAATAGATACCGACCACACTCGCTCACAATGGTCCCACCCGCATAGCTGCAAAGGAAAAGGAGGCTCAAATCTAGGTTATTGGTTATACACCCCACCATGATAGAAATGTATGAGAACAGGCGCCAGTCACAATGTGACTAGAACAACAGGAATGCGAAGGCGCGATGTATCGATGTCAATAACCCTGTCTTTGTCCTCAACTACGTTTCAGGGCCTAAATAGCTTGCAGGCACTGTGATTGCCAAAGAGGGGACCATGATTCTGGTCGTAAAACTTACCAATGGAAAAATCAGCTGCAAACACGTGGATCAAATAAATAGGAGTTTCACCAACACTATTCAAGAAGCAGAGGAAGAACACGATGCAGAGTTCAATCCACCACAGGTCACCGAACACCGGAATCAAGTGGAGGAAAGCCCAGACATTGTGGGCAGTCCAGACATGCCTGAGGCACCGCAAACAGCCGACACTCAGGCCAGCGCCCAACAACCGGAGCCCCAAGTCAGGCACTGTACAAGGAAACGTAAACCACGAGAGAGACTTAACCTGTGATCCCAATAAGATTTGGCGGGGGAATGGGGGGCCGCGGGGGGGGGGAGGTGATGTCATGCATTTAACTGTCATTGTAACCCATGTACAAACTGACCTAAGTTGTACACTGTGAGAACATTGACCACAAGGTGGGGAACTTGTGGGAGACACTCCTTACCTACACTTTCAGTTAAAAAGGGCAAGCTCCACCCACCTTCATCACTTCAGTGCTTGCCAATAAAGTATGGGCCTCGTATGCATTTATACTCTATAGTAAGGACATATTATTGGCGACGAGAAACTGGGATTTAAACCACGCGAGCATGGCCCCTATCAGCACAGACAAAAGGTACGGTGTTGGTGATGATTGAGACGATTTTATTGAGAGACTACAGCAAAGTAAGGAGATATTAATATCGCTCGCGGTAATGCCCTATTTAAAAAATGCAGATTAGGGGCTTTGATATTGTACCACATTCCGGCGTTCTGAAAGCTCATTGTAACCATCCACACCGGAAGCAATGACAATTTTTGGTTCATCTCATCAAAAGCAGAAAATCTCGCCAATAATCTCAGAAAAATGGGCCGCCCATTTAAAACTGAGATGATGAGGAAGTTCTTCTCTCAGGGAGTTTTAAATCTGTGGAATTATCTGTCCCAGAGAGCAGCGGAGGCTGGATCATTGAATAAATTTAAGGCAGAGATGACAGATTTTTGAGCAATAAGGCAATAAAGGGTTATGGGGAGTGGGCATGGAAGTTGAGCTGACTCGATTATCAGATCAGCCATGTTCCTATTGAATGGTGGAGCATGTTCGAGGGGCCAGGTCTCCTCCTATAGCAACTTATTGTTGTTTTCCTGCCAAAATACCACACTTTCAATGTTACATGTTAAATTTCAACTGCCATCTGTTTGCTCTTCTCAATCAGAGTTAGGGTATTGTTGTAAGCAAAAGGATTGAATTTGGACAGAAACGCCACCCGCGAATTGTATGATCAGGTTAGAGACTTCTCCGAAGTTCTCTGGCTCTCCAGCCTGAATACATTTCATGAGAGTCAAGACCCAATCAAATCTTCTGGTGGCTTAGGACCTGTTTTAGGCAGCAATGATATTGTAATCTTTCAATGCAAAATATATATCAGTTAACAGGATAATGAGTTAACTTTACGTGCAGGAATGTGTGTCAGTTGGACGGTTTAAATGCGTGTCCATTTTTACGGATGATCAGTCACCATCGTAGTGTATAGCGGAGCAGGCTCGAAGGGCTGAACTGCCTACTCCTGCACCTATTTTATAATTTCTAATGTGCAACAGTCAGTCTGTTCCCTCCTGAATTCTAGTACTATCGTCCTCATTGGATACACCATTTCCAAGTCTCGTATCATCTACAAAGGTTAAAATGATGCAGTTTGTACCCAACTCTACTTCACGGATATATACCAAACAGAGCAGCCCTCCAATCCAGACCCCTTGGGGAGACAGCAGTAGAGCTCGCGCCAGTCTGAACAACAACCAATCACCAATGCTCTCTTTTATCTGTCAATTCGACAATGACATTACCATACTGCCCTGTCCCTTTAATCTCATGGGTTAGAATTTTATCAACAAGTTAATTAAGTGGCTGTTTGTCAAAGGCCTTTCAAAAGTCCTTATACACATCATCAAAAACTTAATATTTCTATATACATCTAGATTCCTACCAAATTGTATCACCTCGCATTCATCTTGAATTCACTTCCCACTTCAATGCACAGTCTAAATGTCTCCGAGTGTTTATTGTGAGATGCACTTTCGAGAATTGCGTCTTAAATATTTGAAGCAATTTATCAAACAAAATACTGAAAAAAAAATTGGTAATGCCATAAACAGCCATTTATCTGCGTGAGATTTTGGAATTAATAAGGAAACCAAACGGTTTATTGCTATTCGGTGAAGATGTTATTTATTTCATCTAACAGGGCCACTGCACCGATTACATAAACGTCACTTTGTGTCTTCACATATCTAATTATGCACCCAATATTCTTAGACCGTCCCCAATCACCCAATATCCTCAGCTCCTCCTCATCCCACCCAATATCCTCATACCCTCCCCACCCCACCCAATATCCTGAGACCTTCCTCACCCCACCCAATATCCTCAGCTCCTCCACACTCCACCCAACATCCGCAGACCCTCACCACACCATCCAATATCCTTGCACCCTCCAGACCCCACCCAATATCCTCAGACCCTCCCCGCCCCACCCAATATCCTGAGAACCTCATCACCCGACCCAATATCCTCAGACCCTCCGCACCTCACCCAATATCCTCAGACGCTTCCCACACCACCACACATCCTCCGCTCCACCCCACACCACCCAATATCCTCAGACCCTCCCCATCCCACCCAATATCTTCAGACCCTCGCCACAGCACCCAATATCCTCAGACCCTCCCCACAACACCCAATATCGCCAGCTCTTCCCCACCACACCCAATATCCTCAGACCCTTCACATCACACCCAATATCCTCAGCTCTACCCCACAATACCCAATATCGGCAGAACGTCCACACTCCACCCAAAATCCTCAGTCCCTCCCCTCCCCACCCAATATCCTCTGGCCCTCCCCACCTCACGTAATATCCTCAGACGCTCCTTACACTATCCAAACTACTCAGCTCCTCCCAAACCCACAAAATATCCTCAGACCATACCCACCATACCCAATATCCTCAGATACTCCTCACACCAGCCAATCACGTCAGCTCCTCGAAACCCCACACAATATCCTCAGACCCTCCACACCCCACACAATATCCTCATACCCTCCCCACCCCACACAATATCCCCCGCTCCTCCCCACCAATATTGCCTCTAATTGTTTGTATTGAGCGCGTCAGAAACTACTTTTAGCGTGAACTTTGAACCTGGGAAAAATTTACAACAACAATATTTACAACAACTTTTACATCAACGACAGCAGCATCAACCACTTATAAGAACATAAGAACATAAGAACATAAGAATTCTGAACAGGAGTAGGCCATCTAGCCCCTCGAGACTGCTCCGCCATTCAACAAGATCATGGCTGATATGGCCGTGGTGTCAGCTCCACTTCCCCGCCCGCTCTCCGTTGAAATCGTATGAAGAGTTACGCCATATTGGCAGCCCACCGTCTCAGATCATTAGACAATCAGAAAAGGTTCGATATAGGGTTTACATATCTTCTCTTCTGTTTAATTATAATCCTCTATAAATGATCTCCAGTGCTTCATTTGCACTTGTATGGCCTGATTATCCTCCATTGCTACATTTAATGTCTTTTGTATCTGTACCCAGAGATCCCTTTGCATTTCAATCCCATTTGTACCATTACTTTCCAAGTGTAGGTTGGGTATTTATCTCTCCTACCAAAATACTCCAACTCACACTGATCCATATTGAAAATCGTTTGATATTTACATCAATATTATGCACGTTGGTTACGATAGAATTAATTAAATATTTTTAGTTCGTCATGTACAAAATCTATTGATGTGATCACAAATGAGTGGGATATAAATGTACTGCAAAAGAATGCAATCAGACGACATAACCATCACTCAGTTACTCGGTTATGCATCGACAAACAGTCCAAAAGTCCAATGTGAGCTGAAAGAGACATATATTTTCGTGCAATTAGTCTTAATTTTAAAGTTGTCAACTTATTAGCCGCATCTCTCATATGACCAGAACAAATGCAGCACAAGCAGCAGGAACAGTGACTTTCCTAGGATGCTGATATCCTGTATGTCCACATAAGCAATTAGAATATTAATCATAAAACAATCAGCCAATCAGAACATAACATTGCCGTAATTCTTTAGTTAATGGTATAAAAAAGATTGAACAAAATAAACCGCAATCTCCAACTGCATTCACTTCCATTAATACAGGTTGCCTCCTTGTTCCAGCATCACCCCATGTAACATGTCGGAAATGAGACACTTATACACAAGTGCAGAAAAACACATCAAAATGTGCGTCACCGAATTAAAAACAAAACGGAGGGAGAGCTATGATTTAACAGAAATATACATTCATCTTTCTTCCTGGATAGGAAAACCAGTCTGACTTAGATATGTCTACTAATATGGTGAATTAAAGTTGTTAAAATACAAATTTTACTTCCAATGTTTTTCTCTCAAACACTCGGCAATATATTAATCCCTGTTCTTATTACCTAAAGTGTGGAATTATTTTAGGTACTTCCCAATTCTAATGTCCGAAACAAAATTAATTGTACTCTCAATTTTTATTCTCCTATTTCAAACACATGTACCAAATCGAAATTATACGTTGTCTGTTTAATCAAAGTATTTTCTGTGTCGTTTTCAAAAAACAAATAGTGCTTTGTTCTAAAATCGCTTCCTGCTATTTTATACATCATTACATTACCCTTGTTTCACTTTAACATTCCATAAAACGTTTTGGAGGAAATCTATTTTTAATTTTTTCCTGAGACTTGTTTGGACTTTAGCACGACAGACAAAATAAAATAGTTCTCAATCGTAAAAAATAATGGATGCTGGAATTTGAAACTCAAACAGAAAATGCTGGAAATACTCAGAAGCTCAGGCAGCTTCTGTGGAGAGAAAAACTAAGTTAGCCATTTAGGTCTGTGAGCTTTCGGTCAGAACTGGAAGAAGTGAAAGATGTAACAGTTTTTAACCATGTTCAGAGGCAGGATTGAACCTCGCCTGCCTTACATCAAAACACAGATCTTTCCTTTTGTTCTTTCCCTTCCTCCCGACTTTTTCTGCCCCTGCATCTGGTTTAAGTCTGTTACATCTCTATCATTTTTCATTTCTGATGTAAGTTGACAGACCTGAAACATTAACTCTGTTTCTCTCTCCACAGTAGTTCCTGCAATTTTTTTTTAATTTTATATACAATAACATTTTTTGTGTTTTTACCTCTTTTTTTCTTCTCTCCAAACGTCTTAATGATACTTATTAACGTCAATAAAAAGTAACGTGCAACTCCGACATCTCCACAAACAGAAACAGCATAATCAACTCCAGAAACAAATAAATTGCGTTTAGAAAGAGGAGAGTTAGTTCTCGAAAGAGATTACTTACTTGTCCTTCAAGCAGGGGATTTAGGAGAGCGCACCATATAGAGTACATTTCGGAGATATATATATCTACTTAGTAGACACTAAATACGACTATTATGTGCTTCCTCAACATCGCAAATTGGAGCAGCAGAAAAAGGCCTATTAGGGGCTCCATAAACAACGTGGAATCTCCATAAAGAGAGGAACAAGGATTTCTATAAACTATGGAATTCTTTACGGAAATATAGGTATTAGTGGTATCAACTACAGAAACGGGAATGCTCTCCAAGAACGAGGAAATTAGGAGTCGCAGAAAGAGGGGAAGTCGCAGCTCCAGGAACACGGGAATTAGAGCAGCAACAAGGGAATTAGATCTAGAAACAGTGGAATTAGGTGTTGAAAGAAGAAATGTAGGATTTACAGAAGCTGGTAAATTAGCAGCTCCAGAAACAGGGCAATACAGAGCTGCAGAACGAGGGGAAACGAGCTCCAGGTACACAGGAATAATCACAGTACAAAGCAATTAGCTCCAGAAGCATGGTAATTATATTTAGAAAGAGGAGAGTTAACTCCAGAACAGGTGAATTTTCTGTTCATGTTGCAGGGTAATTAGGAGAGCGCACCATAAACAGAACAATTCGGAGCCATATATATCGGCAAATTACTCGACACGTAAAATGGACAATTATGTGCTTCATAAACCACACTATTTTGAGATCCAAAAATATGGAAATTTGAAGCTCGACAGGAATTGACCCCAGAAAATAAAAGTATTAGCTCCAGAAACAGGGATATTCGGAACTCCTGAAAAAAAGATGAGCTCCAAAAACAGGGGAATTAGATCCAGGAACAAGGGAATTGGGTGCTGCAGAGCGGGGAACTAGGAGTTCGAGGAATACTGGAATTAGTTAGGAACCAACTAGATACGTATTAGCACTAGATACGTAGGAATTAGTTCGAGAAAGATGAGACGTCGGAGTAACAGAAACTGTCAAATTGGGCACTGGAGTAACTGGAGAATTAGGAGCTCCAGAAACGCTGGAATTTATTCAGTACAAAAATGAAACAAAGGAATTACATTTAGAAAGAGAAGAGTTTACTCAAGAAATAGGTACCATGCTATTACTGTACAAAGGAAATTAGTAGAGCGCAACATAAGCAGAATAATTCGGAGCTAAATATATTGGGGAAATGGTAGCCACGTACAAATCACAATAAGGTGCTTCATAAACAGTGCAATTTGAAGATCCAGAAGGAGGGAAATTAAGATCTCTACAAACAACTGAAATAGCTCCAGAAACAGGAGATCTAGGACCTGCATAACCTGGGGTAGTCGGAGCTCCAGCAACAGTTGCATTCGGAGCTACCATAACCTTCGACTTACCAGCTCCAAGAACATTTAAACTAACCCTGGAACAAGGGATATAGCTCCAGAAACACGTGGAAGGGGATATCTTTAATTACAGAAATTAATTCCAGAAATTGTGGAATTAGCTCCAGAAATTTTGGAGTTAATTCCACAAACTGGGGATTTAAGTGCTTCAGAAACAGCTGCATTAGGAGCTCCAGAAAGAGGGAAATTATGTAAAGAAATATCGCAATTAGTTCCAGAAAGAAAGGCAATCAGGTGCTCCAGAAGCAGAGGACTTTTCAGCTACAGTTATAAGGTGTGTCGTTCCAGGAACAGGGAAGGTGCTCCAAAAATAGAAGAATTACGAGCTCCACAGACTGGAAAATTAACAGCACATGAAACAACGCAATTAGCTCCAGCCACAGGGGAATTCCGTTTAGAAATTGCAGTTACTTCGAGAAAGAAGTGATGTAGCTGTCCTTGCAGCAGGGGATTTAGGAGGTTAAATCATAAAAAGGACATTTCGGAGATATATATATAAGTGGTTGTCACCTAGATAGGACAATTAGTGTTTCATACACAGTCAATTTGGAGCTCCAGAAAAAGGACAATTAGGTGCTCCACATACAACTCAGAATCTCCAGAAAGAGGGGACGAGGAATTCATGAAACGATGGAATTATCTCCGTAAATAAAGATATTAGCTCCAGAAACAGTTGAATTAGCTACAAAAGCAGGGGCATTCCATGTAGGTGCAAGGAAATTGCGAGTCGCAGAAAGAAGGCCATTAGGAGCTCCAGGAACACGGGACTTAGAAATATAAAACACAGCAAATAGGTGCAGAACGAGGCTGATCGCCCCGTCAAGCCTGCACCACCATTCAATAAGATCATGTCTAATCATTCATCTCAGTACCTGTTTCATGCTTTCTCTCCATACCCCTTGATTCCTTTAGCCGTAAGAGCAATATCCTCATCTCAGTCTTAAATGGTTTACCCCTGATCCTTAGTGTGTGTCCTCTGTCTGTTGACTTCCACAACGTCGGGAGCACTTTTCTTGCATCTAAGCTGTCAAATCCTGTCAGAATTGTATAGGTTTCTGTGAGATCCACTCACAACCTACTAAAGTCCAGTGAATATAGGCCCAGTCGATCCACTATCTCCTCATATGTCAGTCCTTCCATCCCTGGAATCAGTCTGCCCTCTCTCAATATCAAGAACGTCCTTGGTCATATTTGGAGACAAAAACTGAACAAAATATTCCAGGTGAGGCCTCACGAAGGCCCTGTACAACTGCATTAAGAGGTCTCTACTCCTTTACTCAAATCCCCTAGAAATGAAGGCCAACTTATAATTTGCCATTTTTCACTGCCTGCTAAACCTTCATGCCAACTTTCAATGGCTGATTTTCCAAGAGACCCAGGTCTAGTTGCACCTCTTGTTTTCCTAATCTACCGCCATTGAGATAATATTCTGCCTTCTTATTTACTTGAACAGTGCAATTGAACAAAGGTATGCTAATGAGACTGGAGAATGATGAATACTGCTGCACACTTTTCAGAAGTCATCGATCTATTTTGATTGCTGTTTGCAATTTGGGGGTGAAAAGAACAGCCACTGATCATTGCAGAAGCATTTATCATGCGACAAAATATTAAAAGTATGGTCTCGAAACTTATCTCGGTCAGTGGTGCAAAATGGGCAACATCGAATTCGTCGCTCGATGTGTATTGTCAGCGCAGATACAAGGGAGTTAGCGCCAGAAATATGGGAATAACGTCGAGAAACTGTGGAATTTGCTCCTGAAAGACGAAAAGTAGGAGTTTTAGAAAGTTTCACAGCTTGGGAAGAAGGGTAGGATAAATTAGCAGGGCGGCTTGTAGAAGAGCTTGGGGGGTTAGTAATGCTTGCAGTGATTGAAGAGATGGGGGAGAGAGCTTGGTGTGTACAGACATTGGGGGAGAGCTTAGGGCGCAGAAGTGCTTGCAAGTATAGAAGAGGTTGTGGGAAGTAGGAGAGCTTGGGGGTAGAAGAGAAGTGTGGACTGGGGTAGAAGCGTGTTGGTTGTAGTAGAGCTTGTGTGGGGGTAGAGGAGAGCCTTGGTGCGTGGAAGATAGCTTGGGGGCCGTTAGAAGTGTGCTTGGAGGGGATAGAATGGGGCTTGTGGGGGAAAGTGAGCTTGGGGGAGTGAGCTTGTGGGGAATGGAGCTTGGTGGTGGTAAAATAGCTTGTGGGGGGGCGGAGAGCTTGGGGGCAGGGAGCTTGCGTGGCGGGGAGGAGAGCTTGGGGCAGAGAGCTTCGGTGGATAGTTGGGCTTGGAGGTGTTTGAGAGATTGGGGGTTGGTAGGAGAGTTTGGGGAGTTAGGAGAGATTGGGGTTGCAGCAGAGCTTGTGGCATAGGAGTGCTTTAGGGAGTAGGAGCTTGGTGGGTAGAAGAGCTTGGAAGTGGTAGCGGAGCGTGCGGGGCGGGGGTAGAAGATAGGATGTATGGGCATTACGTAGCTTGGAAGGGTAGAAGGGTTGGAGGTAGTTAGAAGAACAGTTGTCGCGGGGAAGAGAGAGCTTATGGTGTGGGAGTAGAGCGAGAGAGTTTCGGGTGGAGCAAGCTTGTTGGGAAGGGGAGAGTGTGAGCTTGGCGGGGGCATGGGAGGAAGTGCTTGGGTGGAGGGAGAATAGAGAGGGCTTGGATGGCGGGAAGAGAGATAGCTTTGGTGGGTGGGAAAGAAAGAGATGGAGCGGGGAAAAGAGTATGCTTAAGCCGGGGGGGAGGTGAGAGAGAGATTGAATTGTGTAGGAGGAGTGAGCGCTGCACTGTCGCAGAGGCAGAACGGAAAGAGCGCCACAATGTCGGAGGGGCAGTACTGAGGGAGCGCCACACTGTTAGAGTGGCAGTACTGAGGAGGGCCGCACTGTAGGGGGGGCATTTTTTTTTTTGAAATTTGCAGCCAATCGTTCCAATTCTTTGTCAAATCACGAACGCCAGAGGTCACCAGTGGGCCCATTCAAGGATCACTCTGTGCCAATGCTCTGAGCCAAAAGGCCGAGAGCCACTGCACCGTTCCTGGAAGTACTGCAATACCAGGTTCGTGCCATGGAGGTGGATGGGTCAGGTCCCCCCACCCACTGTAAGAGGGGCATTACTGAGGGAGTGCTGCACTGTCGCAGAGGTAGAACGGAAAGAGCGCCAGACTGTCGGAGGGGCAGTACTGAGCGAGCGCCACACTGTCAGAGTGGCAGTACTGAGGAGGGCCGCACTGTATGAGGGGCAGTATTGAGGGAGTGCAGCTCTGTTGGAGGAGCAGTACTGAGAGAGCGCCACACAGTTGGAGGGGCAGTACTGAGAGATGGCAACACTGTCGGAGGGGCAGTACTGAGTGAGCGCCGCACTTTGGAGGGGCAGTATTGAGGAATGCTGCACTGTCGGAGGGGGAGTACTGAGGGAGCGTCATGCTGTCGGAGGGGCTGCACGGAGGGAGCACCGCACTTTCGGAGGATCAGTACTCATTGAGCGCTGTACTGTCAGAGGGGCAGTGCTGAGGGAGCACCGCTCTGTCGGAGGGGCAATATTCAGGGTGAGCCGCACTGTCAGACGGGCAGTACTGAGGGAGCGCCGCATTGTCGGAGGGGCAGGACTGAGGCAGCGCCGCACCGTCGGAGGGTCAGTACAGAGGGAGCGCCGCACTGTCGGATGGTCAGTATTGAGGGAGCACCGCACTGTCGGAGGGGCAGTACTGAGGGAGCGCTGCACTGTTAGAGGGGCAGTACTGAGGGAGCGCCGCACTGTTGGAGGGGCAGTTGTGAGGGAGCGCCGCACTGTCGGAGGGGCAGTACTAATGGAGAGCGCACTGCTGGAGCGGCACGACTGAGGTAGCACCGCATTGTCGGAGGGGCAGTACTGAGGGAGCTCCGCACTGTTGGAGGGGCAGCACTGAGGGAGCACTGCACTGTCGGAGAGGCAGGTCTGAGGAATCGCCGGACTTTCGGCGGGGAAGTACTGAGGGAGCTTCGCATTGTTGGAGGGTCAGTACTCAGTGAGCGCCGCTCCGTCCGATGGTCTGTACTGAGGGAGCACCCGAAACATGGTAATTAACAGAGAAATTAGCCCCAGAATGAGGGAATAGGCTCCAGAAATAGGAGGAATAGTATCTCCTTAAATATATGAATAAATTCCAGAAACAGGAAAATTAGTTGCATAAATACTGGAATTTATTCCACAAACCAGTGAATTATATGCTTCAGAAACGCCCGATTTAGGAGCACAGAATGAGTCGAATTATGGCCTAAAATACGGTGATTATCTCAGAAATTGGAGAATCGAGTGCTCCAGAAACAGAGGGAATTTCAGCTATAGAAAAAGGGGAATCATGAGATCCATAAACAAGAGAAGTGTGGATCCAAGACCAAAGTAATTCGGAGCAAAATAAACAGAATATTTACGAGATCCAGGGAGAGTGGAATTATGGGACCACCTCATCTACATAGAACGTAGCTCCAGGAACTGGGAAATTGGGGCAAAGCTCCATAAAAAGGCGTCTTAGATTTTCCTTTAGCAGAGGAATTAGGAGAGTGCACCTTATACAAGACAATCCGGTGCTATATATATATATCAGGGAAATAGTAGCCACATAAATTAGACGTTCCACAAAGAGTGCTATTTGTAGCTCCAGAAATTGTGCAATGATGGGCTCCACAAACAAGGGAAAGTTGGAACTCTCGAAATTCGGATATGAGGAACTCCTGAAACATTGACGATAGCAGTTCCAGGAATAGAAGGATTAGCCTCTGAACAAGATAATTAGTTACAGAAACACTGGTATTAACTCCACAAATCGGGTAATTAGGAGGTTCATAAACACAGTTATTAGCAGCACCCGAAACAGGGTAATAGTCCCTAGAATTATGAGAATTTTCTCGATCAAGGGGCAGAATCAAGTGTTCCACAAACAGTAGACGGTTGCAGCAAAGAAACAGGGTGTTTATCTTCAGCAGCATGAGATTACGTTATCCAGTAACAAGGCAATTATGGTTCCATAAAGAATGTAATTTGAAGCAAAAGATACAGGAGATTTAAGAGATACAAGTGCAGGGAATTTTTGACAGGGCTCCATCAACATGGAACACAGGTTAGGGCACAATAAAGTGGGAAATGTGGAGACATCTCCGGAAAAAGGCAAATTAGCAATTCCTATAGCAGGGGTAATTGGAGAATGCACCATTAACAGGACAATTCGGATTTATAGGGGAACTCTTAGCTGCAAGAAAAGGATGATGACGTGCTCCATGAACTGAGAAATATGGAGCTCCATTATCAGCGACATTAGGAACACCACAAACAAATAAACCATTTTCAGAACCAGAGGGACTAGGACATCCAGAAACTGGGGAATAAGCACCAGAAACAGAAGTATTACCTACTGAAACAGTTGAGTTAGCAACAGAAACATGTGAGTTACCTCCAGAAACAGAGGAATTAGGATGTCCTCAAACTGCGATATCAGGAGCTCCAGAAAAATATGAATTACCTCCACAACCAGGGTGTTAGATTCAGAATCAGGGGAATTGGCAGCAGCAGATCGCGGAGCTCCAGTAACACGGCAATTAGATCGGAAATAAGGGCATTAGCTTCAGAAACAGGGGAATTAATTGCAGAAAAATTCCTGGAACTGGGGAAATATAAGCTCCAGAAACAAGAGAACTGTGGTCCCATAAACAAAGTAAGTTGGAGAAAAAGATACAGGAGTTTTTGGAGATCCAGATACAGGGAAATTAGCAGAGGGCTCCATAAAAGTGGAATTAGGACATTTGGAGCCAACTCTAGAAGCAGGTGTATTCGCTGTTACTGTATCAGGGAGTTTGGAGAGTGCACTATAAACAGGAAAATTCGGAGCTATATATATAGAGGAACTAGTAAGCACGTTCGAAAACAATTACGTGCTCCAAAAACAGCGCAATTTGGGGTTCCAGGTCGTTTTTTTTTGGGAGCTTCACAAGCAACTGAAACATCTCCTGCAATAATGGAACTAGTGCCTGCAGAATCGAGGGATTTAGCTCAAGAGGCAGAATTATTAGCCCCTGAAACAGGTAAAATAGCTACAGAAACAGAGGCGTTCCCTGCAGAAACTGAGGAATTCGAAGCTTCACAGACTGGGATATTTGGATCTGCAGAAAAAAGAAGAATTAGCTCCGGAAACATGGGAATTAGCACCAGGAACACCGGAATTAGCTCATAAACAAGGAAATTAACTCCATAAACAGGAGTTCAACTCCAGAAACAGTGCAATCATGTTCAGAATCAGGGAAATTATCTCCAAAAACAAGGGAACTCTACGATCCAGAAACATGGGAAGTATGGTTCCATCAACAAATTCATTTGGAGCAAAAGAAACAGGAGATTTCGGAGATCCCGATAGAGGGTATTTAGGAAAGGGCAGTGTCGTCGTAGAGCTTTGGTACAGGCTCTAGAAACTGGGAAATTTGGAACCAGCTCCAGAAACAAGTGAATTAGCTGATCCTGTCGAATGGGAATTAGGAGAGCGCAGCACAAACAAACAATACAATTTGGAGCTATTTACATCGGAGAACTAGTGGCCACATGAACATGGCAATTTGCTGCAATATTAACAGGGCAATTTCGAGCCCCAACAAACAGAAGAATTAGGAGCTGCAGGAACAGGAGAACTAGGAACTACAGAGATTGGGGAATTACTTCCAGAAACAGAGGTTCTGGAGAAACATTAGCTCCAGAAACATTCGCTCGAGAAACAGCTGCATTCGCTACCGAAACAGGGGAGCCGCAGAAAGAAGGGATTAGCTCAAAAATAGAGCCATTGACTCGAGAAACAGTGGAATTAGCTCTAGAATGATGAAAATAAGTGTTACAGTGTTGTACGCATTAGGCACCTGCTTAATATATCAAAACACTCGGCATTCGGCACCTGCTGAATATATCTAAACTCTTATAGCTTTAAAGTGGCCACATATAAAATGGCTGCCCAAGCATGATGGGAACTCAGTTAGTCAAGTAATGAACTGGGGCTGACCGAGCAATGACCGAGCAATGACAATGTGCGGCCCACTGCCAGGAATTCCTGAGCTCCTCCACTTGAGACAAGATAACTATAACGAACCATTATAGTAACTGGTGTGGAATGTCCTTGATTAAGGACTTCACACAGCAGAGCGCAAGGAACAGAGATAAGGGTGGTCCACCTCACATAACGAGATCATTAATCAGCCCAAGCTGACAAAAACCGAACATACTTACCGCCCCAAGCTCTCCCACCTCCCCAAGCTCTCCCACCTCCCAAAGCTCTCCTAACCCCCAAAGCTGTCCTACCCCAAAAGCTCTCCTACCCACCAATTTCTCCTCCCCCGAATCTCTCCTACGCCCCCCGACCTATTGTACACCCCCAAGCTCACCTAACGCCCCAAGCACTCCTTCTGCCCCATGTTCTCGAGTCCTCCCAAGTTCTCCTACACCCCAAGCTCTCATAACCCCCCAATCTCTCCTGCGCTCCAAAGCTCTCCAAATCTCCCCCACCCGCCAAGCTCGCCGACACCCCAATAGCTCTCCTACACCCCCAAGATCTCCTAGCCGCCCAATCTCTCCTACCCCTTCAAGCTCAACTACTTCCTGTAAGCTTTCCTACCCCACCCCAAGCACTTCTACCCCACAAGCTCTCCTACCACCCCAATTTCTCCTATCACCACAATCTCTCCTACACCCCAATCTCTCCTACCCCGCCAAGCTCTCCCTAAACCCCAGCTCCCGTACCACCCTCCCAAGCTCTCCTACCCACCCAAGCACTCCTACCCACAAAGCACAACTACCGACCAATCTCTTCTAGCCAGCCACCAAGCTCTCCTACCCCGCAATCTCTCCTTCCTCCCACAACCTCTCTTCCCCAACAAGCTCGCCTACCCCAACAAGCACTCCTACTGCCCAAGCTCTCCTACCCCCAAGCTCTCCCGACCCGCAAGCTCTCCTACACCCCTAAACCCTTCTATCCCCTTAAGCTCACCTGCCCCCCAAACACCCCACACCCCCAAAATCTACTAACAACCAAGCTCTCCGACAACCCCAAGCTGTACTAACCCCAAGCTCTCCTACCTCCCAAGCACTCTTAACACCCCCAAGCTCTCCTACACACCCACCACCAATCTCTGCTACGCCCCCTAAGCTCTCCTAACCCCTCCATCTTCCCACCCCAAATCTCTCCCACTCCCCAATTCTCGCCTTCACCCCTCAAGATCTATTACCCTCACAAACTCTCCTTGCCCCCTGGAGCCCCCATAGCCCCCAACTCTCCAACCTCCACAGCTCCCTTACACACCCCCAAGTTATCCTACCAACAAGAGCACTCCAACCCGCCAAGCTCTCGTACAACTCAAACTCTCCTACTCCCCCAGCTCTCATACCCCCCCGCCGCGAGCTCTCCTCCCCCGCTCCGTCTCTCCTATCTCCTCCGATCTCTCCTACACCTCAGGCTCACCTACCCACAAGCTCTCATACACCCCCAAGTTCTCCTACCCCGCCAAGCTCTCTTACCTCACGTGCTCTCCTACCCCCGACGCTCTCCTACCCGCTAAGCTCTCCTAATAGTAGCCCCGAAATTTCTCCTACCCCACCAAGCTATTCTACGCCCCAAGCTCTCCTATCGCACAAGCTCTCCTACCCCGCCAAGATCTCCACCCCCTCCAATCTCTCGTACCCTGCCAAGCTCTCCAATCTGCCCAGCTCTCCGACCCCCAAGCACTCCTACACCCCAAGCTCTCCTACCCCCCAAGCCCTCCACAACCAAGCTTTCATACAACTCAAGCTCTCCTACCCCCCAAGCCAAACTACCCCCCAATCTCTCCTACCACCCCAATCTCTACCACCCCTAAATATCTCCTACTACACCGAGCTATTCCACGCCCCCAAGCTCATGTATCGCACAAGCATCCTACCCCGCCAAGCTCTGCTCCCCCTCCAATCTCTCCAACCCTGCCAAGCTCTCGTATCCCCCAGCTCTGCTACCCCGGCAAGTTCTCCAATCCACACAAGTTCTCCTATCCCCAAAACCTCTCCTATAAGCAAGCTCTTCTACCTCTGCTAACTCTCCTACCCGCCAAGCTATCCTACCCCGTCCCTCAGCTCTCCTACTGCCCCCCGCATCTCTGCTACCCGCACACGCTCTCCGACGCCACATGCACTCCTTCTCCCCTTAGCTCTCCTAACACCCCAAGCTCTCCAGCCCTCCCAAGTCCACCAAGCCCGCAAGCTCTCCTCCCACCCAATCTCTCCTAACCCCCATGCCCTGATACTCCTCCACCTCTCATAACCCCCCAAGATCTCCAAACCATCTAAATTCTCCTAACCCCCCAAGATCTCATATCCCACAAGCTTTCCTACCCCGCCAAGCTCTCCTATCCCCCAAAATATCCTCCCACCCCCAAGCACCCCCATCACCCAAGCTTTCCACCGTCATAATCTCTCCTACCCACCAAGCTTGCCTGCCCCACAAGGTTTCTTGCATTCCAAGCTCTCCTATCCGGCCAAGTTCTCCGACCCCACAAGCTCTCCAACGCGGTAAGAACTTCGTCGCCACAAGGACTCCTACACCCCAAGCTCTTCTAACACCACAAGCTCTCCTCACCCACAAGGCCTCCTACCCACTAAAGCTCTCCTACCCCCAATCTCTCCTCCCCGCCAATGGTCCCCGAACCCCCCAAGCTCTCCTACCAGCCCCCTTTGCCAAGCTCTCCTGCGCGCTACCACCTCAATCTCACCTATCCCTACAATCTCTCCTACCCAACCCAATCTCTCCTCACACCCCAATCACTATTACCCCCCCAATCACTCCTCCCACCCAAGCGATTCTACGCCCCCATGGTCGCCTAGCCCACTAGCTCTCCTACGCCGCCAAGCATTCCTACCCCGCAAGCGATCTTACACCCGCATTCCCAAGCTCTCCTAGCCCCAAAGCTCTCCAGCACACCAAGCTCTACGGCACACCAAGGTCTCCGACATCCCAAATTTCCCTATCTCCCAAGCATTCCTACCCCGCCAGCTCTCCGACCGCCCCAGCATTCTTACCTCCCCTGCTCTGCTACCCCGCCAAAGCTCTCCTAAAGCCGCCAACCTCTCCTACCCACCAAAGATATCCTCCCAACCCATGTTCTGCTACTCGCCCAAAGTTCTCCTACAACCCTCCACAAGTTCTCCTGCACCCCAATGGTCTCCAACAGCACCAAGCTCTCTTATGCCCCAAGCACTCCTACCCCACCAAGCTATCCTACCCGTCAAGCTCTCCGACGCGCCCAGCTCTCTTACCTGCCCACGCTCCACGACACCCCCAGGCTCTCGTAACCTCCAATCTCTCCTATTCGCAAGCTCTCCTACCCCGCAAGCTCTCCAAACCCTCAAGCTCTCCGACTCCCCCAACCTCCCTTACCAGCTCATGCTCTCCTAAACCCCATACCTCTCCTACCCCCTCTAGTTCTCCTAATCCCCAATGATCTCCTACCCCCAGACTCTCCTACCTCCCAAACTCTCCGACCACCAAGCTCTTCTCCACCCAAGCTCTCCTACCCCCTAGCCCCCATGCTCATCGACACCCCCAAGCTCTCCTTCACCCCGAAGCCCAACTACACCCTCAAGCTGTCCTACACGCCCAAGCTCTCCTACACCCCCCAATCTCTCCTACGCCCGAAAACTCTCCAACACCACAAGCTCTCCTCCGAACCCCAAGCTTCCCGACGCTACCAAGCTCTCCTACATCCCCGAGGCTCACCTACCCACTCCCAAGTTCTCCTACAACCCCAAAGCTCACCTACCTCCTCCCAAGTTCTCCGAACCCCCAAGCTCCACTACATTCCCAAGCTCTCCTACCCCGCCCAATTTCTCCTAACCCGCCAAATCTGCGACCCCCCCAAGCTCCCCTACCCCTCCAAGCTCTCCTAACCCACCAAGCTTTCCTGCAACCCAAGCTCTCCTACCCCCAAAGATCTCCTACCACCCCAAGCTTTGCTACAAACCAAGCCCTCCAACCGCCCAAGCTCTCCTACCCACACAAGCTCTCCTACCCGCCACGCTCTCCTACCACGCCAAACTCTCGTACCCACCCCTCAAGCTCTCCTACACTCCCAAGCTCTCATAGTATGTAAGTTCTCCTACCCATCCAAGCTCTCCAACCCCCCAAGCTGTCCCAATCCCTCCAGCACTCCTTTCCCTGCAAGCTCTCCTACCCACGCTACATCTCCTACCTCCCCAATCTCTCCTACCCCATAAGCTCCCGTACTACAGCAAGCTCTCCTACCGCTGCCAAAACACTCCTGCTCCCATATTGAAACTCATCTTTCCCCGCAAGATCTCGAAACCCCCAAGCTCTTCTACACACTCAATTCCCCAACCCAGCCCCAAGCTTTCCTACACCCTCAAGCACTCCTATCCCCCCAAGCTCTCCTATCACCCCCAAGCTCTCCAACCCCCCATTCTCTCCTACACTCAAGCTATCCTACTCCACAAGCTCTCCTATCCCACCAGATCTCCTACCCCACCAAGCTCTCCTACGCCGCCAATTCTGCTACCTCTCCAAGCTCTCCTACAGCCCTAAGCTCTATTACACCCTCCCAAGCTGTCCTAACCTCCTTTGCGCTCCTATCGCCCCAAACTCTCCGAATCGTCACAAGAACTCCTACGCCCCAAGGTCTCCTACCCGCTAGGCTTTCCTACCCTTCCAAGCACTGCTACCCCCACAAGCTCTCCTATCCCCAGCCTCTCCTACCCACCAAGCTCTGCTACCCCCCTAAACTGTTCTAAACTCCCAAGCTCTCCTACTCCCCAAGCTCTCCTCCCCACAAGCTCTCCTGCCCCCCATGCTCTCCTACCCCACCAAATCTCTCCTACACCCCGAAGCTCTCCAACTCCCAAAACTCTCCTACACCCCAAGATATCCAAGC
The DNA here is from genome assembly GCF_044704955.1 of Pristiophorus japonicus. Lineage (NCBI taxonomy): Eukaryota > Metazoa > Chordata > Chondrichthyes > Pristiophoridae > Pristiophorus > Pristiophorus japonicus. The sequence continues at coordinate 10,912,905 of NW_027252668.1, read as the reverse complement.
CTCCCAAGCTCCGCTACCCAACGCTCTCCTAACCCCCAATCTCTCGTTTCTCCCCAAGCTCTCCAACCTCCCAATCTCTCCTACCCCCAAGTTCTCATAATCCCAAACCTCTACTAACCCCCATGCTCTCCAACCCCCAAAGCACTCTTACCCATTAAGCACTCTGAATCCCCAACGTCTCCTATGCCACAAGTTCACCAACCCAGAAACTCTCCTTCCACTCCAAGCTCTCCTACATTAAAAGCCCTTCTATACCACAAACTTTTCAAACACCGAACTTTTATGAATGGCGCAAGCACTTCGCCCCCCAAGGTCTCTCATCACAGAAGTTCTCTTTCTCCCCACAAGCTCCCGTAACCAACAAGCTCTCCTTCCTCTGCACGCACTTCTACTTCCATAGCTCTCCTACCATCCGTCAAGTTCTCCTGCCTCCCATTCTCTCTTATCCCCCCAAGCTCCCCTAACCATCCAAGCTCTCCAACCCCCCAAGCTCTCCTGCGCCTCCAAGTTCTCCTAACGGCGCAAGCTCTACTAGCAACCCCCAAGCTCTCCTACCCCCGCAAGTTCTCATATACCCCCGAGCTAGCCTAACACCCCAAGCTCAGCTAAACGCCCAAGCTCTCCTATCCCACCCACACTCTCTTACGCCCCCAATATCTCCTATCCAACAAGCTCTCCTAAACCCCCAAGCTCTCCTACCCCCCAAGCTGTGAAGCACATAATTATCCTTCATATGTGTCTTGTAGTTTGCCGATATATATGGCTCCGAATTGTCCTGTTGATGGTGCACTCGCCTAAATACTCTGCAACATGAACAGAACATTCAGCTTTTCTGGAGATAACTTTCCACTTTCTAAACATAATTCCCCTGTTTCTGGAACCAATTGCTCTGTACTGTGATTATTCCTGTGTTAATGGAGCTCGCTTCCCCTATTTCTGCAGCTCCCCATTACCCTGTTTCTGGAGCGTATTCCACTGTTTCTGGAGCTGCTAATTTACCAATTTCTAAAACACCTACTTTTCCTCTTTCGAGACAAAATTCCATAGTTTCTAGACCAAATTCCAGATTCTGTCGCTAACTCCCTTATTTCTGTGCTAACAATGCTCATCGAGAGGCGAATCCGATGCTGCCCATTTTGCACCACTGTGCGAGATAATTATCCAGGCCACACCTTATAATATATTGTCGCATTAAAATGCTTCCTGTCATGATTAGTAGCTATTCTTTTCACCGCTAAATTGCAAACAGCAGTCAAAAAAGATAGATGACTCCTGAAAAGGGTGTAGTATTCATTATTCTCCAATCACTTTAGCATACCTTAGATCTAATGCGCTGTTCCAGTGAACACGAAGGCAGAATATTTTCTGAATGGCGGCAGATTAGGAAAACGAGAGGTGCAACGAGACCTGGGTGTTATGGTACATCAGTCCTTGGAATTTGGCGTGCTGGTACAGCTGGCGGTGAAGAAGGCAAATGGTATGTTGGCATTCATAGCGAGGATATATGAGTAGAGGAGCAGGGAGGAATTACTGCAGTTGAACAGGACTTTGGTGAGGCCTCACCTGGAATACTGTGTTCAATTGTGGTCTCCTAAACTGAAGTAGTGCGTTCTTGCTATTGAGGGAGTGCAGCGAAGGTTCACCAGACTGATTACCGGGATGGCAGGACTGACATATGAGGAGAGACTGGATCGACTGGGCCTGTAAATTCACTGGAGTTTCGAAGGATGAGAGTGGATCTCATAGAAAAATATAATATTCTGACGGGACTGGATTATTTTGATCCAGGAAGAATGTTCCCGATGTTGAGGAAGTCCAGAACCAGTGGACACAGTCTAAGGATAAGGGGTAAGCCATTTACGATTGAGATGAGGAGAAACTTCTTCACTCAGATAGTTGTTAAGCTGTGGAACCCAATTTCGGAGATAGTTGTTCAGGCTGGTTTCTTAGGTGTATTCAAGAGGGACTTGGATATTGGCCTTACGGCTAAAGAGATCAAGGGGTATGGAGAGAAAGCAGGAAAGGGGTGCTAAGATGAATGTTTAACCATGATCTTCTTGAACAGTGGTGCAGGCTAGAAGGGCCGAATGACCTCCTCCTGCAAATATTTTCTATGTTTCTATGTTTCTAATTCCCATGTTATTGGAGCTTCTCTTTCTGCGACTACTAATTTCCCGATACCTACATGGAATGTCCCTGTTTCTCTCGTTTCTCGAGGTAATTCAACTGTTTCTGTAGCTAATTCCTTTATTTACATAGTTTATTGAAGTCCACATTCCCCACTTTCTGGACATTATGTTTGTTTGTGGAGCCCCTGTTCGTCTGTTTTTGGAGCTCCAAATTGCACTGTTGATGAAGCAGCTGATTGTTCTATTTTCGTGTCGACTAGTTATATATATATAACTATCGGAGATGTGCTGTTTATGGTGCGCACTACTAACTCCAATGCTGCAGGAACCGTTAAGTTAACTCTTTCTGCATTAAACTCGCTCATACCTTTGTTGACGCATAAAATTCCATAGTTTCTGGAAGTGCTAGTTCCCCACTTAATATTTAAGCATCTACTAGTTTTATATATATATATATACATATATATCCGAAATGTCCTGCGTATGGTACTCTCTTCTAAGTCACCTGCTACGGCAATAGCTAGTTTCCTGTTTGTTGATCAAAGTCTTCTCTTTCTAAATTTAATTCCTTTGTTTCTGGAGCTACATCCGCTGTACTGAAAATATTCCCGTTTCTGGAGCTCCTAATTCGCCAGCTTCAGCAGTGTCCAATTCCGCAGTTTCAGTAATTCCTAATTGTCATGCTTCTAGACCTAATTACCATGTTTCTGGTACTATTAATATTGTTTCTGAAATAATTTTAGTATTCCTGGAACTCCTACGTCCCCTCTCAGCAATTCCTAATATCACTGTTCCTGCAGCTAACTCCTCTAATTCTGGAGCTCAGGTTTTTTCTGGAGTTCCTAATATCCCAGGTTGTTGATCTCCGAATGCATCTGTTTCTGGGGGTAACTATCCTGCATCTGTAGCTAATTCAACGGCTTCTGAAGCTAATACCTTTTTTTCTAACATTACTAACCCCAGCGTCTGCTTCACCTTCATCCTTCGTGTAAGCATAGGACATTCATGAACCTACATTCATGCATGGTAATCTATTGCTCTGAATATAACGGACGAATGAAGGGCAGGTCTGGGGCTGTATGAGGAACACCTCTCAGCACCCATAACCTAACTCCCAGACGACATACATTAGATAAAGGATCCCCTGAAGGAGAACATACAAATTTACCACATCCTAAAGCATCATCTCTCGTATGCTGGTAGCTCCACAATTGTTATTGTCCTTAGCCTGGCATGTAAAGACAGGTGCAGCTTAGTCTAACTGTAGGAATAAAAGCAAGGTTAAAGCTATTGTAAAGAAGCAGAGTAACCTACTGAGACAGAGGGAGCAATATAGCTACATGTGCACTTGGCTCATTCGCACAACTGTTTAATTTAGAAGGGCTGGTTACGTTGAGGTCGGTAGTCAAGGACCAAAAGGGGGAATGGAAGTAGTATAATGCCTCCGTTGTATCTGATTCAATGATAGAGTTTTCAAGTTGCCGATAGCAACATACATCATCAATTCCATATTTAGACTCATATGGTTCAGACGAGTGTTGCATTACACGAAGCCTCGCTCGCAGCTGCTTCGAATTAAGGATGGAAGCCTCATGCTCAAGAATTCAAGTCCCCAAACAGTCCAAGGTGTATCATATGAGCCAAATGGATCATATTTCTGTGTCGGACTGAAAAAGGCCATGTAAAAGGTCAATGGCTGTAATGTACAGTACAGAACTATTTGCTGCAATGTATAACTATCCCAGACCAAGAGTTTATCGAAAAGATCGGGGCGGAGAGCTCAGTGAAGGGCTAATTATCAACGACCCGATTTTCCCTTGCAAGTGAATAATCGATTCTTTGCCATTCAACAGTCATCGAGTGGTGTATTAATTTGTTACACTACATTATAGTTATAATAGCTACAGAATCAGGGGAGTTACCTGAAGAAACAGAAGAATTCGGGGCTCCACAAACTGGGATATTCGTAACTCCCCAGAAAAAGATGAATTAGCTCTGGAAAGCCGTGAATTGCTGCAGGAACACGCAAATTATCTTCATAATCAGGATAATTAGCTCCAAAAACGTGGAAATTCAGAGTTACAGAAACAAGGAAAGTATGGTTCAATAATCAAAGTAAGTTGGAGCAAATGAAAGTGGAGATTTAGGTGATACAGATATGAAACAGGGGAATTTGGAGAGGGCAGCATGAACATGGAAATTAGGAGAGGGCTCGACCAACTGGGAAATTTGGAGACAGTTCCAGAAACTAGGGGAATTTTTCGCAGAAACAAAGTTTTAGCTCCAAACAGTTCAATTAGCTACAGATCCAGGAGAGTTACATCTAGAAACAGGATTTAGGAGCTTCACAAACTGGGATATTCGGACCTCCAGAAAAAAGATGAAGTCGGAGCTTCAGGAACCCGGGAATTAGCGTAAAACAAGGGACTTAGCTCTATAAACAGAGGAATTGGGTTCAGAAAGTGGATAATTAGGAGTTACAAGAAGTGGTGCATTAGCAGCTCCAGAAACAGTGGAATTAGCTCCAGGAACAGAAGGATTGTACGCTGCTGAAACTGGGTAATTCGGAGCTCAGGAACACAGGACTTCGCTCATTACAGCGGAATTATATACTGAAACATGGGAATTGGGTTTAGATAGAAGGGAGTTCGTGTAATAAATTGGAAAATTAGCTGTTCCTGTTGCAGGAGTTAGCACAGAGCGCCAGAAGCAGCACTCTTCGCAGCTATATATATCGGGGGAATGTTAGCCGCATGAAAAAAGAATTAGACGCTTCGTAAACTGTGCATTTCAGCTTCAGAAACTGGGGAATTAGGATCTCCACAACAGGAGCAATATCTACATAACCTGCGGTATTAGACGCTCCAGCAACAGGGGCATTTGGAACTTCCTAAAGATGAGAATTTACAGTTCCAGGAACAGAAAAATAAGCCACAGAACAAGGGAATTAGCTCCAGAATAGACGGAATATTACCTCCTTAAATATATGAATTAATTCCAGAAAGAGGAAAATTTGCTCGATAAACACTGGTATTTACTGCATAAACCAAGGAATTGTGTGTTTCAGAAACCCCGGCAATAGGAGCTACAGCAAGAGGGGAATTATGTCCTGAAATATGGTAATTACCTCCGGAAAGAGAGAGAATCGGGTGCTCCAGAATCAGAGGACATATCGACTATATAAACAGGGGAATCATGAGATCCAGAAGCAACAGATGTTTAGTTCCATTAACAATGTAATTTGGAGCAAACTAAACAGGAGATTTATTAGATCCAGATAGAATGGAATTAGGAGAGCGCGCTATTACATGTAACATAGAAGACAGCTCCAGGAACTGGGATATTGGGTACAGCTTTATAAAAAGGCGACTTGGGTTTTCCTTTCTCAGGAGAATTAGGAGAGTACACCATATCGGTACGATATATATCGGGCAAATAGTAGCCACATAAAAAAGGATAATTAAGTACTCCATAAACATTGCAATTTGGAGTTCCTGAAATTGCGCAATGAGGAGTACCACAAACAAGTGATTAGCTCCAGAAACAGGGATAATTGGAACGCTCACAACTGGAATATTAGGAACTCCAGAAACATTGAAGATACCAGCTCCAGAAATAGAAGGTGAATCCCCAAAACAGGTAATTAGTTACAGAAACACTGGAATTAACTCAGCAAATTGGGGAAATAGGAGTTGCAGAAATACAGGTATTAGGAGCACTCGAAACAGGGGAATTGCCTGCAGAAATATTGGAATTAGGTCCACCAAGGGGCAGATCAAGAGTTCCAGAAACAGAAGTCATCGCAGCTACAGATTCAGGTTGTTTAGCTTCAGAAACTGAGATTACGAGATCCAGAAACAAGGCAAGTATGGTTCAATAAAGAATGCAATTTGAAGCAAATGATAAAGAAGATTTAGGAAATCCGGATACAGGGAAATACGAAGATTGCAGCTTCAAACTGGAACATCGGAGAGGGAACAAGAATGTGGGAAATGTGGAGACTGCTCTGGAAAACGGCGAATTAGCTGTTCCTAAAGCAGGGGAAATAGGAGAGCGCATCATTAACAGAACAATTCGGAGCTATAGGGGAATCATAGACTCAAGAAAAGGACAATGGTGTGCTCCATAAACTGCGCAATTTGGAGCTCCAGTGACGGGGATATTAGTAACTCCGCAAACAATTGAAACATTTCCCGAAACAGGTGCACTAGGACTTCGAGAAACTGGGGAATCATCACCAGAAACTGAGGTATTACCTACTTAAATAATTGAATTAGACACAGAAACAGTGGAGTTGCATCCAGAAACAGAGGATTTAGGATCTCCTCAAACGGGGATATTAGGAGATCCATTAAAATATGAATTACCTCCACAATCAGGGGTATTAGATCGGTAAACAGGGGACTTGAGAGCTGCAGATCGAGGAGCTCCAGGAACACGGAAATTAACTCAGAAATAAGGTCATTATCTTCAGAAACAGGGGAATTAAATCCATAAAATTTGGAAATATATTCTGAAACTGGTGAAATATAAAGTCCAGAAACAAGCGAAGTATGGTTCATAAACAAAATAAGTTGGAGCAAAAGATCCATGCGCTTTAGGAGTTCCAGATGCAAGGGAATTAGGAGAGGACGCCATCAACATAGAACATAGGAGCAGGCTCCATAAATTGGGAAATGGTCTGTGGAATGGTCAGGAACTTGGGTTGCCATGGTGCAGAAAATTGGGCTGGAATGGGGGACGAACTTGCGCTGGTGGATGGGACATGAACCATGTAAAAACGACAATTACCTGCTCCATTAAGAGCGCAATATTAACTCCAGAAACTGGGGAAATGCGATCTTCAGAAACAGCTGATATATCTCCAGTAATAGGAGAACTAGTACCTCCATAATCTAGGGATTCAGCTCAAGAAGCAGAATTATTAGTTTCAGAAGCCGTTGAAATAGCTGCAGAAACAGGGGTTTTCTCTCCAGAAACTGAGGAATTCAGTGCTTCGGAAAAAACTAAAACATGTCTGGATACGTGGCAATTAGCACCAGGAAGACGGGAATTAGCTATGAAGCAAGGAAATTAGCTCCTGAAACAGGGGACTCAACTCCAGAAGCAGTGCAATCATCTCCAGAATCAGGGGAATTAGCTCCAAAAACAGGGAAATTATACGATCCAGAAACGAGGGAAGTATGTTTCCATAAACAAATTTATTGGATCAAAGGAAATAGGAGATTTAGGTGATCCAGATTGAGGGTAATTAGGAGAGGGCAGCATCAACGTGGGCCTCTGGAGCAAGCTCCAGAATCTGCGAAATGTGGAGCCAGCTCCAGAAACATGTAAATTAGCTAATCATGGATTAGGGGAATTCGGAGAGCGCACCATAAACAATACACTTTGGTTCGAGATATATATATCAGAGAATGAGTGGCCACATGAAAAGGGCAATTCGGTGTAAAATAAACAGGGCAATTTAGAGACTCAGAATCAGAGGAATTAGGAACTGCAGATACAGGAGAACAAGGACCTCCAGATATTGGGGAATTAGCTCGAGAAACATAGGCATTAGCTTGAGAAACTATTGAATTAGCAAGCGAAACTGAGGAGTTACCTCCGGAAACAGGGATTAGAAGCTCCACAAACTGGGAAATTAGGATATCCAGAAAAAATTGACATTAGCTCCAGAAGCAGGGAAATTAACTCCAGGAACAGGGGAATTTGGAGCCGCACAAATAGTGGAATTATGAGCTCCGGGAAGACGGGATTTGGCTCAGAAAGAAGGGAATTAGCGCCAGAAACAGGGGAGTTAGGTATTGAAACTGAGGAAATAGGCCTTGTTGTGGGGGATTTAAGACAGCGCACAATGAGCAGGATAATTAGGCAACGTACTAGACACGTAAAAGGACAATTATGGGCTTCATAATCCGCTCAAGCTGGAGTTCCAGAAAAAAGGGAAATTAGGAGCTCCACAGGACATTTGCACAGAAAACTGGTTGTCTCCAGAGACCGTTGAAGTAGCAAAGGAAAAATGGGATTTTGCTCCATAAACAACTGCATTAGGAGATACACAATCTGGGATGTTAGGAATTGCAGAAAAAAGATGAGCTTCAGAAACAGGGGAATTAGCTCCAGTAAGAGTGGAATTGGGAGCTGCAGGGACGGGACTTAGGAGTTCCAGGATTACTGTAATTAATTCGGAAAGAAGGGTGTTATCTCCAGAAACCGGGGAATTAGGTCTAGAAAGATGAGAATTAGCAGTCACAGAAACTGCCTAATTGGGCGCTGCAGAAACAGTGGAATTAGGATTTCGAGAAACAGGGGACATTGTACAGTACAGCGGAAGTACCCCCAGAAGCAAAGGAATTATATCGGGTAAATGGAAGCACAATTAGATTTTTCATAAACGGCGAAATTTGAATCTATCGAAACAGTTAATTGTGATCTCCACAAATATCTGAAATGGCTCCAGCAACAGGGCAATTGGACCTGCATACGCTGTGGTAGTAGGAACTCCAGCACAGCTGCATTCAGAGCTCACATAAGGTGGGATTTAGCAGCTCCAAGAATATTGCAACGAACTCTGGAACAAGCGAAATAGCACCAGAAACAGGGGCAATGTGATAGCCTTAATTACAGGCTTCAGTTCTATAATCGGGGAATTATCTCCAGAAATATTGGAGTAAACTCCATCAACTGGGGAATTAATTGCTCCAGTGACACCAAAATCAGGAGCTCCAGAAAGAAGGGAACTATGTCCTGAATTATGGTGATTAGCTCCAGAAAGTGGGAATATCAGGTGTCCCAGAAATAGTGGGCGTCTCAGCTACAGAAACAAGGTGATTAGCTCCAAGAATAAGGGAAGTTGCTCCAGAAAAAGACGAATTAGGAGCTCCACAGACTGGGAAATTAGTACCTCTAGGAACAGGGGTATTATTAGCGCAAGAAATTGCGAAGTTAGCTCCAGAAATGTTTGCAAAGAGCAGAGTTAGCTCTAGGAAGACGAGCCTTAGCTGTCCCTGCAGCAGCGGCTTTAGGAGAGCGCAGCATAAATAGGACATTTCGGTGATACACAAATATATATATATATTATATATATATATATATATATATATATCATTAATAGACACTTAAATGGGACAATTAGGTGCTTCACAAACAGCGCAATTTGTCTTTCTAGAAAATGGACAATTAGGAGCTCCACAAACAAATCAGAGTCTCCAGAAAGAGCGGAACTAGGACATCCAGAAACCATGCAATTTTCTCCGCAAACAAAGGTATTAGCTCCAGAAACAATTGAATTAGCTACAGAAAGAGGGGAATTCACTCAAGGAACTGTGAAATTAGGAGTCGCAGAAAGAGGGGAAGTAGGAGCTCAGGAACGTGGGAATCTGTGGAGAAACAAGGGAATTAGGTCCAGAAGCCGTGGAAATACTTTTTGAAAGATGACAAGGATGAGGTGCAGAAACTGGAAAATTTGTAGCTCCAGAAACAATGGAATTCACTCCAGAAACAGGGCAAGGGGGAAATGCAGAAGCAGGGGAAGCGAGCTCCAGGAACAGAGGATTAATCACAGTATTCCCTAAGTAGTTCCGGAAACAGAGGAATTAAGTTTAGAAATAGGAGAGTTACTTCTAGAAATGATGAATGTTCTGTTCATGTTGCAGGTTAATTAGGGGAGTGCATCAGGAACAGGACAATTCGGAGCAATATCTACTAGACTAGTACACATGTAAAATGGACAAAAATGTGCTTCATAATCTGCACAATTTGGAGCTGCAGAAATATGGAAATATGGATCACAACCTAAATTTACCCCAGAAAAAAAGTTATTCGCGCCAGAAACCGTTGCATTAGCAAACATTAACAAGGGATTTACCACCAGAAAAAGATGAGGTATTTAGAACGTCAGAAAAAAGATTAGCTCCAGAAACATGGGAATTAGCTCCAGGAACTAAGAATTAGGAGCTACAGTGAGCGGAATTAAGAATTCCAGGAATACTGGAATCAGTTCAGGAACATGGGTATTAGCTCCAGAAACAGGAGTATTATGTCTAGAAAGATGAGAATTAGGAGTGACAGAAATTACCGAATTGGGCACTGCAGAAACTGCGGAATTAGGATTTCCAGCTACACGGGAAATTATTTTGGACAGCTGAAGTATTTCCAGAAACAAATAAATTAGAAAGAGAAGAGTTGGCTCAAGAAACAGGTAAGCTAGCTATTCCTGTAGCAGGGTAATTAGGAGGCCGCACTATAAGCAGAAGAGTTCGGATCTAAATATATTGCGGAAATGGTAGTAACATAAAAAGCACAATTATGTGTTTCATAAACAGGGTAATTTGATTGTCTAGAAAAAGGGAAATTAGGTTCTCCACAAACAACTGAAATATCTCCAGAATCAGGGGAATAACGACCTGCACAACCTGAGATACTATGAGCTTCAGCTTGAGCGGTATTCGGAGCTCCCATAAGATGGGAGTTAGCAGCTCCAAGACCATTCAAACTAATCCCGGAACAAGAGAAACACCTCCAGAAACAGTGGAAATGGATATCCTTAATTACAGGAATTAAATCCAGAAACCGGGAAATTAGCTCCATAACTTTTGGAGTTAACTCCACAAACAGGGGAATTAAGTGCTCCAGAAACACCGGAATTAGGAGCTTCAGAAAGGGGGGAAATTATGTCCAGAAATATGGTGATTAGCTCGCGAAAGAGGGAGAATCTGGTGCTCCAGAAACACAGGATTTGCAGCTGCAGAGACAAGGGGTTTAGCTCCAGGAAGAGGGGAAGTTGATCCAGAAACAGAAGAATTAGGAGCTCCACAGACTGGGAAATTAACAGCTGCAGGAATATTGGAATTAGCTCCAGTAACAGCGCAATTAGCTCCAGAAATAGGGGAACTGCATTTAGAAAGAGCAGAGTTAGCTCTCGAAAGAAGTGACTTAGCTGTCTCTGCAGTAGGGGATTTAGGAGAGCGCACCACGAACAGGACATTTCGGAGATGTACATATGTTACCAGTGGACATTAAAATAGGACAATTAGCTGCAGAAACAGCGAATGCCCTTCAGGAACAGGGAAATTGGGAGTCATAGAAAGAGGAAAGATGGACATCCAGGAACAAGGAAATTAGCGCAGAAAAAAGGTCATTAGCGTCAGAAACAGGGAATTAGATCTAGAAACTGTGGAATTACATCTAGAACGTTCAAAAAGTTGGAGTTACAGAAACTCGTATAATAGCAGCTCCAGAAACAGTCGATTTAGCTCCAGTAAAAGGGTAATGGTGAACTGCAGAAACAGTGGAGGCGACCTGCAGAAACACAGGAATAATCGCAGTACAGCGCAATTAGCTTGAGAAACAGGGGAATTATGTTTAGAAAGAGGAGATTTACCTCAAGAAACATTTTCTTTTCATGTTGCAGAGTAATTCGGAGAGCGCACCTTAAAAAGAACAATTCGTAGCCATATATTTCTGCAAAATGCGAGACACGTAAAAAGGATAGATATGTGGAGTTCCAGTAATATGGAAATGTGGAGCTTCACAGGAACTTTCCCCAGAGAAAAAGATATTAGCTCCAGAAACAGTTCAATTTGCAAACAGAAACAGGGAAGTTACCTCCAGAAACAAATGCATTAGAGATCCACAATCTGGGATATTCGGAACTCCAGAAAAAACATGAGCTCCAGAAACAGAGGAATTATCTCCTGGAGCAGGGGAATTAGGAGCTGCACAGAGGGGAATTATAAATTCCAGGAATTCTGGAATTAGTTCGAAGCTAACGGTATTATAAATAGAAACAGGCGAATTATGTCTAAAATGATGAAAATTAGGTGTTACAGAAACTGCCGAATTGGGCACTGGAGAAACTGGGGAATGTGTTCAGTGCAGCGGAATTTGCTCCAGCAACAATGGAATTGCATTTATAAAGAGAACAGTTGGCTCAAGAAACAGGTAAACTAGCTATTCATGCAGCAATTGAATTAGGAGAACGCACCATAAGCAAATTAATTCAGAGCTAAATATTTAAGCGAAATGGTAGCATCATATAAAGCACAATTAGGTGTTTCATAATCAGCCCAATTTGAAGCTCCAGAAAGAGGGGACTTAGGATCTTCACCAACAACTGAAATAGGTCCAGAAAGAGAGGAACAAGGATCTGCATGACCTGGGATAGTAGGAACTCCAGCAATAGCGGCATTCCGAGCTCCCATTACATGGAATTTAGCAGCTCCAAGAACATTGCAACTTAACCCGGAACAAGGGAAATAGCTCCAAAAACAGGGGCAATGGGATATCCTTAATTATAGGAATTAATTCCATAAACCGGGGAATTAGCTCCAGAAATATTGGCGCAAAATCCACAAACTGGGGAATTAAGTGCTCCAGTAACAGCAAAATTAGAAGCAACAGAAAGAAGGGAATTATGTCCAGAAATATGGTGACTATATCAAGAAAGATGGAGAATCAGGAGCTCCAGAAACATGGAGATATCAGCTACAGAAACAAGGTGATTAGCTGCAGAAACAGTGGAATTTGCTCCAGAAACAGAGGAATTAGGAGGTCCATAGATTGGGAAATTAGTAGCTCCACGAACAGTGGCATTAGCTACAGAAACAGCATAATTAGCTCCAGAAACACGGGAATTGCGTTTAGAAAGATGAGAGTTCGTTCTCGAAATAGATGACTTACCTGTCCTTCCAGCAGTGGATTTAGGAGTGCGCACCATATACAGTATATTTCGGAGATATATATATATAATTAGTGGACACTAAATAGGACTATTAGGTGCTTCCTGAACATCGCAATTTGAAGCAGCAGAAAAAGGCCAATTAGGAGCTCCATAAACAACTCAGAATCTCCAGAAAGAAAGGAACAAGAACTTCGAGAAACTATGGATTTTTTTCCGGAAATATGGTATTAGCACCAGAAAAAGTTGAATTAGCTACAGAAACAGGGGAATGCTCTCCAAGAACGAGGAAATTAGGAGTCGCAGAAAGAAGGGAAGTAGCAGCTTGAGGGACACGGGAATTAGCGCAGAAACAAGGGAATTAGATCTAGAAACAGTGGAATTAGATCATGAAAGAAGAAACGGAGGATTTACAGAAGCTGGTAAATTAGCAGCTCCAGAAACAGGACAAAACAGAGCTGCAGAACTTGGGGAAACGAGCTCCAGAAACACACGAATAATCACAGTACAGAGCAATTAGCTCCAGAAGCATGGGAATTATATTTAGAAAGGGGAGAGTTACCTCCGGAAATGGTGAATTTTCTGTTCATGTTGCAGGATAGTTAGGAGAGCGCAGCATAAGCAGAACAATTCAGAGCCATATATATTGGCAAACTACGAGACACGTAAAAAGGACAATTACATGCTTCATTGACCACACAATATTGAGCTCCAGAAATATGGAAATTTGAAGCTCCAAAGGAATTGTCCCCAGAAAACAAGTATTACCTCCAGAAACAGTTGAATTGGCATCAGAAACTGGGGAGTTACCTCCAGAAACAGATTAGGAGATCCACAATCTGGGATATTCGGAACTCCATGAAACAAGATGAGCTCCAGAAACAGGGGAATTAGCTGCAGGAACTCGGGAATTGGGAGTTGCAGAGCGGGGAACTAGGAGTTCTAGGAATACTGGAATTAGCTATGAAACAACAATATTCGCACTAGATATGGGGAATTAGTTCGAGCAAGATGAGACGTAATAGTAACAGAAACTGCCAAATTGGGCACTTGGGCAACTGGAGAATTAGGAGCTCCAGAAACGCTGGAATTTGTTCAGTACACAAAGGAAACAAAGGAATTACATTTAGAAAGAGAAGAGTTGACTCAAGAAACAGGTACCGAGCTATTCCTGTAGCAAGCAAATTAGGAGAGCGCAACATAAGCAGTATAATGCGGAGCTAAATATATCGGGGAAATGGTAGCCACATAAAAAGCACAATAAGGTGATTCATAAACAGTGCAATTTGAAGATTCAGAAAGAGGGAAATTAAGATCTCCACAAACACCTGAAATAGCTCCAGAAACAGGGGAACTAGGATCTGCATAACCTGGGGTAGTAGCATCTCCAGCAACAGTTGCATTCGGAGCAGCCATAAGCTGGGACTTAGCAGCTCAAAGAACATTTTAACTAACCCCGGAACAAGGGATATAGCTCCAGAAACACGGGGAAGGGGATAACTTTAATGACAGAAATTAATTGCAGAAACCGTGGAATTAGCTCCAGAAATATTGGAGTTAATTCCACAAACTGGGGAATTAAGTACTTCAGAAACACCTGAATTAGGAGCTCGAGAAAGAGGGAAATTATGTCCAGAAATATCGCAATTAGTTCCAGAAAGAAGGGCAATCAGGTGCTCCAGAAGCAGAGGACTTTGCAGCTACAGTTACAAGGTGTGTCGTTCCAGGAACAGGGAAGGTGCTCCAAAAACAGAAGAATTCGGAGCTCCACAGACTGGAAAATTAACAGCACCAGAAACTGCGCACTAAGCTCCAGCCACTGGGGAATTCCGTTTAGAAATTGCAGAGTTCGCTCTAGAAAGAAGTGACGTAGCTGTCCTTGCAGCATAGGATTTAGGAGGTTGCATCATAAAAAGGACATTTCGGAGACATATATATATATATAACTAGTAGTCACTTAGATAGGACAATTAGTGTTGCATAACCAGTCAATTTGGAGCTCCAGGAAAAGGACAATTAGGTGCTGCACAGACAACTCAGAATCTCAGAAAGAGGGAACTGAGACTTCAAGAAACGATGGAATTTTCTCCGTAAATAAAGATATTAGCTCCAGAAAGAGTTGAATTACCTACAGAAGTAGGGGCATTCCATGTAGGTGCAAGGAATTTGTGAGTCGCAGAAAGAGGGCCAGTAGGAGCTCCAGGAACATGGGAATTAGAAACATAGAAACACAGAAAATAGGTGCAGAATTAGGCTATTCGGCCCTTCGAACCTGCACCACCATTCAATAAGATCATGTCTGATCATTCATCTCAGTACCTGTTTCATGCTTTCTCTCCATACCCCTTGATTCCTTTAGCCGTAAGGGCCAATTCCTCATCTCAGTCCCAAGTGGCTTCCCTCTTAGCCTTTGACTGTGTCCTCTGGCTGTGGAGTTCCCCAACGTTGGGAGCACTTTTCCTGCATCTAAACTGTCCAATCCTGTCAGAATGTTATATGTTTCTGTGAGATCCCCTCACATCCTTCTACACTCCAATGAATATAGGCCCAGTCGATCCACTCTCTCCTCATATGTCACTCCTGCCATCCCTGGAATCAGTCTGCCCTCTTTCAATATCAAGAACGTCCTTGTTCAGATTAGGAGACCAAAACTGAACAAAATATTCCAGGTGAGGCCTCACGAAGGCCCTGTACAACTGCAATAAGAACTCCCTGCTCCTTGTATCTAATCCCCTAGATATGAAGGCCAACAAATAATTTGCCATTTTTCACTGACTGCTTTACCTTCATGGCAACTTTCAATGACTGATTTTCCAAGAGACCCAGGTCTAGTTGCATCTCTTCTTTTCCTAATCTACCGCAATTGAGATAATATTCTGCGTTCGTATTTACTTGAACAGTGCAATAGAATAAAGGTATGCTAAAGAGACTGGAGAATAATGAATACTGCTACGCACTTTTCAGGAGTCATCTATCTATTTTGATTGCTGTTTTCAATTTGGGTGTGAAAAGAACAGCCACTGATCATTGCAGGAAGCATTTACCATGCTGCAAAATATTACAAAGTATGGGCTTGAAACTTATCTCGGTCAGTGGTGCAAAACGGGCAGCATCGAATTCGCCGCTCGATGTGCATTGTTAGCGCAGAAACAAGGGGGTTAACGCCAGAAATATGGCAATAACGTCCAGAAATTGTGGAATTTGCTCCTGAAAGATGAAAAGTAGGAGTTTTTAAAGTTTCACAGCTTGGGAGAGGGTAGGAGGATTTAGCGGGGGAGCTTGTAGAAGAGCTTGGGGTGTTAGGAATGCTTACAGGGATTGGAGAGAAGGGGGACAGAGCTTGGTGTGTAGAGATATTGACGGAGAGCTTAGGGCACAGAAGTGCTTTCGAGTGTAGAAGAAATTGCGGGGAGTAGGAGAGCTTGGTGGGTCGAAGAGCTTGGGGGTAGAAGAGAAGTGGGGAGTGGGATAGAAGAGTGTTGGTTGTAGAAGAGAGTTTGTGTCAGGGTAGAGGAGAGCCTTGGTGCGTAGAAGTTAGCTTGGGACGGTTAGAATTGTGCTTGGAGTGGATAGAAGGATGCTTGTGGGGTAAAGTGAGCTTGGGGGAGTGAGATTGTGGAGAATGGAGCTTGGGTTGGAAAGAGAGCTTGTAGGGGGGCGCTGAGAGCTTGGGGGCAGGGAGCTTGCGTAGCGGGGAGGAGAGCTTGGGGCAGAGAGCTTCGGTGGATAGTTGGGCTTGGAGGTATTGGAGGGATTGGGGGTTGGTAGGAGAGATTGGGGAGTTAGGAGAGATTGGGGCGTAGGAGTGCTTTCGAGAGTAAGAGCTTGGTGGTTAGAAGAGCTTGGAAGTGGTGGAGGAGCGTTTCGGTGCGGGTGTAGAAGATAGGATGTATGGGCATTAGTTAGCTTGGAAGGGTAGAAGGGAACTTGGGGGTAGTTAGAAGAGCATTTATCGCGGTGGAGAGAGAGCTTAGGGTGTGGGAGTAGAGCCAGAGAGCTTAGGGTGGAGCAAGCTTGTTGGGAAGTGGAGAGTGTGAGCTTGGCGGGGACATGGGAGAAAGAGCTTGGGTGGAGGGAGAATAGAGAGGGCTTGAATGGCGGGGAGACAGATAGTTTTGGTGGGTGGGAAACAAAGAGATGGAGCGGGGAAAAGAAAAAGCTTGGGCAGAGTGGGGGAGGTGAGAGAGAGATTGAATTGTGCAGGAGGAGAAATAGAGCGACGTTGAGAGTTGCAGTTGAAGACCGAGAGTTGGTTGGGGAGTGAGAGCTTGGGGATTACAAGAGAGATTGGCGGGGGAGTAGCAGAGAGTACGCAGGTTTAGAAGAGAGCAGGAGGAGCAGAATAGAGCTTGTGGGCTAGGTGTACTTATTGGTAGGACAGCCTGTGGATGGAATAGCTTGGGGGTCGGAGAGCTTGGGATGTCATTGAGATTGCGGGGGTGGTTGAACTTGGAGGTAGGAGAGCTTGGGGGGTAGGATAGGACAGCTTGGGGTGTCGGAGAGCTTTCGGGGGTGGTAGGAGAGCATGTGAGAGAAGGATAGCTTGGGGTGATAGGTGTGCTTGGAGGGGCAGGCTAGCTTGGCGAGCTTGCGGGGGAGACAGCTTGAGAGGAAGTGGAGAGCTTGGGGGGAGGGAGGGAGATAACTTGTAGGGGAAGAGAGCTTGGGGGAAGAAGAGATTGGGGTTTATGTGAGCTTGGGGCACAGGCGACCTTGCGGGGATTAGAAGAGAATGGGTGTTAGGAGATCTCGAACGGTAGGTGACCTTGGGGAGTAGGAAAGCTTGAGGGTTAGGAGAGCTTCGGTGGGAGGCGAGCTTGAGGGTTAGGAGAACTTGTGGTTTAGGAGAGCTCGTGGGGGGTATGAGAGATTGGGGGGGATAAGCAATAATAGGGCGAAGGAGAACTTGGGAGGGATCGGGTAGGAGAGTTTGAGGAGGTAGTAGAGCTTGTGGGGAAGGCGACTTTGGCGGTAGGGGAGCTTAGGATAGTAGACCTTGTGAGGGTAGAAGCAATTAGGGGTTTAGAAGACTTGGGGCTGTAGGAGAGCTCAGGGGCGTTGGAGAGCTTGGGGGCTTGGAGAGGATGGGGGTAGGTAAGCTTGGGGTTTCGGACAAATTGTGGGGGGAAGCAGGATTGCTTGCGGGTAGGAGTGCTTGGTGGATTGGAGAGTTTGTGGGTCGGAGACCTTGAGCTGGTCGGAGAGCTTGGTAGTTAGGACAGCTTAGTGGGTAAGAGAGCACGGGTATTGTCGGAGATCTCGGGGGTGTTGGAGAGCTTGAGGGGGACGAAGAGTTGCATGGGTAGGATAGCTTGGGGGTAGGAGAGCTTTTGGGCTGTATGAGAGATTGGGGAGAAGGCGACCTTGGTAGGGGAGGAGACCTTCCAGAGTAGAAGTGCTCGGGGGTGGGGTAGGAGAGCTTGCGGTGGTGGGAGAACTTCAGACGTTTATGAAAGCTTGGGGGTGTAGGAGAGCTTGAGGATTAGTAGAGCTTAGGGCTTAGGACAGCTTGACGGGGTAGGAAAGCTTGGTGGGCAGGGGAACTTGCTGGTGTAAGAGAGATTTTGGGGTAGGAGAGAAAGGGGTGGTAGGCGAGTTAAGGGGGTATGAGAGCTTGGGGGAGGTGAACATGGAGGGCTAGGAGAGCTTGGGGCGCAGGAAAGCGTAATGGTGTACGAGAGTATAGGCGGTTCCGAGAGCTTGGTTGTGTATGAGAGCTTTGGGGGGGTACGAGAGCTTAGGGGGTACGAGAGCTTGGAGGGGAGTGTACGAGAGCTTGGGGAGTACGAGAGCTTGGAGTGGTACGAGAGCTTGGGCGGTTAGGTGAGCTTCGGGCTCGGAGAGTTAGTGTCATAGGAGACCTTGGGGCGTGGTCGGAGAGCATTGTGGTTCGGAGATCTTGATGGAATAGGAAAGCTTGGGACATGGGTGTGCTTCGGCTGTTAGGAGAGCTTATGAGTAGGAGACGTTGGGGCGTGGGAGAGCATGTGGATCGGTTAGGAGAGCCTGGGGGAATGAAAGTTTAGGGATGGATTAGGAGAGCTTGGTAGAGTAGCGAACTTGATAAAAGAGCTTTGGGGTTAGGAGACCTTGTTGGGGTAGGAGAGCTTCGGAACTCGGAGAGCTTGGAGGTGGTTAGGAGAGCTTGGGGCTTAGGAATGCTTGAGCCGTTAGGAGTGCTTGTGGCTTAGGAATGCTTGGGGGGTTAGAAGAGCTTGGAGGGTAGGAGAGTTTGCGTGTATGAGAAAATGGGGCTTGTAGGAGAGCTCGTGGGGTAGTGGAGCTTGTAGTAGATAGACGAGCTTCTGGCAGTTGGAGAGCTTGGGCGGGCGGGTAGGAGCGCTTGGGGAGTACATGAGCATGTACGAAGGAAAGTTTGGGGTTTAGGAGAGCTTGGAGGCGTCGAAGAGCTTTGTGTTTAGGAGAGCTTGTGGGGTCAGGAGTGCCTGCGGGTTAGGAGAGTTGGTGGGTAGGAGAGCATGGAGCGGGGTAGGACAGCTTGCAGGGGTGGGAGGGTTTGCGGGTAGAAGAGCTTGTAGTAGGTAGACAAGCTTCTGGCAGTTGGAGAGCTTGGGCCGGCCGGTAGGAGCGCTTGGGGAGCACATGAGCATGTACGAAGGAAAGTTTGGGGGATTAGGAGAGCTTGGAGGCGTCGAAGAGCTTGGTGTTTAGAAGAGCTTGTGGGGTCAGCAGTTGGAGAGCTTGGAGGGTAGGAGAACTTGGAAGTGTACGAGAGCTTGGGTGATGCGAGAGCTTGTTGGACGAGGAGAGCTTGTGGGGTAGGAGACCTTGTGGTGGTAAGGGAGCTTGGGGTTAGGAGCGCTTGGGGGTTAGGTGTTCTTGGAGGGGTAGGAGAGCTAGGGGGGTTGGAGAGCTTGGGTTTTGTTTGAGAGCTCGAGGGTGAGTAGAGCTCAGGGGCTCGGAGAGTTGGGGGCTGGGAGGGTTTTGGGGTGCGAGAGCTAGTGGCGGTCGGAGAGCTTGGGGGGCAGGAGAGCTTTGTGCGGGTCGGAGAGCAAGGGGCGGGTATGGGAGTTTGTGGCAAAGAGGGCGGGTGGGACAAGGAGTGCTCCGGGTGTCGGGGAGCTTGGGGTCGGTAGGAGAGCATGGCAGCTCGGAGAGCTTAGGCGGGGTGGAGAGCTGCTGGCAGGTAGGAGAGTGGGGTGGGTAGCAGTGCTTGGCGGGTATGTGAGTTTGTGGGTAGGCGAGATTGTGGGGTTTAGGAGAGATTGCAGGCTTCGGAGAGCTTGGTGGGGTAGGAGAGTTTGCGGTCCGTGTAGAGAGTTTCTGAGGTAGGGGAACTTAGCGGTTGGAGAGCTCGGTGGGGTAGGAGAGCTCGGGTCCATAGAAGAGCTTCGGCGTGGGGATAGGGGAGCTTTGGCGGTAGGAGAAATTTGGGGAGTAGGAAAGCTTGGCGGTGTAGGAGAGTTTGGGGGATAGGAGAGCTTGGCGCGTAGGAGAGTTTTTTGAGGGTAGTACGGCTTGGGGTTAGAAGCGCTTGGAGTGTTAGAGATCTTGCGGGGTTAGGAGAGTTTGCGATGTGGTAGGAAAGTTTGGAGGTTAGGTGTGCTTGGGCGGTAGTAAAGCTTGTAGGTGTAGGAGAGTTTGGGCGGCATGAGAGCCCGAGTTGGAGAGCTCGGTGGGTAGGAGATCTCAGCGGGGGATGAGAGATTGGGGGCGTAGGAGAGATTGTGTGGTAGGCGAGCATCTGGCAGTTAGGAGAGCTTGGGGGGAGGGATAGGAGCGCTTGCGGGGTACCAGAGCTTGGTGGGTCGGTGAGTTTGGGGGGTTAAGAGTGTTAGGAGCGGCCGGAGACTTGAGGTTTCGGAGATCATGCGGGGTTAAGCGTGCTCGGTGAGTACAAAAGCTTGGAGTGCTCGGAGACCTTGGTGGGGTACTAAAGATTGGCGGGTAGGAGTGCTGAGCGGGTTAGGAGATCTTTGGCGGTTAGGAGAACTTGTGGCGCGGGGTAGGAGAGCCTTGCGGGGTAGGAGTGCTTGGGTGTGGAATTAGATCTTGTCGGGTTTGGAGAGCTTGCGGGGTAGGAGAGCTTTGGGGTTAGCAGAGCTCGGGATTGGTAGGAGAGCTTGCGGGTGGGTGCAGGAGAGCATGGGGGAACCGAAAAGCTTGGTGGGAGTATGAGATCTTTAGGTGCTCGGAGAGCTTGGGCGTGGCTGACTTGTTGGGGTAAGCGAGTTTGAGGAGTACGAGAGCTTGGGGTAGTAGGAGAACTTACAGGATAGGAGAGTTTAGAGGGGTAGCAGAGCTTGGGGTGGTTGGAGAGTTTGGGAGTGTCGGAGAGCTTGGGGCTTAGGCGAGCTTGGGGGGAAGGAGGGCTTGAGGTGTTAGGAGACCTTGGGTTGAAGGAGAGCTTTGGGGGGCTGGAGAGCTTGAGGGTGGGAGAGCTTGTGGTGCGTAGGAGAGCTTGGGAGTGGGGGGAGCAGTATTTGCGGGGGAGGAGATCTTTGGGGTGGTACGTGTGTTTGCTGGGGTAGTACACCTTGAGATTGTAGGAGTGCTTGGCGGGGTAGGAACGCTAGGGGGTGTTGGTATGCTTGGTGGGGTAGGAGAGTTTGTGGGGTTAAAAGAGCCTGGGGGGTTGGAGTGCTGCAGGGTTAGGTGAGCTTGGGGGTTAGGAGGAGATTTATGGGAGTCGGAAAGCTGGGGGAGGAGGTGAGCTTGTGGCATAGGGGAGCTCGGCGGGTAGAAGAACTTGGGCGGGAAGCATGATTCTGGCAGGTGGGAGAGCTGAGGTGTGGTAGGAGAGCTTGAGGGGGGTAGGAGTGCTTTGGGTATGGGAGAGCTTGTGGGTGTAGGAGAACCTTGGTGGGTAGGAGAGTTTGGGGTGTGAGAATTTGCGTGTGGGAGAGCTTTGGGGTGATAGGAGAGCTTGGGAAATGGCGTACTTGAGGGGTTGCAGAACTTGTGAAGGTGGGAGAGCTTGGGGGGATAGGAGAGCTTAGGGTGCAGGTTGGAGTAATTGGGGTGGTAGGAGAGCTTGGTTTGGGTAGATTGGAGTGGTAGGAGCACTTACGGCGTTTGGAGTGCCTGAGGTGGTAGGGTTGCTTGGGTGGTATAGGAGAGGTTGCGGGGTTGGAGAGCTCAGGGGATAGGAGAGCTTGCGGGGGTACTAGGAGAGCTTGGTGCAGTCGGAGAGCTTGCGGGTGAATGAGAGCTTAGGGAAGTAGGAGAGTTGGGGGGATGAGAGCTTAGGTGAGGTACGAGAATTGGGGTTTAGGAGAGGTCCTTGGGGTAGGAGAGCTCGGGGCTATTAGAATATCTCGGGTTTGGGGATACGAGATCTTGGGTTTTGGAGAACGTTTGGCATGGTAGTAGATCATGGGGTGTTGGAGAGCTTGGATGGTAGGAGAGCTTGGAGGGGTAGGAGATCTTGGCGGGGTAGGAGAGCTTAGAGCTGTAGAAGAGCTTGGCTGTGGTATGACAGCTTGTGTAGGAGCGCTTGCGCAGTAGGTGAGCTTGGGTGTAGGAGAGTTTGGCGGGGTAAGGATAGCTTGGGAGTAGGGGAGCGTTGTGGTATGTGAGCTTGGGATGGCAGGAAAATTTGTGAGGGTTGGGACAGCTTGCAGTTTTCGGAGATCTTGGCAGGCAGGAGAGCTTGTGGCGTGTAGGAGAGCTTGGAGGATAGGAGAGCTTGGGGGTTATGAGATCTTGGGGGTTTAGAGAGCTTGCAGGCATGAGAGCTTGAGGTGTTAGGAGAGCTTTGGTGTTTCGGAGATCTTGGGTACGTAGGAGAGCTCGGTGGGTGGTAGGAGAGCTTGGGTGTGTGTGAGTACTTGGGGTTCAGATGAGCTTCTGGCAGGAGGGAGAGCTTGGGGTGGGTCGGAGCGCTTGGTTTGTATGTGAACTTGGGGGTAGGAGAGTTGGTCGGGGGTTCGGAGAAATTGGAGACGTCGGAGAGCTTGTTGGTGTAGGAGAGCTTGGAGAGGTAGGAGCGCTTTGGGGTTGGTAGGAGCGCTTGGGGAATCCGTGAGCTTCAGAGGTAGGAGAGTTTGTCGCGCTAAGGAGAGCTTGGGGGGTAAGAAGAGCTTAGGATCATAGGAGAGCATGGCGGGTGGAAGAGCTTGGTGGTTCGGAGAACTTGTGGAGGCGGTAGGAGAGGTTGGGGGTTAGGGGAGCTTGCGGTTAGGAGGGCTTGTGGGTTAGGTGAGGTGGGGGGCTAACAGAGCTTTGGGTGTACGAGAACTAGGCTGTTTTGCGAGCTTGTGGGCGAGGAGAGCTTGGGGTGTAGGAGAGCTTTGGGGTACTTGAGCTTGGGCGGGTAGAAAGGTTTGTGCGGGTTTAGGCGAGCTTGGAGGTTTCAGAGAGCTTTGGGTGTAGTAGAGCTTGTGGGCGTAGAGAGCTTGCGGGGTGTATCCAAACTTGCGGGGTCGTAGGGCTTGGGGGTTATGAGAGCTTGGTTGGTTGGAGAGCTTGCGGGGCAAGACTGCTTGGGCTGTTAGGAAAGCTTTGGTGGTGAGGATGTTGATCCGGATTCTTTTCTTTCAATCTGTTTCAGTGAATACACTGACGCAAACACCGATTGTGCTTTAACAAAGCAGTCTTTATTTTTCACCGGCCGGCCGAGACTTATCAGACAGAAGGAGTACTCTCTTGATAGAGCGTACACCTTTCCTACGGACAAGTGAGTTTACATTGCGAAAGCACACAGTTAAACAATCTTTGGTACAAGATAACAAGATTCAATTAGAGTGACATCCTAGTTCATCCTATCCCCATTTGGTCCCTCCTTTCCATTGTCCACTCATGAGCCAACATCTATAGTCGCTGTTTTTACTAAAGCTTATGCATTGTTTCTAAATGTTACAATTTTTACTGGCATGATTAGTAGCTTAAAACCTTTAAGACAGACTGTTAATTGTGCTGATGTTGTATTATTTGCCATCTGACATTCTCTTAGTTATTTTTCCATGGCTTATACATTTTCATATATCCATTTTACGTATCCACATTCCCCCCTTTTATCATTCCATGATAAAATTTAGGATCATTCTAGGATTATTGCATTCATCCGTTCAAACTCTATTTCTTGAATTATATTGTTGTTATTGTCGAATAGTTCTTTAGTTCGTTAGATCAAAACCCGGGAGCCCTTGACCACCAGAGGGTTTGCTAACCTTGCTATCATGACTTTACCACAAAGATTAAAGCAACCAATAATCAAGCAACAGGTAGTTATTATTACGATGAGAATAATTGCTCCATGCATTAGATACGATCCCCAAGATCCACCTAACAGACATTCAAACCAACCTTCTCCTCTTGCAGGAGTGGATAACTTCTTTATCTCCCTTCTTAAGTGATCAACGAGATTGGTTATGTTTTCTGAATTATCGGGGATGTAAGTGCAACATTCAGATCCTATCAGGGCACATGTTCCACCTTTCTCAGCTAAAAGGTAATCGAGGGCCATTCGGTTTTGTAATGCTACGGTCCTTATTGCAACCATTTCAGCTTTGATGCCCTCCAGAACTTCAGCAGTATAGTTAGCTATCTGTTGCAATATCTTCTCTAGGTTCTGTACTTCGTCCATGAGACGTCTTATCCCGAAAGGGAACATCATGACCCCAAAGAACTTGTCGGCGGGGGTGATGGCTCGCTTGTATTGGCTGGAGGCATGTGCTTCCGCCAGCGTACGTACTTGCCGCACAAATGGCACCACATATCCCAGATAGGGGATCCTGTCCTACGCCTCGGCAACCAAGGATCTGCCTTATGACCACAAACGAAATACGTGCTGTTAAAAGCTGCTTTCGGATATATTGTCTCCGAGTCCCAGGACTGGACCCACACACTTCCACTTGCGTTATTTGGATCGTGAGAGTGGATGGTGACTCGTGCACGTGTGGTGAGGTCGAGATTGTGTGGGCAACTGCTGTACCCTACAATATGTCCCCTGTTACTGGTGTCATTTCGGGTTAGACATATGTCCCCGGTTGGTATCCCAATCCCTGAGATATTGGTTAGGGTTATGAATGGGGGTTCCTTTTCCCGGTTGTAGGTTGGTTGTTAACATCCCTGAAATGTCTGACTAATGGGATCTCCAGCACTCTCCCAGTCGGTGAGTTCCCCGTGGAGGTTCACGAGGTAATGATATGATATTCCTTCTGGTCTCCGTGATCCCTCTTTTGAACCGCCTTTCATCACTCGTACTTGTATTGGCTCCCCTCCTCTCATGATAGTTTGGCTCTGAATCCATCTGACAGTCTCAGTTAGGGTCAGTGGAACGGTGCACAAAGGAATTCCCCCTTTGGAATGTATAGGGATATGTGAACACATCCAGCAACTAGAAACATTCCCATTTTGCGCATTAACGTAAGACATATACAAAAAGGTGTTTACATCGAGTTCTCGCATCGGTCTCCCTTCCTATGCTTCGAAACTGTCATATATCCATGCTATTATACAGACTGTGGAAAACAGACATGGTTTCATCTTCAGCCTCAGAATTCTATTAAATAGAGTTCAGTTTTCTCGTCTTTCTTCTCAGGTCCATGTGGTGTAGCTTGTGGTGCAGCTGTCGGTGCAGCTGGCTGTCTATTTGGATGTCGATGGCCTTGATCAGCTATGAAGAAGAGGAAATCTGGAACAGAGAGAGGAATTAGAATAACCAGTAAAATAGATTTGTTCGAGGGTGGTGAGCTTGCAGTGGTGCAGGTGAACCCAGGCATTTTTCCCCTCAACATTGGCTGCCGTAGGGGTAGTGAGTAACACCTGAAAAGGTCCCTCCCATCGTGGCTCTCATCCCTTTCGAATCCATTTCTTAATCAGGACATACTTCCCTGGGACGTCGAGGGATGATTTGGGTAAAACTGGGAGGTCGAGGTGAGCATCTCGAACTTGGTTATGGGTTATTCGCAGGGCCTGAGTCAAGGAAAGAATATAGGTGGTCATCTCCTCAGTCATGTGGTGGAACTGGACAGTGGAGTGTGCATTCTGATTCCAGGGGGTCTTAAGGGGTCCACCATAAATGACCTCAGCGGGGGTCAGCCTAGCCTTACCAGTAGGAGTAGTGCGAATCTGGAATAGGGCTATGGGAAGGAGTTTAAGCCAATTGAGTCCGGTTGATGCTACCAGTTTTGCAAGCTTGGTTTTAAGAGTTTGATTAGCACGTTCAACTAATCCCGCAGCTTGGGGTCGGTAGGCGCAATGCAGCTGCTGGTTAATACGCATCTGGTAACAGAATTCTTTGTTAACTTGGCCAATAAAGTGAGGGCCATTATCGGAACTCATTCGAGCACGGATACCATATCTACGAACAATTTCCTTCATTAACACTTTAACAACAGTTTGAGCATTATTGTACAGGGCAGGGTAAACTTCGATGCATTTGCTGAACGCATTCACTATTACTAATACATATTTGTAACACTGAACCTTTTGCAACTCAATGTAGTCCAACTGCAAGGTCTCAAAGGGACCTTCTGGTAGGGGCGTCCTACCCCAATAACAGGGAACTCCTTTCCCTGAATTATGCTGTTGGCAAACAAGGCAACGACTACTGATGTTCGGGGCCAATGTCTGTAGTCTAGGGTGACATCAAGTAGCCAAAAGCGTATCACTTGTTGTCCTTGCTCCACAATGAGTACCAAAATGTATAGATTCAATAACCCACGGAGCCAAATCGTCAGACATGCAAGTCTGTTCCGCGGGAGTGGTCCAGATTTTAAAGGCATTGTCATAAGTACATCCCTAATCTTTCCACAACAGATTATCTCTTTCAGAAGCGTCCTCCTGTGCTTTAATGACATCTTGGATGGTTGGCATTGGTTTTTCCGAGGATAACTTATGCTTTGCAGGATTTTTAGTTTGACTCATCATTCTGGGCACTACCATTTGTTGTCCACGAGAGGCCTTTTTGGCCTCTTGGTCAGCACAGCGGTTTCCTACATCAACCGGAGATTTTCCGGTTGTGTGGGCGGTACATTTGACAATGGCAATGAACTTGCGGAGCATGAGGGCTTGCAACAAGTCAGATACTAGCTGCTTATGGGATATCTCATTCCCCTGTGAAATTAGGAATACCCAATTCTTCCATAATTGTCCGAAATCATGGGCAACTCCAAAGGCATACCCAGAGTCAGTATAGATATTGACATTGAAGTTTTTAGGCAAGATACAGTTTCGGGTGAGGGCAAATAGTTCAGCTTGTTGAGCGGAATAAGCGGTCTCAAAAGCGGCACATTCCAGGACCTGATTCTCCTGGTCTACTGTAGCGTATCCTGTATTTCGTCTGCCTTCTGGGTCAATGGAAGAACTTCCGTCAACATACATAGTACAGTCAAGGTCCTCCATTGTTACATCAACTAAATCTTCCCTGACCGAGTTAGCTTCTTGAATTAAAGATAAACAGTCTTGACTTGGTTCTTCCTCATCTTGGGGTGGCTTGGTCAGAAAACAGACCGGATTAATGGCAGTATATTGCCGAAAGGTCAGCCTTCGATTATTTAGTAGGTAGATCTCATATCTACTCTTCCTGGCCATGGTAAGATGTAGAGTCTGCAGTTGACCCAAGAGGGCAGCTACGGACTGGGAGGTCTCCACAACAATATCCTGTTGGAGGGTGAGGTTGGCGGCAGATTGAATGCTATTGTAGATGGCAGTTAATATTTGAGTACATACTGGGTGTCCCAAGGCAACAGCGTCTATTTTAGAAGAGTAGTAGGCAACAGGCCTATGCTTATCCCCATGTTTCTGAGTAAAGACAGCGGTAGCACAATCTTTCAAGATCGTACAATACAGTTGAAATGGCCGGTCATAGAGGGGCCGGCCCAAAGCCGGAGCTTGCAGCAGGGCTGTTTTTAGTTCCTTAAAGGCTCGGACGTCTGTGGTTTCTATTTCAAAGCTGCCTTCCTTGGTAGAGTATGGTGTGAGTTGCTTGGTCGTTAGGGCAGCATTAGGCATCCAGGATCTACAGTCATTTATCATACCCAGCCACTGCCGCATTTGTCTAGCTGTGCTAGGGACTGGAAACTGACAGATGGGTTCGATTCGACTAGCCTCCAAGGCTCGCTGGGTGACTGATAAAATGATCCCAAGAAATTTGACTTGAGACTGGCCAATTTTAACCTTTGACGGGGAAACTATGTATCCCAGGGAGGACAAGTAATTCAATAACTGATTAGCATCCTCCCTATTACTTGGTTCATCTGTGCTGGCTATCAGTAAATCGTTCACATACTGAATTAAAGTGGATCCCTTATTCAGCATGCGGGATTGTAACTGTTTCTGCAGGCACATTGAGAATAAGGTTGGGGAGTGGATGAATCATTGGGGAAGTCTAGTCCAGGAATATTGCTGTCCCTGGTAAGTGAAGGCGAATAGGTACTGACTTGTCTGGGCTAGCGGCACAGCAAAGAATGCATGCTGAATATCTATTACAGCGAAGATCTTGGCGTTTGCTGGAATTATTGACAGTATCTGCGCTGGGTTGGGAACCAGAGCGTGCAGGGGCTGGACGATAGCATTGATAGCTCGAAAGTCCTGAACCAACCGGTATTCGTTTGGTCTGCCTGGCTTCGGGACTGCCAGTATAGGAGTATTACACGGGGACTGGCATTGGATTAAAATCCCCTGTTCTACTAGCCCCTTAATCAATCGGTGGATACTTGGTATTGCCTGTGACTTCAGCGGGTACTGTCGGATGGAAGGCCAGTCCACATTGGCCTGTACTGAGATTTCAATCGGATCAATAGGAGTATAACCCACGTGGGATGGGTCCACTGCCCACACATGGGTATCTACATAGTCAAGTATGTCCGAGCCAGTGTGATGCTGCAGATCGATAAGACCTTCTCGGGGTTCCCGTGGAATTGGACTTTTCGGCAATGTTTCACAATTTGCACATCCCGACTGGTAGGGTCAGCCTCGTCAATAGCCTGGCGCAGCATAACTCCAATATCATTAGCGTGGTGAGGGGCTAATACTTCACGAATGATATATGGTGCCACCGCTGGGGATCGTCTCCACAGATTCTTATCCATTTCAACAAAATCTGCCTTCCCTTCCAGTCCAGTCACTCGAGCACTTAATATAATTTCCTTCACTTCCACTTCGTAATCCTGAAAAATTTTCTGTAGGTCCTGATTCTTTCCACTGGGATCGTATGCTAGGGTCACGTGATACGCTACCTGCGGCAGGTCCAGAGACCACCACTGAGGGGTTCTAGTGGTATTATACTGCTGCTTAAGGATTCCTTGTTTTACAATAATTCCATCATTTCCACACTCCAAATGCAACTGGAATTTGCAGCAATGGTCTCGAGCCATCAAGTTGCAGTCCAGATTGGTAGTGATAACAAATTTATGTTTCACCGATTCTTCGTGGTAACCCAATTCAACCGATTCTGACACCGGGAATGTAGAGACTTGTCCCAGGTATCCTGACAGTCCCTGTGTTTCCGTGGAGGTAGGCAGTTTAAGTTTTGATTGTACAGAGGACATGAAAACTACCGTATCTATCAAGAAGGTTTGCCACTTATTCAGAACTTTTAACAATATCATCGGTTCGTCGTCTGGGGAGAGTCCCTGCACAATCAAGCTACGTAGTCAATATGAATAATCGGTGGACGATTGGCCAAAGGGATTGTTCTGGGAGAAGTTAATGTAAGATCCTCGTCCTCTCCCCCTTGCCCCCCTCCTCTTCCTTTTTCGTGCTGCCGGTAGGGACAATTTTTATTCCAATGTCCTGCTTGCCCACAATTAAAGCATTCATTTCCTCTCACCCAATCCCGACCTCTTCCCATACTAGGCCGGGAAAAATAGAGCTGTCCGTAATTAGCAGGGCACGGGCCATTTGGGTGTTTGATATAACCGTATCATTGTTTATCCACCCAACCCTGCAGGCAGTACTGCAGTTCCATCTGTTATCTCCATGGGTCGGGTTTTGGTTCTTCCATTTGGGACGGTTCGTCTTTCTTAGTCATGTAGTGAGCCTTGACCCGGGTTGTGGGCGCACCTGGCCAACCCCCTCTCCTTTCTTTTCCTGCCAATAATATTTAACCGCCCTTTCCATCTGGGCTTTACTGATATCTGCCCAATTCATATTATTTGTCCGGATAGCGTGAGCAATCGAATAGGCCAGGCACTGAAGTAGGATAGCACAGAATTGAGGAGTATCCTCTCCTTCCCTGAAGGCATTATCTCCTGATTGACTTCCGTATATTTCAATAAATCTTTCCATGAATTCGGCGACAGTTATTCTCGTTTGGGTTTAGTTTCAAATACTGCGGTCATACTGATGGGCTTCTGAAGGGTAGTGGTGTGAGCATTAATGATAGCGTTTAGGCGATCCTGGACATCGTTAGAGTGAGCAACCACCAATGCATCATGAGTAGCACGTCTTAGGTGAGTTAGAAATGGGGCACGCTCAGTTAGGCTCAGGCTTTGCTTTACCAAGGCCCACAGGTCCCTTGATTCTGCATTATAAACTGAAATAGTAGTTCGAATATAATCTATAAATTTGATAGGTTCTTTTTTCCGATCTGGTATCAAGGCGATAAGGGCCATAATTTCATTTGGTTTCCAGGGCACATAGACATCTATTGTGGGGTGGTTTGCGGCTTTTTGTGCATCAGGATTTGGCATTGGTCGGACTGGGAATTGGTGTCGGGACTTTGAATTTGGGGTTTCTAGGTCGGAGGATGTTTCGGAGCTGTCTGACTGCTCGACAATTCCGCGTCTCGATCGGCGGGAGTGTTTGCTATGTCTTTCACAACCGGGACTGGTAGATTGACGAGAAGATTTACGGGACTGTCTGTGATGTCGAGATATAGTTCTGCACTTCCGGGTGTGAGATCTGGTCTTCCCAGCTATATTGTCTTGCACTGGGGATCCCAATCGCTATCAGAGGACGAGGAGCCAGTTTGGGCTTGTTGCTTCGTTGATGTGGGGTTACATTTATCTTTAACTCCTCTCGCCGGAGTGTAAGGTCGAGGGGGATGGGAAGAGGACTGGGGCAAGGGGCTAAGGGGTGCGGAAGGCGACGTTGGGCGCCGAGTCAATGACCATTCATCAATTTCATCATCAGCCTCGGTCAACGCAAAGCCAGCTATTTGACTACGAAGTCGATCAATACCATACTCAGAGGTCCCAGTGGAACTCTTAGTACGTATTTCGTGCGCGCATTCTTATTTTAAGACGTCTATGGTTTTAACATGTCCTCCTTCTGTCAATGAAGTCCTAATTCAGTGGCGTTTTGCTGCCAACTTGACACAAGTGATGCATCTTTTAATTTTTGACAATAATGTCGCCACGTGGAAATTAAATTCTTGTCCCTTTTCCATCGTCCCCTTCTCCAAATCAATCCCTGTGCCTTTTTTTGCTAACTCCACGCTTCTAGTGCCACCTAGGGGCCATTGGTCATCTCCTAATAATTTGTTCAGGGCTCCAGATAATTTCATAAATTGTTTAACTCTTTCAGGGAATTCCTCACGTAACTTTTGTAGCGGACTACCCGCATCCGTGGTTTTATCTAACTGATTACCCATTTTAATCTGAACTAATTCTGCCTAACCTGAACGAATCTATCCAGAGATAATCCTATCTCAACTGACTCTATCTCCCGCGTCACCCCGCGGTTCGCATCGCCGCGCGGTTGTGTCTAACCTGAACTAATCTAACCTGAACTAATATCCCGCGTCGCCCCGCGGTTCGCGTCGCCGCGCGATTCTGTCTAACCTGAACTAATCT
The DNA here is from genome assembly GCF_044704955.1 of Pristiophorus japonicus. Taxonomy (NCBI): domain Eukaryota; kingdom Metazoa; phylum Chordata; class Chondrichthyes; family Pristiophoridae; genus Pristiophorus; species Pristiophorus japonicus. The sequence continues at coordinate 10,881,394 of NW_027252668.1, read as the reverse complement.
ATCCTGAACTAATCCTATCAAAACTGACTCAATATCCCGCATCGCCCCGCGGTTCGCGTCAATGCGCGATTGCGTCACCCCGTCGTTCAAGTCGCTGCGCGATTGCGTCACCCCGTCGTTCAAGTCGCTGCGCGATTGCCTCACCCCGTCGTTCAATTCGCTGCGCGATTGCGTCACACCGCGGTTCACGTTGCTGCGCGATTGCGTCACCCCGTCGTTCAAGTTGCTGCGCGATTGCGTCACCCCGTCGTTCAAGTCGCTGCGCGATTGCTTCACCCGGCGGTTCGTGTCACTGCGCGATTGCATTACCCCGGTTTGCGTTACCTTGCAACCTCACGTTGGCCCGCAGCTCGCGTCGGTCAGCCCACGGTTCGCGTTATCTGGCAACCTCGCGTCGGCCCGTGGTTCGCGTCGGTAGGCACGAGGTACGCGTTACTTCGCAATCTCGCATCGGCCCGCTGTTCGCGTCGGTCGGCCCGCGGTTCGCTTCGGTCGGCCCGTGGTTCGCGTTACCTCACAACCTCGCGTCGCTGCGTGATCTAGCCCTATCTGGTCCTACTTTCTGCGTTGCCGCGCGATTTGAAGCCAATCAGTGCCTCGACGGGCCAAGTGATATACAAAGTCGACGTCATACCTGACTTGGACACTTATCCCCGATGAACCTTCCCTAATTCCACATAAGCCTTACTTAATTCCCTGTGAGCCTTATTTAATTTCTTCTGAACCTAATTTCGTCCGGTCTCCAGATTTCCCTATCCTTTCGGGTCACTGCGCAGTTTAAATCCAATCAGTGCCTAGACGGGCCAAGTGATATACAAGGTCGACGTCACACCTGACTTGGACACTTATCCTAAGTTTCTAGAGGGTATTCGCCAGATTGACCTGGATCTTGTTCAGACAGTACCTGAGAACCAGCGAGTGGCTAAACTTTCCTCAGACTTTTGATACCGGGGGAAACTGGAGCAGTATTGAAAGTATACTTACTCAAGTGGCCACTTTCCCCTCGTCTCGTCCAAGGCGAGTCTGGCTCATAAATCGCAAGTTTTCGGCAGTCGTCCGTTGAGATCCCACTTCTGACACCAAATGTTGAAACAGATTCTTTTCCTTCAATCTGTTTCAGTGAATACACTGACGCGAACAACGATTGTGCTTTAAACAAAGCAGTCTTTATTTCTCACCGGCCGGCTGAGACTTATCAGACAGAAGCAGTACCCTCTTGACAGAGTGTACACCCTTCCTACGGAAAGTGAGTTTACATTGCGAAAGCACAAAGTTACACAATTTTTGGTAGAAGATAACAAGATACAATTCGAGTGACATCCTAGTTTATCCTATCCCCTTTTGGTCCCTCCTTTCCATTGTCCACTCATGAGCCAATATCTATAGTAGCTGTTTTTACTAAAGCTTATGCATTGTTTCTAAATGTTACCATTTTTACGGGCATGGTTAGTAGCTCAACACTTTGAGACAGACTGTTAATTGTGCTGATGTTGTATTATTTGCCATCTGACATTCTCTTAGTTATTTTTTCATGGCTTATACATTTTCATATATCCATTTTACTCATCCACAGGAGTGGGACCATGCGGCGCTTCAGAAGACAGGTCGAAAAAGCAAAGTCACTGATTCGGTCTCATGTGCTCCTCTAATCAAGAATAGCTGCACACAAAAAATGCTTTTTTAATGATTACACCTTACTTCCACGTTTATTAAACAATTGACTCTATGTTCGAGAAGCATGATACTTGCTTAGGGGAATTGTTAATTCAAAATTGCCAGAGGTCCTTGGTTCAAATCCTGGACGAGCCCATTATTTTGACGCGAATTTTGAAATTGCATTGACATTTTGCAAAGAAGGACTTGCTTTTCTGCGGAGCCTTTCAGGAGCTCATGATGCCCCAAATCGCTTTACAGCCGTTGAGTTATGTTTAAAGTGTTGTAGTGTGGGGAATGATGTGCCCAAATCACTCCACATGAACCTCTACTCTTTGTGAAGGATTTCGGTGCTAATAATCAGGTGTCTCAAGGACTTGGCTTTCTTTGAATGAGTTCTGCTTGTACCTGCTTTCAAGCTACAAACAGCAACTGGGCTTCCATCTCACGGGAGCAGCGTTTAGCGGTTAGTGAGTAGTTGCCGAGGTTTGGGGTTGATGTGTGTCACTTTCAAACTTTCAAATTTCACCAAGCAACGCAACAGTGAATTCAGCTGTCTCTGTAAGTAATGTGTTCGTGTTTAATCATGTGAATATCCGCAGTCAGAAGCTGAAAAGGAATTAACACCTAATACCGGCTTCGGGACAATCAGAATACTTTGTCACAGACAAGGCACCAGAAGGCTGGAAGGTAGATCACACCGGTTGCGGGAGAACTGGATTGCGGTGACATGGAAATGGCTGCAGTGTGCGTGACCAGACTGCTTCCACACATCCACAATGAATGTCCCACTCTTCATTTGAGAAATGTACAAAGGCCCACTTCTGCACCCTTACCAGAGCCTCAATATCACCCACCATTTGAGGAGACCAAACCTGGATACAGTATTCCAAATGCGGCCTGACTAAGAATAAAGGGAAAACAATACGTCTCTTCTCATACTCAATTGTCTATAGGATAAACCACGACACTATATTTCCTTTAGTTATCACTGTACAGAATTGCTCATGTACCTTAAAGGATGTATGCACTGGAGTGCCCAAATCTCTTTTTATCTCCAGCATCTGTGATGCATTTACTGGAGGACAAAAGAGTGTTGAGCATCTGCCCTGCCCACATGCATAACATGACACTTTTCTAAGTTATCCATCATTTTCCAGTCTTGCAACCAATCTCACGACATGTTAAGATTTTTCTGTAGCTGATGCGCATCTTCTATAGTTGTACCACGCCCACAGATCATGGTATCAACTGTACATTTTCAAATATTGCCCCCAACCTCAAAATGCCGATCATTAATAAAACTATTCAGCTCCATCGCATTGTGCAACAGGCAAGCGATGCAACACAGCAGGTTTGCCCTCCCCTCCTTTGGATAAATTCAACCCAAGTTCTTTATTTCCAGCCAAACCTCCGGGACTAGCTGTAAGAGGCATTTCAGTGACCATCATTTAAGGTTTTTTAATCACAAGTTGTAAAGTTAGTTATCGATCAGTTATTGTATAGTGGAGACTGAATATCCTGAAAATAAGGCCATTTTCAATTTCGGCGAAAAACTTGCTGGAGCGGAATTTTTCTTTCAATTGATTATAATTACAAAGACTGTTCCAACAATCGGCAGAATTAACTAAAGCAGAGCAAATTACAGTAAATTCACAGAATTATTGACTTGTTTGTTAATTTACGAATACTATTTGATAATAAACGGACACTTTTGAGGCAGCTGCTTATTGTTTCTAGTGTCTCTACTGTCAGAGTTAGTTGACCAACGACAGTGTTTGAATTCTTTGTCTGTATTTAAATCTACCCTCATAAATTCTTCGAATCAGTAATAGATTGAAATGTTGCTATTATTCTGTTGCTATTTGGAGTAGATTGTACAACTTGACAAATTTGTGTGTAACTCACGCGGAATTCTCCACCTTGTATCGATGAGTCGGAATACGATGATCGCCTCTGGTATGTTTCTCTAGCAGTGCAGTTTGTTCCATGGTTGCATACTGTGAATGAAGGATTACAGACATCCATCTTCCGCCATTGGTAATTGTTCATAGGTTTGTAAGTAAACATCAGGGCTGCTGACAAAGAGCTGTGCAGCTCTTTGTCGTCCGGCACAAACACGATAGGCCGAACTAGCCTCTTACACTGTAAATCTCTAGGTTTATATCTTTCTATCTTACGACTGCCCTTAATTGCGGTATCTTCAACTTGTTCTGCCCAATGCTCATGTAAAGGGAACTTTAACTTGGCCGAAATAAAATATATGTTACGTCATGTTAAAGGACCAAAGCAAGGCACAGCGCAGCTGTCCATATTTGGAACGGTCAGCATCAATAGTAGCGATGCATTTGTTATCTTTGATCTACAAAACAAACATCAAGGAATTAAAGATGGAGGTGCTCCTACATAAAAGTTACTTCAGAGCATCGGCTGAAATCCGCACACAATGGCTGTTAATGTCTGACGTGTGACGAACCACATTAAAATTTCAAGCACTCGCTGCGTTATCAAAGAGGAGTTACGACAGAATATGGCGCACTTCAAGATGGGCCGCAGGATATAAGGCCATGGTCTGAGTGTCGAAGAACATAAGTCCTGCAGCCAATAATTGTCTGTGTCTGAATACTTCGGCTTTCTCAATCATCAGCTCTCATTCTTGCAACCAAATGCCATACCTCACATTTAGCTGCGTTGAAATTAATTTGCCAATTCTATGCAAATGCTGCTAGTTTATTAATGTCCTCTTGTAAATTGTTTCTGTTCTCCACATTATTCACTACAACAACTGCCCCCCATCAAATTCAGTGTCATCTACAAATCGACAATTTGTGTTTTTGATTCCAAAATCTAAATCTGTAATACAGATTGTGAACAACAGTGCTCCCATTAATGATCCTTATGGAACATTACTATCCACCATCAGCCACTTCGAATAGCTATCCTTGATGTAGTCTATTTGGTCTTTCTGAAGGCTTTCGACAAGGTCCCACACAAGAGATCAATGAGCAAAGTTGAAGCAGATGGGATTGGGGGTAGTGTGCTGACGTCGATTGATAACTGGTTGGCAGACAGGAAGCAAAGAGTAGTCGTACTTTTCACAATGGAAGGCAGTGACAAGTGGGGTACTGCAAGGTTCTGTGATGGGGCCCCAGCTGTTTACATTGTACATTAATGATTTAGACGAGGGAATTAACTGTAGAATCCTCAAATTTGCGGATGACACTAAGCTGGGTGGCAGTGTGAGATACGAGGAGGATGCTATGAGGCTGCAGGATTAATTGGACAGGTTAGGTGAGTGGGCAAATGAATAGCAGATGAAGTATAATGTGGATAAATGTGAGGTTATCCACTTTGGTGGTAAAAACAGAGAGACAGACTATTATCTGAATGGTGACAAATTAGTAAAAAGGGAGGTGCAACGAGACCTGGGTGTCATGGTACATCAGTCATTGAAGGTTGGCATGCAGGTACAGCAAGCGATTAAGAAAGCAAATGGCATGTTGGCCTTCATAGCGAAGGGATTTGAGTATAGGGGCAGGGAGGTGTTACTACAGTTGTACAGGCCTTGGTGAGGCCACACCGGGAGTACTGAGTACAGTTGTGGTCTCCTAACTTGAGGAAGGACATTCTTGCTATTGAGGGAGTGAAGCAAAGGTTCACCAGACTGATTCCCGGGATGGCGGGACTGATATATCAAGCATGATTGGATCAACTGGGCTTGTATTCACTGGAGTTCAGAAGAATGAGAGGGGATCTCACTGAAACGATTACAATTCTGACGTGTTTAGAGAGGTTCGATGCAGCAAGAATGTTCCAAATGTTGGAGATGTCCAGAACCAGCGGTCACAGTCAAAGGATAAGGGGTAAGCCATTTAGGACCGAGATGGGCGAACCTTCTTCACCCAGAGTGTGGTGAACCTGTGGAATTCTCTACCACAGAACGTTGTTGAGGCCAATTCACTAAATATATTGAAAGAGGAGTTAGATGTAGTCCTTACTACTAGGGGGATCAAGGGATATGGCGAGAAAGCAGGAATGGGTTACTGAAGTTGTATGTTCAGCCATGAACTTATTGAATGGCGGTGCAGGCTCGGAGGGCCGAATGGTCTACTCCTGCAACTTTTTTCGATGTTTCTATGTTTCTATACTTTTAACCCTGCTCTCTGTTTTCTTCCTTTCAGCAAGCTAGCTGTAAGTTTTCCTATTTGTCCACTGACTGGGAATTCATTGACCTTATTCATGACCCTATTACTTGGTAACTTGTCGAAGGCCCATTGAAAATCTGGCTCAATTACATCTGGTGCGTTACCCTTCCCTATTCACATTGTTGCCTCTTCAAAGAATTCAAAGAGGTTGTTCAAGCTGTTCTTTCCCTTTTGAAATCCATGTTACCTTGTCATTATCATAGTTTAGCTCCTAAATGTTCTAATTTCTCCTTTTGTAGGAATTTCATTACTTCTACTGCCACCTATGTAGTATATAGCTCCACAGACATGTACTATACTCCATCGTAAATGTAGGTATTATGTTAACTATCCACCAGACCTTTTTAACGAATTATTAACAGCATAAAATATATTAATAACTTTTGCCCTTTAACAACTGGAGCAGAACGGCCATCTCCAGTACAAGGCAATGTATTCAGAGCAACATCCGGCATATCTTGGGACCTGGGATTCAGAGCGTTGCTCGGTGCAAAGGCTTCAGTTGAAAACTTCAGTTAATTAATTTACATTCAGTGTACCTCCTGTTCTGCCTCGGATAAAATTGCTTTAAAATTTAAGATGAAGTCTTTGGCTTACAGATTGGAAGATGTTGATGAGAGGCTGCCCTGTGACCATTCAATTCCACTGTTAGCACTGCACGATGTGTAACTGGAGGAGTTTCACGGACTGCATCAACTATTCTATTGTTCAATATACTCAGTTATACATAAAATACAGACAGCCCAGTGAGCACTCGATTTTTACACGCCTTCTTTGATTGATCGGCATAGCCTATATGGTTACTCTGTTGGTTGAACGTTCCATTAATATGTACTGGTTTGCATGTGTTTTAGTTTAGGCAGCCGGTTTGTTTCTTTAGCGTGCTGCCTTTCATCTAGCGGGTGTCTGTCATTCTCGAGATGGTGTTCTGTTGCAACCATTGGGTGAATGTTCTTTACCTGAACACAGGGAGTGAGAATATACATTGGAAGGTCAGGTTAGAGCTCTTAACTTGACTATCTATAGTGGGCTTGGGTCCTGATGTAAAACATTAACTGAGCTCGAGGTTTGCAATAGATTTCCTAATTGTTACGTGAGTCGGCCTTGAATGTTAGCTAATTCGTTCCGTCGTGTTGGTCAGTATTTACTCCTGAACAAACAGAATTACAACAATTCATTCGGAATGAAATTCGCATCGGCTGGGCAAGCAAACTAGATTGATCGCATTTGCCGACCATTATGCATGAGGCATGTAACAGGTGATCGAAATGATACCGGTAGATTCCCGTCCCATGTCGATGCCCCAATTCTGTACTCTCTGGTCATTTATCGTTTTGCTCTTTGCGGGACCTTGATTAGCGCAAATCGACCCGCATTTCTGCCTGGACTTCAATTTTATAATAAATTGTTAGCAGCGAGTAGCGTTACAACGGCGTGAGGTCTTGAATGGGGCTATATAAATAAAAGTTCATGTGTAATCATGCAAAATCACATCGCTTTCTGTTATATGCAACACCCAATGTTCATCTGCTTCATTAGCCTGCCCCACACCATGTGAGCTCAAACCACAAGAAAAGTTGTGATCTTCAGGGAGGCCAAAACACCTATTAAAAAACCCAGGCCAATTTGGGAAAAAAACTTGGAAAATTCCTTCCCACCCAACTAGTCCAGCAGGTCACGTTGGTTATTAATTTCCTTGCAGTATGTATCTTCTGTTAGAGGTAATCGCCACGGCATCCAGAAAAAAATCCACTTTTTTTTAACAAATTCAACGAGAGTGCATCCAGCAGGTGGAATGACAGTTTTTTCCAGCAATCGAATATTCTCTGGGAAAAGAACTATTTCCTGACGTCTAAGCTAGATCTAGCCCAAGACAACTTAAGTTTGTGAGCCATCGTTCTGCCTAAAATAATTATTTGAATTAACTGTCAGCTGGAACACCGTATATTACCTTCATTATCTTATGAATATATATCAGATTCTTCGGACTTTGCTGCTCTGACGTCCCAACAGTTTTAGCCTACCTTGATTACGAAGACGCTTTAGATTTGGAATTATTGCAGTGACCCTCTTCTGCACCCTTTCGAGAGCCTCAATGACACCCAGCATGTGAGGAGACTAAACGTGGTTACTGTATTTCAAGTGCGGCCTGACGAAAACAAAGGCAAAACAATACGTCACTTCTTATACTCAATTGTCCATAGGATACACCTTACACTCTATTTTCTCTAGCTATCGCTGTACAGAATTGCTCAACTACCTTAAAAGATGTATGCACTGGAGTGCCCAAAGCTCTTTTTAACTCCAGCATCTTTGATGCATTTACCTGGAGGATATAAGAGTGTTGAGCATCTGCCCTGACCACATACAGAACACGACACTTTTCTAAGTTATGCATAATTTTCCAGTCTTCCACCCAATCTCACAGCACGTAAGATTTTTCTGTAGCAGATGCGCATCTTCTATAGTTCTACCATGCCCACAGGTCTTTGTATCAACTGCACATTTTCAAATATCGCCCCCAACCTCAAAATGCCGATCATTAATAAAACTATTCAGCTCCATCGCATTGTGTAACAGGCAAGCGATGCAACACAGCAGGATTGTTCTCCCCTCCTTTGGATAAATTCACCCCAATTTCTTTATTTCCGGCCAAACCGCCAGGACTAGCTGTGAGAGGCATTTTGTCGACCAAAAGTTAAGGTTTTTTAATCACAAGTTGTAAAGTTATTTATCGATCAGCAATTTTTTAGAGGATACTGAATGTTGTTCTGCTCAATGTTCATGTAAAGGGATCTTTACATTGGCCGGAATAAAATATATGTTGTGTCATATTAAAGGACCAAAGCAATGCACAGCGCTGTTGTCCAAATGTCTAAAGTTCGCGAAACAACAGTGGGCATCAATAGTAGCAAAGTATTTGTTATCCTTGATCTACAAAACAAATTGCTGAACAATCAAACCTCAAGGATTTTAAAAATGGAGGTGCTCCTGCACATAATTGGCGATATTTCACACCATCAGCTGACTTCTGCACTCATTGGCTGTTAGTGTCTGACATGTGACGAACCACATTCAAATTTCAAGCTCTCGCTGCATTATTGAAGGCATGCTACCACTGAATGTTGCGGTCTGCAGGATGGGCCGCAGGAAGTAAGGCTGCGGTTTTAGCGTCGAAGAACAAGAAGTCCTGCAGCCAACAAGGTTCTATGTCTGAATACATCGGCTTTCTCAATCATGAACTCTCATTGTCGCCAGACGCCGAATTCTGCCGGGCCAACAAGTTCGGGGAGCAATTTCCAACACCAAGCGCATCAGCCCCACAATATCAGTAACCTCAATTGAGAACACAAGATCACTGATTTAGATATGTATTTGTTGTAGTGTGGCCCTCATATTCCGGACTGCACGGATCTGCACGGACTTTCTATGGACACGGGAAGGCATCGGAAAAGCCGGTTTTCAGCACACAATGCGCATGCGCTGAAACCCGGCTTTCCTGATCTGCCAAGCTTGAGCTTGACAGACCCTCCACATCTCAGGAGCGAGGACATTTGCATGTGCAGGATTGCTGCTTTTACCCATATCTTCCCCAGAAAATGTCCTCAAAAGTATTGCACCTGGTAAAAGCAGGTGCAAAACTTAATTTTTCCACATTTAAGAGTTTTAAAACACGCAAATACGTTGTAAAGTAACATTTTAAAAACACATTTTTTTGTTACAAACTCTCTCCAGTGCGGTAAGTTTATGTAAACCATCATTTAATAACTGCTTTAAAAATACATAAAAATATATTGTTTTTAAATTCATAAGTAGGTTTAATTTTAATTAATAAAATATGTCGCGCATTTTTCTATCCTTTATTATTCATTATATGTTTTGTGGGCTGCTGATCATTCACAATAATGGGAACTCCAAATTACGTCGTCACCATTATTATGAATGAGAATATACGATACCTGATTGGCTGCCTAGAACCATGTGACTCCAGCTCCATGGCTGAGCACGTCCCAACAGGCATGCGCTGCGACGGAAAGTTAGAGGAGGCCTCAGGATGCGGATCTCGCGTCGGTGCTGCAGCTTCAGATAGTTGCGCTTATTTTTTCTTGAATCCTGTCTAACACACACATAAAGGAGAAACTGGGATTTCTGAGCCACTGTCTTTTATGACCACGTGAGATCTCAATGCGATATGTAGCCAAAGAAGAACTGCTGGAGTGTTGTAATTTTTGTAATGTATGAAAAAATTGGAACAAATCTCAGTGCAAATCGGATATTAACTCTGTTCCGAGCAATAACTCTGTGCAGGAATACCTGATGAGCCAAATTCTATGATCGCTTTTCCTTTACAACATTTAGTTTTTACTTTGTTTTAACTTGAAAATGACTTTAAGCTGCCATCGTGATGTATAACTCTGTAAATTTTGAAGTACCAATTTACTTTATTAACCTTGGTGCCATGTTCGGAGTCAGTTACAGAGCAGCGTGCACGATTAGCAAATGTTGCATTTTGGAAGGGAAGATACAGATTGTGCGAAGTGGATCTGGGATCTTGAAATACCTTTGTGATATGGGAGCTCACAGTGAAGAGCTGAGACTGCAGCGAATGATACAAAATGATGTGGACCATCCGGGAGGCCTCGTCCCCAATAACCACTAACAGTGACGTGAGAAAGAGTTTGTATTCCCTATAAGACACAATTTCGTGATTCTAGAAAGCAGAACAGTGTTTTTATTGAAGGTTAATGGATCACATCAAGTGCATCAATCGACATATTCAATCATCACGTTACATTACGAATTATAATAAATCCCTTAAAGTTGAACTTATACTAGAACAGCGATAGACCATGCCCAGAACATCAGCAATATTCTGTGAGAAATACCTCTGGTATTTCACCGCAAAACTTGCTTCTCTCTCTGGAAACGGGTTCATATATTCAGCCGAACTTTCCAATCAAGACACTTTGGCAAGTATCAGACTCTCAGAATTCTTCAGTTCAGGTTGACTATCTCTCCCGGCTGGACTGAAAGTCTCAGAATCCAGCAGTGTCACAGTATGTTTCATTCCGACTGACTAAACATGTTTTATTGCAGCGTAACCGCTTCCACTGCTGCTCTTTCATCGAGGAAAGTACTGGTCAGGAATGTACCACTGACAAGCAGGAAGGTGTGACAATCCATGTCATCAATCAGAAATAACACTTATTTTAAAGACACATTCCAACATCTGAGTAGTAAAACAACAAACAATAATTGGCTGGGTTATGTTACTGGCCTCCGATGCTCTCTGCTAAATGTTCTGCATTGCATCCATCCAGACGAGGCTTTACGGCCAAGTCCAGCAAAGGTTCACCAGACTGATTCCCGGGATGACAGGACTGATATATGAAGAAAGCCTGGATCAATTAGGCTGATATTCAATGGCATTTTGAAGAATGAGAGGGGATTTCCTGGAAACATGTAAAATTCTGACGGGATTGGACACCTTTAGATGCAGGAAAAATGTTCCCGATGTTGGGGAAGTCCAGAACCAGTCCGCAATCTAAGGATAAGGGTTAAGCCATTTAGCACCGAGACGAGGAGAAACTTCTTCACTCAGAGTGTTGTGGCCATGTGGAAGTATCTACTACAGAAAGTTGCTGAGGCCAGTTCGTTCGATATATTGAAAAGGGAGATAGATGTTGCCCTTACGGCTAATGGGAAAGCAGGAAAGGGTTACTGAAATGCATGATCAGCCACGATAATATTAAATGGTGGTGCAAGCTAGAAGGGCCGAATGGCCTACTCCTTTACCTATTTTCTCTATTTCTGTGTTTCGATATAAGTGCCAAATGCTAAAGTCTCCCGTTGCATTATTAAACATTTAAGGTTGAAAAAAAGAAGAATGTTCACTAGAGCTTCCAAACATTAACAAATATCTCGTATTCATCTAAAGCTTCCCTCGCTTTACCAGATACCAATACGGACATAGCAAAAGCATGAAGTTAAACCTGTATATACCTCATCACTAATATCTGGTGGTTTGTACCATAACTGGGAGTGCTGTGTAACAGACTGAGCAAGCAAATACTCAGACTCACAGTTTAATACCTGTCTGCCGAAGTCCCAGATCAACTCCATCTTTGGTATCTCCTTTCTTACCACATGGAAAAATCCAAAGTTTTACAATCGGGAGGTAATGGCCCTGCGAATTCTCAGGATTTCTGCCGTTAAACTTGAAGTTTCATGTCATCAGTTAAATAATGGGCAATGCAACCTCCTTCTGATTACCAGCTACCGTCCTGCTTCAGCTGACGTCCATGTTGAACACGGTGAATTTAATGTCAATTACCAAGTGTGGTTCGGCCGCACCTTTACCGGTGATCTGGGCGCTTCCTGAAGGAGATCGTGGCTAGATTTGACTGGCTTCAGCAGGTGCGGAAACCAACAGGAGAGAAAAACATCCTTGACCTGATCCTGTCCAAACTAACTGCCACAGATACATCTGTCCATGGCAGTATTGGTAGAAGTGACCACTAAGCAGACGTGGAGATTAAACCCCATCTTCACACTGAGGGCATACTCCATCGTGCTGTGTGGCACTATTACTGTGCGAAATGGGATAGATTCAGATCAGATCTAGCAACAGAAATCTGGTCCACTATGGGGTGCAGTGTGCCTGCATCAGAATTATATTGCTCCACAATCTGTAACATTATGGACCGGCACCATTAAAATTACGCCTAGCACCAAGCCGGTTTCAATGAGGAGTGTAGAAGAGCATGCACCAGGAGCAGCACCAGGCCTGCCTGCTAATGAGATGCGAAACTATTTAAACTGAAAAACAAGGGGAGTCGGAGGATCCATGAATATCCCCATCCTCAATGGTGGTGGAACCCAGAACTCACGTGCAAAAGACGAGCCTGAAGCGTTTGCAATCATGTTCAGCTAGAAGCGCCGAGTGTATAATGCATGTCGGCCTCCACCTGAGGTCCCCACTATCAGAGTTGCCAGCCTTCAGCCAATTCAGGTCACACCACGCAGTGTGAATACTGGGAAATTCTTCACTCCAAATTAACTTACTAACTAAACAAAATTATAATCAATACATAATATTAGTAGTTGTAAATATAAAACGCAATTATGTAATTGCTTCACTTATAATCATCCAGAAATTTGTTGTGGAATACCCTGGGTAGCCCTGGTTTTTGCGGGAAGATGGACAGAAACTAAAGGCGCCTGGGTCCTACTTGACCGAAATTTAAAAAGACAATTTCAGCATTTCTTATAAAAGAATAGCTGCCTGTAAAACAACAAGGCCAGCTTGGCAATATTCCAGATATCCTGATAAGGAACAGAGAATAAGTCACAGCGAAGCCATGACGAAATCATAATTGTTCACTTCCCAGGCGAGATAAATAATCGTCAAGGACATCATTTCCCGTTTGACTTCGATACTGTTACGGATTGAAACACAGAGGGTGTAAGAAGAAGGATTGGGTTCACGATGGTGACCGGCTGACAGTGGCAGGCAGGATTAGTGAGTATGTGGCATATCTCTGGTTGTGTATTTAAATTCAGGTTTTAGCCCCTCAATGGCTTTACTGGTCTCCATAAACTTTTGTGTGAAGTGGAGGAATAAGAGGGCTCGCTTAGATATAAGTATTGCAGAGAGATTTGGCAAAAAACCTTGGCTATATCCACAGAAGATCCAAGGAGCGACGGGCTGGAGGAGGGACCACATGTATGGCACTGACCTTAAGCAGAGGCTAAAGTACCCATGGGGTGGGGGGAGGTGTTTGCTCATGGAGATCGTAACCGTTCTATCTCGGCCATAAGTGGTAATATAACACTTGATTGCACTTCGGTAGCTTCTGCTCAGATGCAATAATGTGTCAGGCCTTGCTTACACTGAATAAATTGTACTCACTCTCACCAAAAGGGTCACGTCGATTCTTTTCGAACATAAGAGTGAAAGGGGTAATTGCACAGAATCAGAAATTCAACACCTCATGATATCACGATTGGTAAGAAAAACTGTAAATATACGGGTCCCGATTGCATCCCGGCTGTAGTACTGAAGACTTGTGCACCAGAACTAGGCCCACCTCTAGCCAAGCTGTTAGAGTAAAATTAAACACGTGCATTTAACTGAAAACATGAATACTTAACCAGGTATGTCATATCCACATAAAGCAAGCCAAGTTGAATCCGGCAAATTACCGCCCATGCGGCCAATTCTCAATCATCAACAAAGTGATGGCAGGTTCCCTCTAGCGGCACGTGTTCGTCAATATCCTGCTCGCCGAAGTTCAGCTGTAGTTATGTCTGCACTACTCAGCTCTACAGCTTATTACATCTTTGGTCCAAATATTTTCAAGAGAGATAAATTTAAGTACGAATGTCATCAAGGAAGAATATGACAAGTGTTGCAACAAGACGCACGAGAAACATTGAAGGCAATGGGAAATAATAGTAAAACCCTCCACTAGCTCGACCAGCACAAAGGCAGATGGTTGTGCTTATTGGATGTCAACCATCTAAGCCCCAATTCTTCTCTGCAGGAATTCCTCAGGGAAGAGTCCTAGGCACAACCATCTTCAGGTGCATCATCAATGATCTTCCGTCCATCATCCAGGGAGAAGTGAGGATATTCGCTGATGATTGCACAATGTCCTGTTTACTTCAAAATACCTCAGATAACGAAGCAGCCATGACAGCATGCAACAAGACTTGGAAACATCCAGGCCTGAGCTGTTAATAATCAAATAAGATTCATTCTACACAAGTGCCAGACAATGATGCTCTCCAACATGCGACAGTGTAAACACCACCCCTTGAAATTCAACAGCATTTATTTGGCTGAGTCCCACAAAATCCCCATTGACCAGAAGCTTTACTGGACCAGCCACATAAATACTGTTCCTACAGGAGCAGGAGACAGGCTGTATATTCGACGGCGTGTGATGCACATACCGATTCCCCAAAGCCTTTCCTCCACCGACAAGTCACAAGTCAGCAGTGTGCTGGTATATTCTCCACTTCCCTGGATGAGTGAAGCTCCAAAACAATCAAGAAGCTCGACATCATCAAGGACTAAGCAGCCCGATTGATTGGCGCACCATCTCCCACTTTAAACAGTAACTCCCTTTATCACCAGCGCCAATTTGCTGCACTGTGTACCATCTGTAAACACATTGAAGCAACTAGTGAAAGCTTTTTCGACAGAACCTCCCAAAGCCGCGACCTCTATCACAAAGAACAAATTATGGATAGTTGAGAAGAACACCATCTCCAAATACTCCTTCAATTGACACACCATCGAGACTTGGAATAATATTTTAATTCCTTGATTGTCACTGGGCTAATATCGTGGAACTCTGTACCTAAGAATACTGGGAGTGCCTTCACCACACGGTCTGCAGCGGTTCACGATGGCAGTACAACACTGAGTTGTTAACTTCAAAATGATTATACAATAAAGGCTGATAAGGCCAACGACGCCATACTGCCTTGAATGGATAAGCAATACTGTTTTAAAATAGTAAAGCTGACCGAAATTACCGATTTAGGAGACTATCTATTGTGCAACTATGTTTTTGTTTTGCAGCAGAGTGTGGATGATTATGAGGTGCTCTTGTGTGAATGGCTCGATGACTCCGAATTTCCTGTTCAGTTCCTTTAATTACATTTACTACATTCCTGGCACACACTGCTACAGCGAATGTGAACGCGATAAACCTCACGCCACTGAACAGCCTTAATGGGAAATTTAATGTTGAGGCCCCACAGTGAGAAAGGATCCAACTGGAAAACGTTGACTCTGCTGCTGAAAGGGGTTCAACGATTCAATTCTCCTGAATTACCGCCTCCATTACAGGCAAGGAAAGAGGTAGATTCTAAGACAGTATTGGGAAAGACGAGTTTCTGCAAGCTCTGGATGTATTTATTCACACGTGGTCTAGAGCTATTTAGTAGACTGGCCCTCGAAAGGAATAATTTTAAACTAGTTCTATCAATTTATAAACTCAGACTGCTGTCAGTGTTGTTATTAATGCCTTAGCATCTTTCGGCGCTGATTTACAGAGAAGCACGGAATTCGCTTTGCAAACTTCTCTACTTAACTTTGTTAAGCAAATCTATCCTCAGTGATGTGCTACTGAATGGATAGATATCTAATCACGTGTCTTCCCGCTTTTTAATCGCCATTGTGATTAACCTTAACTTTAGGCTGTGTTTAGTTACAGTGAAATCGCGTTTAATACATGGCATGAGTTCTGGCTTTTTCCTTACTAGTTTTGCAAGGAAGACTTAATTCACTCACTCAGCAGCTTAAGTAATACCTAATCAGTAGTTAGTAATTTAGATCCGATCTGGGTTAAATTTAAGAGAGTTTGGGTACCAAATCAAAGATCATTCATTCCTGGAGCTCTACTGGGAAAACAAAAGTCAATTCCTTACTAAGAACATAAGGGAGGGAAATACGAGTTTGTCAGATTCCTCAGCATATATCTGCCAAGAAACCTAAATACAGGTTTCCAATAATGGGATCTCCAGGACTTGGGTAGATACTTGGATTGACAGAACGGGAGGTGCCGTGTGTTTGATGCTATCTCTGGGTCCCTTCAAAACAACACACTGAGATTCGATTGTTTGTAGTTGAATAGGATGCATGTAACTGGGTTGCCAGATTTTCATTTGTTAAATTATTGACATGTGCCGAAGAATATACACTTAAAACTGAGAGGATAAATATGGACCTGAACATAATAATGTTAAATAATGCAGTTTTTATTCTTGCCTGCTAAGCGATGGTACATGTAGTGACAGGATTAGTCATTCTAAAAATGTCCTTTTAATGTTGTTCGCTGCTTTCAAGATAACTTGAGGCTTTCTTCTGTATCAATCTTGATTGTCAAACTGCCAGCATCGAGCTTCATCAGTTTACCACCATGATTGCCGTTGTTACGCTGGAGATCGAGATTGTACTCTTTTTACAGCTGAGTAGGTTGTGATGCTTTCAAACAGCAATAAGTGTTACTTGATAAGCTTTCGATGATATAATGTTCAGGGGCAGATAATAGGTTTGTTGTGACTGACACTCCTGGTAATTCAATAAATAACATACAGAAAATGGTTAATCAATGAGCTGAAATTTTCTGCCCACCTTCAATCCTAACTCCAAATTTCACGTTTTTTTTACATGTCGATCATTATGATTGAACTCTATACCACGGAGAATAATTTGAGCAAACAAATTGTCCATCTTCTTCATAACATTAAAAACGACGTTGGATGGCTTGCAGGTAACCTCTTTTCAGAAGGTATAAGGTAAGATTTCCTACAATGTCATCGTAACTGGAAAAGTGAATCTCTGTTGCTGATCTGTGTGTATTACATAGTGCAGAAGAATTATTTCCGTGATTAGCTTACCAGCAATGAACACACATTCTAAATTGTGTAAGCCCAACACTTCCTGTAACAACAATACCACGTTAGATTTGAATTCTATCCTTCTGATATTCCAAGGACCATTCTCGAAAAAACTGGAGATCTGGAGCTGGCAGAGTGTGGATAGCTGTGGACTGAAATGCGGCAGAGCTAGGGACCGACAGAAATAAAGGGAATCAGAAGAGCGGCGGCCATGATGAAAAGGTTAGACAGTAGAGAAGAATACATCAATAAACGAAGTGAGTCCAATTTGAATTAATAAATTATCAATCATATTTTATTTTCAGCTTTTAAATATTATCTGAATGGCGACAGATTAGGAAAAGGGGAGGTGCGACGAGACCTGGGTGGCATGGTACATCAGTCATTGAAGGTTGGCATGCAGTTACAGCAGGCGGTTAAAAAAGCAAATGGCATGTTGGCCTTCATAGCGACCGGTTTGAGTTCAGGGGCAGGGATGTGTTACTACAGTTGTACAGGGCATTGGTGAGGCCACACCTGGAGTATTGTGTACAGTTTTGGTTCGTAACTTGAGGAAGGACATTCTTGCTATTGAGGTCCTGCAGTGAAGGTTCACCAGACTGATTCCCGGGATGGCTGGACTGACGTATCAAGAATGACTGGATCAACTGGGCTTGTATTAACTGGAGTTCAGAAGAGTGAGAGGGGACCTCATAGAAATCTTTACATTTCTGATGGGTTTAGACAGGTTAGAGGCAGGAAGAATGTTCCCAATGTTGAGGAAGTCCAGAAGCAGGGGTCATAGCCTAAGGATAAGGGGTAAGCCATTTAGGACCGAGATGAGGAGAAACTTCTTCACCCAGAGAGTGGTGAACCTGTGGAATTCTCTACCACAGAAAGTTGTTGAGGCCCATTCACTAAATATATTCAAAAAGGAGTGAGATGAAGTCTTTACTACGAGGGGGATCAAGGGGTATGGCGAGAAAGCAGGAATGGGCTACTGAAGTTGCATGTTCAGCCATGAACTCATTGAATGGCGGTGCAGGCTCGAAGGGCCGAATGGCCTACTCCTGCCCCAACTTTCTATGTTTCTATGTTTATGAGATTCCTGAAAAGGTCGGCATGATTGAAAAAGTTCCTTAACATCCCCCCCCTGCAGGCATCGGAGTACTTCGAGAAACTGGCCAAAAACCGCAGTTCTGCCACGAAGTCCGAGACGTTTTTACCCTCCCTACGCTGGTGAGAGTATAACCGGTGCCGGGCGTTTTGTACACTACTTTCCGACTTGAGATACTCACTGATCAGCTGGCTGAGCTCTTCGAACGACTTGTCCACCGTCTTTTGGGGTGCGAGCAAATTTTTCATCAGTGCATAGGTCTGTGGACCAGAGCTGGTCAGTAGATGCGCCCTTTCCTTGTCAGCCGCGGTCTCTTCCAGCCAGTCCTTTGTGACAAAGCTCTGCTGGTGTCTTTCCACAAATTCGTCCGAGTCGTTACCCACTCAGTAGCGTTCATCTGTGCCACCGGTGACCATCCTCGTGGTTCAGCGATTCCCGTTTCTCGTTCCCAAATGTCGTTTCTCTGCACCTTGTTACAAACTCACACGTGGCATGTATGTATCAGACACGGTCACTCTGTGACCTTCACTTTATTCCAAGGACCAAGCAGTGCTGCCGCTTGGTGGGACCTCCCCTTTTATACATGGAAACACAGGTGAGGTGTGTCTCCCGCATGCTCACACCCTGTGGTCAGGGTGTGCATTTCAAGTGTACAGGTACAGTGTTCATCAGTTACAGTTACAAAACTATTGTCATTGCAAGATGGTGAAATACATGACAACTGACTCACTCATACTTTTACTACCCAGTCAGTTACAACACTGAACTCACATATACTGTCAGTACACGTCCAGATACAACACTGACCTTCCTCATACTGTCAGTACAAATCCAGATACATCACGACCTCACACATACTTTCGCTACACTTCTAGATGCAACACTGACGTCACTCATACTGTCTCTACCCATCCAGATACATCAGTGACTTTAGTCATAGAGTCGCTACCCATCCAACTACATCACTGACCTGACTCATACTGTCACCACGCATCTGGGTATATCACTGACCTCACTCATACGGCCTCTTCCCATCCAGGTTCATCACTGATCACACACAGAACATAGCTACGCAATCAGTTACAGCACTGATCTCACTCATACTTTAACTGCTCATCCAGATACATTAATGACCACATTCATACTCTCACTGCCCATCCAGATACATCACTGACCTCACTCATACTGTCACTCCCCATCCAGAAACATCACTGACCTCACTCACACTGTCACTACCCATCCAGATACATCACTGACCTCACTCGGCCTATCACTACCCATCCAGATACATCACTGACCTCACTCATACTGTCACTGCCCATCCAGGTACATTGATGACCTCACTCATACTATCACTACCAATCCAGGTATTTCACTGACTTCATTCATACTGTCACTGCCCATCAGGTACATAACTGACCTCGCTTATACTTTCATTCCCCATTCAGACACATAATGACTTCACTCCTATTTTCTTTCAGGATTAACTTCAAACCACCGCTCAGAGTCCGTTATCCTTAAAATAAATGTTGTTTATAATTTTGGTAGATACAAGCTGTCAGAAGAGCTATTCAGTGAAAGAACACTCAAATAAGTGGCCGGAGGCATCTTCCTATATGGAATTTCAGATTAAATCATTACGTACTTAAACAAGTTATAATTAATACGTGATGATTGATACATGATGCTTGGTTAATATATTGGAACAGCACGTCCTCCTTTCTGCCTTCCGTATGCTTTAAATGTTAAGTCCGGACAGTTGCTATCGTGTCTATTTCTGTTCTACCCTTATCTTCTTATGGCATCAATTTCTCTGTTCTCTCTTTCTGTGCTTGCCTCCCAAGGCCTTGGTCGGTGAACTACAAAATTTGTCTCTCTGTGCAATGTTTCCCACAGTCTGTGCTTTTCATTTTAAAATCAGTTAGCTCCAATTTAAAATGCCACCATTAATTAATATATAAAGAATTTTAATTTACCTCTTCAGTCTCTCCTGTTGGTCCCTGATTATTTCGAAATAATCAGCCCACCACATATATATTCTAAGCCATCTGCTAAAAAAAGTGATCAAATCCATTTCCTTTGGATCACTCGTAATTTTGTCCCTTAACGGAATCTTTGCATGCTACTGCTGACCATTTGCGTGGGATAGTGGCAAGCTATTTATATTTGCTTTCGTACCTACGGAGCATAAGCTCGGAGGTGTTAGTTGTTCGCCTAACGCGCTACAAAGTCATTCGCCTCCCTATCACACCGACATTAAAAAGTGAACAAGGCTGGTTGCTGTTCGGCTTGAACCATGCGGTTGTATATACCTCGGATGTTAGACATCAGATGTGGTTGGATGACGATACATATCCCAACCCCTACCATTATTAGCACAATTGTGTGCCACATCAATTTGTGGATTGCATGGGCCTCATGTGAACAGCACTTAAAAATGTCCCACCAGTGATTAACCGTGAGGTCACTTAGTTCCTCCGTCACTCGGATCAGTTCTTGTTTTGTCTTAGTAACGGTTCCTTTTCTTCGCGCATGTATTTGGTCACCTGAATGTGTTTTTGCATAAAGGCCCTTAACATTCTCAAGTCCACTACTGGGGATCGTACGGATAGTCCTTTGGTGCTCCTGTTTTGTGCAATGTTTTTCCATTCTCCTATTTGTTCGGTCTTGGTCGTGCTGACGTCGATGATGACATATATTTCCTCTTTGGATTCATGTACCGGGGGTTCCAAGCGATCTGACTTCAAATTTACCATGTGGGTATTGGTTAGACATATGTCGTTTTGTCCTATTTCATGTATTATGATAATCACTTAAGTGCTTCAAGTGGCATTGATACGCCTCTGCCATGCCTTCCATGCTGCATGGATCCACCACTGGTGTATGTAGCGGGGATACTAGCCCAAATGGTCACTTTACACAGTCCATCCCTTTGTGTATTTTATTCTTCGGGTCTATCCATTTCCCGTAAAACTGTGGCTTCCATAAATTTTTACCGAATAGCTGTGGGAGGGTCACATACTCACACCATATCTGACTGTTCGTAACATTAGGTAACAATATAGTCAGATTACATCCCTCTTCATCACATCGCGTATGCTTCATATCTGGCCTGAATGTTAGATTTCGGTGGACAAACTGAAACAGTTTAGCCCATCGTGGGGCATTCCCAGAAAATGCTGTCCTTTTTAAATCAGCCAGTTTTCCTTCCCTGATCAGACCCATTATAAGTCAGTGAGTCTTATTGGCTTCCCGCATTAAATTGGCCGATACATGTTGCTGTTTCCAGTTAATTTTGTTTGACCACTCCCAAATCATTTTGACTGACAGCCATCCTAACACGCTTTTGGACTGTAAGGTTTCTTGACACACATCTGACAGCCTTAAGGCATCGTTAGTCAATAGTCCCGCTTTATTCAGCAGCGTTTCAATATCCATTGAGTTTAATGCTCCTAGTCGCGTTCCTAATCGTCCTAGTACTCTATCTAGTAAGTTTCACCGATTGCGATCTTTGGTTATCTTCAGAGCAATATCCGGGTTCTTACAAAAACTGGATACCATCTATTGACATACTGTATATTTATTGTTAACTGTATTATTGCAGGGTCTATCAGTGTGCTCAAGCATGTATCGTGTAGCCTTTGTAAGTGTGGCATCCGTTCCTGGTTCGGACGGAGATATTTACACATATCATGAACAACCATCTACCCCACCTGCCAAACAGTGAATTATTCCTAGACAACACCCAGTCTCCGTCTCCCAATGTTCCCTGTGTCCACTCTGTACTATTGGTATACTCCGTTTTTTAGAATTCCAGGCTTTTTTCAGTATTTTTTTATTTTGTGGGGAGTATTGTCGCAACATCGCTTACACATCATCCCAGGACCGTCGGCCACCTTTGTAAAGTTGAATGTTTCATTCTAATTCTTCTGGGTGACAGAATAAAATTGCCTGAGACTGGTGCCGAATAGTTCCACCATTTACAGTCAAATGTTAAATCAACACATGACATTTAATTCCCGCGGGGCATGTATAGTTTTTCTGGGTTGCGTCTGGATGAGCCTTCCACAAATAATAACGTCTACGCCCTTTCGTTCTAAACGTATCTCTGGAGGCACTAGAAGGGCAGGGCGGCCACGAACCCAGTTACCACCAGCACTATCTACAGGTTCATCCCGTTGTTTTCAAGCATGCTTCCTTATCGGATACTTCAATGGTCAACGGGTGCACCGTTACTATGTGTTAAAATAGACGGGAGTTGTTTAATGTTATATTGGCTTACCTTGTCCAGTGCTTCCATCTAATTCCAGTGGGCTCCTGTAGACAAACACAAGTATCGCTCGGCAGTCGTACCGAATATGGTCTGATCCATCGGGGCTCCATTCCCTTTCGCATCCCTGTCACATTTATCATGACCTGTTCTCCTATTTTATGTAGCGCTTCGGGACTCATTCCTCTTTCTGAATTTCTAGGTCTCTTATCTGCTGTCTGCTTCTAACTTCTTTATTCATAGCCTGCGCCTCTTGGCTTCGGTGGATCATGTACTGCCTTAGCCTTTTCTGAATTGGTCCTGCTTCACCTGTCCCTCCGGATAAGCCCTCTGCTAATCTCATATCCCATCCAGTCATCAGCTCATATGGTCTTAGTCCCGTGGTTCGTGCTGGGCTGGCTCTGAGCTGCATTAAAATTTCCGCACACAACTTTCCTTTGCCTTTCTCCTGGGTTGCTTTCGAAAGGGTCGTATTTAAGGAGCTATTCTTTCTTTTCACAATTCCCGAACTTTGGGGATGATATGTCATGTGGTACCGCTGTTTGATTCCCAGCAAGCCACATGTTTATTTAATTAATTTGCCCGTGAAATCTGTCCCCTTGTCTGAATCTATCTGTCGTCATACTCCCCACCGAGGTATCACCTCGCTAGCCAGGATCTGTGCTGCGGTCCGAGTAGAACAGTCCCTGGTAGCGAAGGCTTCCACCCACCATATCAATTGGTCTATGATTACCCGGCAAAACCTTTTTCCCGTTTCCTCTTGCAGGGGGCCGGTGAAGTCTATCTGTAAATTCTCCCGAGGTTCCTGTGACCTTGGCTGATGTCCCATTGCGACCTTGCCTCCCCTGCCTACGTTATGCACCTTTGGCAAAATTTATCGACATCCTTCCTCGTTCCTGGCCAACACCAGTACTGCAAAATCAGTTACTGCATGTTACTTCTCCCAGTGTGCGTTATCGCGTGATATAATTTTAGCAGTTGCTACTCCCAACATTATGGCGCCACTACTTGCTCCTTGGGAACCCATACTCACATGATACCCTTTTGATGGACTCCATTCACGTCTTTCATCCTGCTCGACACTCTGGTGGACCATTGCTATACTTATATCAGTCTGAACACTTTTGTCATTACTGGCTGTAATTCAGCCTTAAATGCTGGCTCTGGCTTCCGTTCACCTGCCGCTCGTTTGGCTCCGAGGTCTGCAAACCTATTCCCAGCGATTGGTACCTTTTTCGGGTGCTTTTGGCCCATACTAGTTAGTTTTGTTTGTGCTTTTACCTTTATTGCCGCTGCTCCCCTTGGTTCCTTTGCTGGTTTCACTGGACTTTCTACTAGCTTTCCATCTTTTACCACTTCGCCAGTAGATATCACATACCCTCGTCGTGACGAGACTGCCATATAGTGGTGAACCACTCCAAAAGCAAATTGATTATCTGTTTATTTATTTACTCACTTTCATTTCGCTGACTCGAGAGCCTTTATACCAGTTCTGCCACCTGAGGTGACTCGTCTCCTGGGAGCGTTCATACCATTATTTTCTCTCCCTCCTGTGTTACCACTGCCCACCCAGTATGGGGTTCTCCATTAATGTATTTTCTGGATTCATCCACGTTGAAAGACTCATCAGGATTGTCGAATGGCTCGTCCTTAACCCCGTTATGCGTTTCCTCCTCTACTTGATCCATAGAGCTATATTCCGCTCCTTCTGTCAGCACCCTGGTAGCGTGGTTAATTTCATTATGCTTTTTTATTATTGCTGACTTGTTTGGGCAGGATTAACGCCTACCACTTAGTTTTTCGGCTGTCCGAGATCGACCGCAGCTTTTTAGTATTTAGGGTATGTTGTGGGTGCAAAATCACCTGTCCCATCATCACGACTGGTTGGTTTATTTTGACCGCCCAAGTCGCACATTCCAGGGCAGCCACACATCGCGGCATTACACTAACCACTGGGAATTTCTTCGTCGATTACTAGGCTATAGGTCCCAGCTCGCTCCCATGTACCTGCATTACCCTGGCAAAATATCTTCCATCATCCTGATCACAATGTAGTTGGAAAATATTATTGGGATCTAGCAATCGGAGGGCGGGGGTCGACATCAGATCTCTTTTAGTTCACTTTATGCCTCGTCCTGCACCGGTCCGCAATCTATCTGATGTAGGGGTCCACCGGTCCATTTAATTAATTTCTGTATGGGTTCCACTATTATTGTCTGCACATTCCGACTCTGATTAAAAAGTCAGAATACCTTCCTTACACCACTGACATTCTGGGGCTTAGGCATGTCTTTATTACCCATCCGTCTTTCCTCTGTCATGTATTTCTTGCCCTGACTGATACAATGTCCAACGTACCGAATCTAGTCTGGGCCACCAGCGTCTTTGTGGGTGATGCCTTGAACGCCGCCCGCACGCACACAGCCACTCACATACGCAGTTACAGACAGACACGCACTGACACAAAGTCATGCATACAGCCACTCATTCACAAACACACACTCACACACAGAAACTTACACACACACACTCAGGCACAATCTCACAGACATACACACTCAAATACATACCCAGACACACTCTTACACACACGTACACACTCACAGACTTGCACACACACACACACACACACACACACAGACACACACTTCCAAACTTACACATTCACAATGTCACGCAGTTACTCACCCACACACCCAGACACAGACGTATATCCTCACTCTCTTACACACTCACGCACGTACTCAAGCATATACTCAAAGATAAACAATCACGCACATACATGCGCACACAGAGACACTTGCACACACTTACAGATTCAAATACTCATATACTTACACACTCAAACACTTACCCAGGCACACATGTGCACATTTACGCGCTCATACATTCAGAGACTTACAGACTCACACGTTTAGCCAGAAACACAATTACACGCGCACTCACTTACACTCACAGACTTACACACTCACACTTTTATCCAGAAACACACTCACATATTAACACATTTAAACACGCACACACTTGCCCAGGCACGCGCTTCCATGCTCACATGCTTATGCACGCATACACTCACACACTCACAGATGTAAGCACTCACACACTTACCCAGGCACGCACTTACACACTCGCACACTCACACTCACAGACTTTCACACTCACAGACTTACGCCCTCACAGACTCACACACTGACACAGACACGCATTCACACATTTACACTCTCGCAAACTTACACAGTCACATACACTTGCTCACACACACACTTACCCGGGCACACACTCACACACAATAATACACTCACACTCACACACACTTACCCAGACACACACTTAAACATTCAAATATTAACACACACAGGCACACACTTAAACACACTCCATCCATCATAGGCAATCACTCGAATCGTGGATGACTTGCTTCCACGTCAAAACGTTCAGAGATGCTTTAAAGAAGGACCTAAAATTCCAGGTCCGAACAAAATCTTCAAGGGTGGAAGATGCCTGTGCATGAATGTTTTTAACGTGTGATGACTGTTTTGCACCAGCCAGCAATTACCCACACACACACTTACCCGGACACATGCACATACACACATGGATAATAACACACTGACACTCACTTACCTAGACGCACACATACACACTCACACAAATGCACACTCACACAAATGCACACACACTTACCCAGACAGAAAGTCACACACAGTAACACACTCATACTCATACATGCTTATCCACACACACAACAATTCAGTCATACACTCACACATTCACACAGAATAACACACTCACACTCACATACGTGTAACCAGAGAAACAATTAGTCAATCACATACTTGTACACACACACACACACTTACTCAGGCACACACTCAAACACTCACACACAATAACACACTCATAAACACTTATGCAGAAACAAACTCACACACTCATACATATATTCACACTCACATAAACCTACACTTAGACAGGCACGAATTTACCCAGAGACACATTTACACTCGCACAGTTGACTCATGAGATGGCCAGTTGGGACAAATTCTTAAATGAACAATTGTGTTTCGGGCGATTAATTAGCACAAGTTGCCTTTACTGAACGGGGTAGAGGAGCAGAGAGGTGCAGATACACATATCACTATAAGCAGCGACGTAGGATAATGAGGGCTTAATAAACATCACATAAAGCTCCAGGATGCATTTCAAGAAGGTCAGATTTCAAAACCACAATAACTTGTATTTACTTGGCGCCTTTATCAGATGGAATCATCCCAAGGCGCTTCACAGAAATGTTATGAAACAGAACATTTGACACCGAGACATATCAGGAACAATTAGGGCAAGTGACTGAAAGCTTCATTAAAGAGGTAGATTTTAAGAAGCGTCTTAAAGGATGATGGAGAAGTGCAGAGATGGAGAGGTTTATGCAGGGAGTTCCAGAGGTTGGCAACAGAAGGCCTGTGATCAGAGTGAATATTAACCGACTCACTTACACACTCCCTACACAGGGCTGCCTGTGTGAGGCATGTGATTAGGGTGAATATTAACATACTCACTCACACATGGTCTACACTCGGCTCCATGAATGAGGCCTGTGATCAGGGTGAATATTAACACACTCACTCACACCCTGTCTATATTGGACTCTCTGTGTGAGGCATGTGATCAGGGTGAATATTAACACACTCACTCACACACTATCTACTCTGGGCTCCCTGTGTGAGGCCTCTGATCAGGGTGAATATAAACACACTCAACACAAACTGTCTACACGGAGCTCCCTGTGTGGGGCCTGAGATCAGGTGAATACTAACACACTCACTCACACATTGCCGACACTTGGCTCCGTGTGTGAGGCCTGAATGTGAAATTATGTCGGGAAGCACCGCCACCGCCACAATTGAAAGCCTGAAGGTCATGTTTGCCACCCACAACCTGCCTGACATACTGGTCAGTTACAATGGGCCATGTTTCACCAGTGACGAATTTAAAGAATTCATGACGTGCAATGGGATCAAACATGTCACGTTGGGCCCGTGTAAACCATCCTCCCATGGGCAGGCAGAGCGGCCAGTACAAACAATCAAACAGAGCCTTAAAAGAGTATCAGAAGCCTCACTCGAAACGTGCCTGTCCCGAGTAATGCTCAGTTACGGCACGAGACACACTCGTTCACAGGGGTGCCCCCGGCTGAGCTACTCATGAAAAGGATACTTAAAACGAGATTCTCGTTGGTTTACCCCAACCTGCATGATCAGGTAGAGAGCAGGCGGCAGCAACAAAATGTAAGTGATGGTCGCGCCACTGTGTCACGGGAAATTCATCTGCATCACCCTGTTTATGAGCTAAACTATGGAGATGGTCCCAAGTGGATTGCCGGCACGGTGATAGTTAATGAAGTGAGTAGGGAGTTTGTAGTCAACTTAGACAATGAATAAATTGCAGAAATCACCTGGACAAAACGGGGCTTCGGTTCACAGACGGCCCTGAACAACCCACAGCAGACACCACCTTTTTTGAGCCCACACCACTCACCCAATGGATCAACGACACCACACCGGACTCGGAAATCGAGCCCATCACTCTCAACATCCCAGCTAGGCCAGGCTCACCCAGCAGCCCTGCAGGGCCAACAACATGCCAACCCAGCGAGGGCAGAGCCAGCACACCAGAACAGACATTTGTACCGAGGTGGTGAACCAGAGAAAGAAAGGCTCCCGACCTCCTCACCTTCTAAATAGTTTTCCCTTTGACTTTGGGAGAAGTGATGCTGTATATCTATAAAGCATGCACTTCCATGTTCCGACACCAGGGAGTGCATCCCCTGAAGACCCAAGGGATCCCAGCATCCCTTGGGAGCACTGTATATAATCCGGCCGCTAAGGCCTGTTCCTCACTCAAGAGTTTCATAATAAAGACTGAGATCACTGTTACTTGAACCTCCCTTTGTACAGTCTCATCCGTGTTTGGAACACAGTAACTTGGAAAAGAATTGTGACCCCGAAAGCCAGAAAGAAGATGAAATGCTGACTCCCTTTCTGCCAAAAATTCCTTTCATAAACATTTCCCTGACCGAAACTTCACAAAAGAAAAATGTTCCTTTCAAAGTCATTGATCCTGAATTTTGACGCAGCCGAATTTTCTGAATCAGATGCCTCTCGATGTGTCAACTC
The DNA here is from genome assembly GCF_044704955.1 of Pristiophorus japonicus. Taxonomy (NCBI): domain Eukaryota; kingdom Metazoa; phylum Chordata; class Chondrichthyes; family Pristiophoridae; genus Pristiophorus; species Pristiophorus japonicus. Next base: position 10,852,582 of record NW_027252668.1, on the reverse strand, counting down.
AAACCATGTTCCTTTGCAAGATTGTGCTTCCATGCACGGTATTAAATGTGCCACGAACTTATATAATCACAGAATAAGGGAATGGTTACAGAATGGAAGAAGAACATTCGGTCCATCGAGCCCATGCCAACTCTCAACTAGTCCCACTTGCCCATCATTTACCCGCAGCTGTGCATTTTTTTTCCTTCAGATCCTTATCCAACTGCCTTTTGAAAGATAAAATTAAATCAGCCTCCACCGCCCTTTAAAGCATTGTATTTCAGATTCTAACTGCTTGCTGCGAAATGGCCACCTTCAGTTCCCATCTGCAAAGTCTGAGAAACACGGGATCAATTGCTGCCACACTCACAACCTTGTTAACTAAAGCACCTTCATTCTCTCCTCGGAACGATCGCTCCTGGAGTGTAGTCAAACTGTTGAGGTTAAAGCTCTGGTTATGTTCCCAAGACTGCTTTTGCCATAGCGTTTCCATAGTGTAGTGGATATCACGTTCGCCTAACACGTGAAAAATACCCGCTTCGAAAGCGGGTGGAAGCATTTTGCAAACGTGTTCAATTAATGATAAGAACAAGTTGAATAATTCATATTCGTGGTTAACTGAGTGTAGTGTCTCATGACGCTGTTGCATTTGTTGATTTCTCTGTAAAATGCTGTACACACTGAAATTCTACAAAGTGTTTCTCACTCCCTCCCGTTTCCAGCCCTGACGGTGAAGAAACGCCTTCACAAAACTGCACATTCCGTGCATTCAGTTCAGCTGTGAGAGATTATTTAATAATCCTGCCGCGCCGCCTCGCTTCACAACAGAAAACCAAAGCCACAAACAAACCCATCGACTAATCGCTCTTCCCCAGCTCCAGAGTGAGTGAGGGCGGGACAAGCCCGAACATTCCGGTGCCGCATCTCCAATCAGCCGCTGCCGGCGGAAAACGGCGAATGTAGCATCAACACTGGTTTCCCGCCCATCATTGGGCTATATCATACCACGGTTCGAGCGAAAGTTTCCCGCAGACAAAACAGCAGCCTCTTAAGACTCTTAATCGCTGGTTCCTGAGTTCGAGCCCCAGCTTGCATGAACATGTTGCTACTGGAAACACTATGAATCAGCTGATCGCCTCATTTTGCATCAAGAAAGTAATGCTAACCGATAATTATATAATCATAGAAGATTACAGCATGGAAGGAGTCCTTTTCGGCCCATCGTATCTGCACCGGCGACAAATGTCCAGTTTTAGGTGTGTAACTCTGCACCTTATGGCATTTCAAGTGCACATCCAAGTACTTAATAAAAGTGATGAAGGTTTCTCCCGTCACCTCACTTTCAGGCAGTAAGTTCCAGACCCCGGCAAACATCTGCATAAAGAATGTTCCCTCCAAATCCGCTTTAACCCTAATACTAATTACGTTTAATTTATGGCCCCTGGTTGTTGATCACTCAGCTACGGCAAGTAGGCCCTTTTTATCAGCAATATTAAGGCCACTCCAAATTTTGTATACCTCAATGCTGTCACCCATCAGCCTCCTCTGTTCCAAGGAAACCACACCCAGCCTATCGAATCTGTCCTCATAACAAAGTTGTTCCACTGCCGGCAACATTCTACAGAAATCTCCTCCACACCCTCTTTCGCGCAATCACGTCCTCCCTTCAATATGATGACCACAACTGCACGGAGTACTCCAGCTGTAGGCTAACCAGAATTTTGCAAATTTATGACATAACCCACTTGCTCTTCTATTCCATGCCTCTGCCAATAAATGAAAACATTCGGTCTGCCTTCTTCATAAAACTTATCCAACTGGCCAGCAACCTTCAGGTATCTGTGGACATGCAATCCCGGTTCCCTTTGTTCCTCTATATTTCTCAATGTCCTACCAGATGATGTGTATTTGCTTTCCTTGTTCGCCCTCCAAAAATGTACAATCTCACTCGTCTCTGGATTAAATTCCATTTGCCACTGTTCTGCCCACCTTACCGATGATTGATTTCTTCCGGTAGTCTCCAACTTTCTTCTTCATTATCAACAGAACTGCCTATTTTACTATCACCTGCAAACTTCTTAATCATAAACCCAATATTCAAGTTTAGATCATTGATAAATAACAGAAAAAGCAATGGACCTAGCACTGAAAACTGCAGAACCCCACTGGAAACATCTTTCCAGTCACAAAAACTCCCATCAAACATTAACCTTTGCTTCCTGCCTCTGAAGCAATTTTGGATCCAATTTGCCACTTCGCCCTGGATTCCATTGGGTTTTACTTTCATCACCAGTCTGCCATGTGGGACTTTAGCGAAAGCATTAATAAAATCCATACACACTGCATCGTACGCACTGCTGATCGACCCTCCTGGTGACCTGCTCCAAAAGTGCATTCAAGTTAGTCAAACGCGATCTTTCTTATATATCGTGTGGACTATCCTCATTAACCAGTGCTTTTCGAAATGTAGAGAATGTGTCATCGTTAAATGTTATCCTGCTTTCACGGGAAAACATAATTAATTAACTGATGGTCTTCATTTGCACAACTAAAGAAATGTGAACTGAAGGAATATCCTCAATAAAATAATTGTCTGTGCTCTGCAATTTACCTGTTAATCCATTTTAGAGACTGTGCTTTAGTGGTCTGCTCCAAAATGTTCGTTGCTGGTAACAATACATGAGACTGGGGATACAGTGAGATGGACTGTAGAGCAAGTGAATGGTGATTGTGAAACAGCATAGAAAATATACATTCTGGAAGAATAACATTGAGAAGAAATGTGACGCCAACATCCAGAAGCAAGATTAAATACTGAGTCCCTTTCAGCAAAAAATTCCTTTCATAAACATTTCTCTGACCGAAACGTCACAAAACAAAAATGATGGTTTTTAAATTCATTAAACACGAATTTTCGTCGACTGAATCTTCTGAATCAGATGCCTCGAGCTCTGCCGACTCAATTCATGTCGCTTTGCAATATTCTGCTTCCATGCACACTATTAAACGTGCCACTAACTTATAGATTCACAGAATAAGCGAATGGTTACAGTAGTGAAGAACCACACTCGGCCCGCCGAGCCCATGACAACTCTGAACTAATCTCACCCGCCCTGACATTTACCCGCAGCTGTGCAATTTTATTCCTTCGGATACTTATCCAAATCCGTTTTGAAACATAAGATTGAGTCTGCCTCCCATTTAAGCAGTGTATTCCAGATTCTATCCACTTGCTGAGGAATGGCCACTCCTGTTCCTATGTACAAAGGCAGAGAAACACGGGATCAATTCCTGCCACACAAAACCTTGCAAACGATAGAACTGTCATTCACTACTCACAGCGCAAGCAAATGAAGTGCAGGCCAGCTGTTCAGCTTAAAGCTCTGGTTATTTTCCCAACACTACATCTACCACAGCGTTTCCGTAGTGTAGTTGTTATCACGTTCCCCTAACACGCGAAAATCCCTGGTCCGAAACCGGGTGGAAACATTTTGCAAACGTATTCCATTAATGATTATAACAAATTGAACAATTCATCTTCGTGGTTCAATATTAACAGAATGCAGTGTCTCATGATGCTGTTGCATTTGCTGATTTCTCTGCACAGTTATGTACATATTCAAACTCTACACTGTTTCTCACTCCCTCCCGTTTGCAGCCCTGACGGTGTAGCAACCCCATCTCAAAGCTACACATTCTGTGCGTTGAGTTCAGCTGTGAGAGATTATTAAAGCATCCTGACACGCTGCATCGAAAATCAAAACCACAATTAAACCCTTGGACAAGCCCCAACATTCCAATCCCGCACTCTCCGATTCACCGCTGCTGGCGGAAAGCGGCGAATGCAGCATCAACTACTATTACCGCCCTTCACTTGGCTACAAAATGCTGCGGTTCGAGCCAAAGCTCCTCGTACACTAAACAGCAGCCTCATAAAAACTCTTCATTCCTGGTACCTGAGTTCGAGCACCAGCTTACACGAACGTGTTTTCACTGGAAACACCATTAATAAACCGATCGCCTTGTTTTGCATCATGAAAGTAAAGCTGACCTATATTATGTAATAATGGAAGTTTACAGCATGGAAGGAATCCTTTTCGGCCCATCGTCTCCGCACCTGCCAATAAATGTCCAGTTTTCGGTGTGTAACCCTGCACCTTACGGCTTTTCAAATGGACATCCAAGTACTTTTTAAATGTGGTGAGGGCTTCTCCCTCCATCACACTTTCAGGCAGTGAGTTCCACACCCTCACAAACATCTGGATGAAGAATGTTCCATTGAAATCACCTTTAACACTTGTACTAATTACTTTTAATTTATGCCTCCTGGTTGTTGACCCCTCCACTATGGGAATTCGGCCCTTTTAATCAACAATATCAAGGCCCCTCCGAATGTTATGCACCTTAATGCTGTCGCCCATCAGCCTTATCTGTTCCAAGAAAAAATACATCCAGCCAGTCCAATCTGTCCTCATAGCAAAGTTGCTCCACTCCCGGCAACATCTACGTAATTATCCTCTGTACCCTCTGCAGCGCAATCACGTCCTTCCTTCAATGAGGTGACCAGAACTCCACGCAGTACTCCAGCTATGGCCAAAGCAGAATGTTACACATTTCAAGCATAACCCACTTGCTCTTCTATTCCATGCCTCTGCCAATAAAGGCAAATTATGCCTTCTTAACCATCTTATCCAACTGGCCAACTACCTTCAGGGATCACATGCAATCCCAGTACCCTCTGTTCCACTACACTTCTCAATTTCCTACCAGTTGATGTGTATTCCATTTCCTTGTCAGCCCTCCACAAATGCAACGATCTCACACGTCTCTGTATTAAATTCCATTTGCCACTGTTTTGCCCACCTTGCCTTTGATTGATATATTCCTGCAGAATACAACTTTCTTCTTCATTATCAACTGCACTGCCTATTTTAATAGCATCTGAGAACTTCTTAATCATAACCCCTGTATTCAAGTTTAGATAATTGATAAATACCATAAAAAGCCATGGATCTAGCAATGAAAACTGTGGAACCGAACTTGAAACATCCTTCCAGTCACAAAAACACCCATCAAACATTACCCTTTGCTTCCTGCGTCTGAGCCAAATTTGGATTGAATTTGCCACTTCGCCCTGGATCCCATGGGCTTTTACCTTCATGACCAGTCTGCAATGTGGCACGTCAGCGAAAGCATTAATAAAATCCATCGACATTACATCATACGCACTACGTCATCGAATCACCTGATGACTTCCTCCAAAAATGCAATCAAGTTAGTCAAACGCGACCCTTCCTTAACAAGTTGTGCTGACTGTCCTGATTAACCAGTGTCTTTCGAAATATCGAACATGTATAATCGTTAAATGTTATCCTGCTTTCACGGGAAAACATCATTAATCAACTGATGATTTCATTTGCACAATTAATGAAATGTTAACTGAAGGAGAGTCTTTAATTGAATTATTTTCTTTGCTCTGCAATTTACCTCTTAAACGCTAAACCATTTTAGACACTGTGTTCTAGTGGTCTGCTTCAAAATGTTCGTTGCTGGTACCATGTACATGAGACTGGGAAAACAATGAGATAGAGTGTAAAGCAAGGGACTGGTTATTTGAAACAACAAAGAAAATATACATTCTGGAAGAAAAACATCGAAAAGAAATGTGGCCACATCAACCAGAAATAAGATTAAATGCTGAGTCCATTTCAGCAAATAATTCCTTTCCCAAAGATTTCTATGACCGAAATTTCACAAAACAAAAATAATCCATTTAACGACTTTAAATCCGGATTTTCGCGAACCGGCACCCGAATTGTCTGAGTCAGATACATCTAGCTCGGCCGACTCAATCCATGTCCCTTTGCAATAGTCTGCTTCCATGCACACTATTAAATGTACCAATAACTTATATAATCACAGAATAAGGGAATGGTTACAGGAAGGAAGCAGGCCATTCGGCTCGTCGAGCCCATTCCAACTCTCAACTAGTCCTGCACCCCGGTCATTTACTCTCAGCTGTGCAATTTTATTCCTTCGGATACGTATCCAACTCGGTTTTCGAAGATAAGATTGAGTCTGCCACCACCGCCCTTTAAAGCAATTTATTCCTGATTCAAACCACTTGCTGAGGAATTGCCACTCCTGTTCCTATGAATAAAGACAGAGAAACACTAGATCAACACCTGCCACACTCATCATCTTGCTAAATATAGCACCGCCATTCTATTCCCATAACACAAGCTCCTGAAGTGTAGTCCAGCTGTTGGGGTAAAAACTCTGGTTATGTTCCCAACGCTACTTCTGCCGCAGCGTTTCCGGAGTGTGTACTGGTTATCACATTAGACAAACACGCGAAAGGTCCCTGGTTGGATACCGGGTGGAAACATGTTGCAAACGTGTTCATTAATGATTACAAAAAATTTAATAATTCATATTAGTGGTTTAATATTAACGGAGTGCAGTGTTTCACGACGCTGTTGCATTTGATGATTTTTCTGTACAGTTCTGCACAGACTCAAACTCTAGATAGTGTCTCGCACTCCCTCCTGTTTCCTGCCCTGAAGGTGGAGTAACCCCATCTGAATGCTGTACATTCGAGGCATTAAGTTCAGCTGTGAGAGATTATTAAAGGATCCTGCCGCGCCACCTCGCTTCTCAACAGAATTTCAAAGCCACAAACAAACCCATCGACTAATCGCTCTTCCCCAGCCCCAGAGTAAGTGAGGGCGGGACAAGCCCCAACATTCCGGACCTGCATCTCCAATCAGCCGCTGCCGGCGAAAAACGGCGAATGCAGCATCAAACAGTGGTTTACTGCCCTTCACTTGGCTACAAAATGCCACGGTTCGAGCAAAAGCTCCCCGGAAACCAAACAATAGCATCATAAGGATTGTAATCTCAGGTTCCTGAGACCGAGCCACAGCTTGACCAAACATTTTTTTTACTGGAAACACCATTAATTAGCCGACCACCTCGTCTTGCGTCATGAAAGTAATGCTTACCGATATTTATTTAATCATAGAGGTTTACAGCATGGAAGGAGTCCTTGTCGGCCCATCGTATCTACACCCGCCAAAAAATGTCCAGTTTGAGGTGTGCAACCCTGTACTTTTCGGCAATTCACGTGTACTTTTTAAATGGGTTGAGAGTTTCTGCCTCCACCACACTTTCAGGCAGTGAGTTCCAGACCACCACAACATCTGGATGAAGAATGTTCCCTTCAAATCCTCATTAACACTTATAATTATTACTTTTAATTTATGCCACCTGGTTGGTGACCCCTTTACTATGGAAATAGGCCCTTTTAATCAACAATATCTAGGCCCCTCCTAATTTTAAACACCTCAATGCTGTGGCCCATCAGCCTCCTCTGTTCCAAGGAAAACAAACCTAGCCTATCCAATCAGTCCTCATCGCAAAGTTTCTCCACACCGGGCAACATCCTCTGTTCCATCTCCAGCGCAATCACGTCCTTTATTCAATGCGGTGACCAGAACTGCACGCAGTACTCCAGCTGTAGGCTAACCAGAATGTTGCACTTTTCAAACATACCTCTGCCAATAAATGCAACTATTCCATAATCCTTCTTAACCAACTTATCCAAACAGCCAGCTACATTCAGTGATCTCAGGGCATTTAATCCGAGTTCCCTTTGTTCCTCTACACTTCACAATGTCCTACCAGTTGGTGTGCATTGCGTTTCCTTGTTAGCCCTCCACAAATGCACGATCTCACACGTTCTCTGGATTAAATTGCATGTGTCATTGTTCTGCCCACCTTGCCAGTTGATTGATATCTTCCTGCTGTCTCCAGCTTTCTTCTTCATTTTCAACCACACTGCCTATTTAACGATCAGCTGAAAACTTCTTAATCATTAACACTATATTCAAGTTTAGATCATTCATAAATACCATAACAAGCAATGGATCTCAGAATAAAAACTGCGGAACCCCACTGGAAACATCCTTCCAGTCACAAAAACATCATTCAAACATTACCCATTGCTTCCTGCCACTGAGCCAAATTTGGATCCAATTTGCCAATTCGCCCTGTATCCCATGGGCGTTTATTTCATGACCAGTCTGCCATGTGGGACCTTAGCGAACGATTTAATAACGTCCATATACACGACATCATTCGCACTACTTCATCGACCCACGTGGTCAACTCCTCGAATAATGCAATCAAGTTAGTCAAACGCGAACCTTTCCTAACAAATCGTACTTACTGTCCTGATTAACCAGAGTCATTTGAATTATGAAAAAACATAATCGTTAAATGTTATACGGCTTTCAAGGAAAAGCATCATTAATTAACTGATGATCTTCATTTGCACAACTAAAGAAATGTTTACTGAAGGAGAGTACGTAATTGAATAATTTTCTGTGCTCTGCAATGTATCTATTTAACCATAAACCATTTTAGACACTGTGCTTTATTGATCTGCTTTATCACGTTCATTGCTGGTAACGCGTACATGGGACTGGGGAAAGAGTGAGATAGACTGTTGAGCAAGGGACTGGTTATTGCGAAACAGCCAAGAAAACATACATTCTAGAAGAATAACATGGAACAAAAATGTGACCCCAACAGCCAGAAAGAAGATTAAATGCTGAGTCCCTTTCTGCACAAAATCCTTTCCCTAACATTCCTCTGGCTGAAACTACACAAAACAAAAATGATGCTTCTAAAGTCACTAAACCCGAATTTTCACTCACTCGAATCTTCTGAATCGGATGCCTCTAGTTGTGCCGACACAAGCCACGCCGCTTTGAAATATTCTGCTTCCATCCACACAATTAAATGTGCCACTAACTGATATAATCATAGTATAATGTAATGTTTACAACACGAAAGAAGACCATTCGGCTGGTCGACCTAAAGCTAACTATCAACTAGTCCCATTCCCCTGTCGGTTACCCACAGAAGTGGATTTTTTTGTCGTACATATCCAACTCCCATTTGAATGATAAGGTTAACCACTTTTTAAGAAAGGAGTGTAAGAGAAAACGGGTAATTATACATCGGTTAGCCTGACATCAATAGTGGTTGAAAGTATTGGAAACAATTATTAAAGATATAATAGCAGCACATTTGAAAAGCAGTGACTGAATCGATCCAAGTCAGCATGGACGTATGAAAGGGAAATCCTGCTTGACAAATCTTCTAGAATTTTTTGAGGATGTAACTGGTAGATTGGCAAGGGACAACCAGTGGATATGGTGTATTTGGACTTTCAAAATGTTTTTGTCAGAGTCCCATACAAGAGATTGATGTGCAAAATTAAAGCACATGTTATTGAGGGTAATGTACTGACGTGGTTAGAGAAGTGCTTTGCAGGCAGGAAGCAGAGAGTCGGGATAAACGGAACCTTTTCAGAGTGGCAGGCAGTGACCAGTGCGGTAACGTAGGGCTCAGTGTTGGACCCCAACTATGTAGAATATACATTCATATTTTGTATGAGGGAATTGAGTGCAATATCTCAAAATTTGCAGATGACACTAAGCTGGATGATGGTGTGAGCTGTGAGCAGGATGCTAAAAGGCTGCAGGGTGAACTGTACAGGTTCAGTGATGGGCAAACGCATGGCAGATGCAGTATAATGTGGGTAAATGTGAGTTGATCCACTTTGATGGCAAAAACACGACGGCGGAATGTTATCTGAATGGCGGCAGATCAGGAAAATGGGAGGTGCATCGAGACCTGGGTGTAATGGTACATCAGTCATTGAAAGTTGGCATGCAAGTTCAGCAGGCGGTGAAGAAGACAAATTATATGTTGGCCTTCATAGTTAGGGGATTTGAGTATAGGAGCAGGGAGGTATTACTGCAGGAATATTGTGTTCAGTTTTGCTCTCTTAATCTGAGAAAGAACGTTATTGCTAGTGAGGGAGTGCAGCGAAGATTAAACAGACTGATTCCCGGGATGGCAGGACTGACATACGAGAAGAGACTGGATCGACTGGGCTTGTATTCACTGGTGTTTAGATGGATGAGAGGGGATCTCATAGAAATATATAAAATTCCGACGGGTTTGGACAGGTTAGGTGCGGGATTAATGTTTCCGATGTTGGTGAAGTCTAGAACATCTTCTAAGGATTAGAATTACGACTGAGATTATGGAGAAACTGCTTCACTAAGAAAGTTGCTAACCTGTGGAAACTCTACCGCAGAGAGTTGTTGATGCCAGTTCATTGGATATATTGAAGAGGGAGTTAGATATGGCCCTTATGCCGAAAGGGATCAAGGGTAATGGAGAGAAAGCAGGAAAGGGGGACTGAGGTGAATGATTAGCCATGAACTTATTGAATGGCGGTGCAGGCTCGAAGAACAGTTTTCTATTTTCTATGCTACTATGTTTCCTTTTTTCTATTCAGATGTTTGATAGCATTCATGTATGAGCTGACAGAAATCAATAATCTGCTGTCTGTTGCTCTTTGAGTAAAGAGAGAACCAGCCGTTATATCACTACGGACAGGCCAGTCTGAAAAAGTCTACTCTCGGAGGCGAGGCAGACTAAAGACTGGTAATTATTTGAAAGTGAGACCGACTGGGAATAACAGGTGTTGTAGATACTTTCTGCCACCACAGGCTGCTCGTAAAATTCCTACTGCTATCAAACAATCAACAACAGCTCTTCGCTTCTCTCTCCTGCATTCAATTACTCTCTCACTCTCTCCCCTTATTTTCCCAAATGTTTGCTGCTCATTCTCCTGCTGCCATAGAATGTCAAGGGGGTCCACATACAAGGAGACAAAAAATACAGCAACAAAGTAACCGAGCAAAATAACAGACCCAAAACAGTAAGTCCTTATGATCCAAACCATTTAGATCAAACTCAGACATTGCGCTTAAACTACCATACTGGATCTCATTTCTGCACCAAAGTTGGGACAGGTCTGATTTGTACTTGGGTTCGATTCTTGTACCAGGCGTATTTAGCTTTATCTATTAGTCGAGGTTGTTGCTACCTTCTTTCAGCACGCCATTTGCTGTTGTTTCCAGCGATTTTTCTGCAACTATCACTCTCGCTCTCTCTCTCGCTCTCTGTCTAATATCCACATGCCTGATTTTTACTTAGCAATGGAGGCTCGGGCTGAAACATTGAGTGTGTGTTAGCGAGAGATGGCGCGAAGAGAGATGGAAAACAAGGTAGGAAGGCAGGTAAAAGGAAATGTAAGAAGTACAAATGCTTCCGAGAATTAAATACCATTCATGTAGCAGCTAACAGAAAGCAATAAAAGGCTGTCTGAGGCTCTTTGAGTAAAGAGAGAGCAACATGTTATATTGATTCGGCCGTAGCAGTCTGAAAATGTCTGATCTTCGTTGTGAAGCAGAGTAATGCTTGATTATTACTTGGAAGGGAGACCGACGAGAAATATCAGGTGCTGTAGACTTTTGCTGTCTCCACAGGCTGCTCGCAATATTCACACTGTCGTCAAACAAACAACAAGCTGTTCGCTTCTGCCTGCTGAATTCATGTTCTCTCCCACCCTCTCCCGATATCTTTCCAAATCTTTGCTGTTCATTCTCCTGCTGCCATCGAACATCATGGGGGTTCAAACACAACCAAACAAAAAACACAGCAAAACAGCACACCCAAACCTGTAAGTCCTTGGCATACACAGCATCCCAGATCAAACCGGCCGCTTCTGTCCCTGCCCGATGGGCCCAGTACCGGCCTATCCTGTCCCTTCACGAAGGGACTCAGTACCGGCCTCTTCTGTCACTGGTCGAAGGGACTCTGTACCGGCCTCTCCTGTCCCTGGCGGAAGGGACCCTGTACCGGCCTCTTCTGTCCCTGGCCAAACGCACCCTTTACCAGCCTCTTCTGTCGCTGGCAGAAGGGACCCTGTACCGGCCTCTTCCGTCGCTGGACGAAGGGACCCTGTACCAGCCTCTTCTGTCCCTGGCCGAAGGGACCCTGACCGGCCTCTTCTGTCACTTGTCGAAGGGACTCTGTACCGGCCTCTTCTGTCCCTGGCCGAAGGACCCAGTACCAGTCTTTCCTGTCGCTGGCCGAAGGGACCCAGTTCCACACTTTTCTGTCGCTGGCCGAAGGGACCCTGTACCAGCCTCTTCTCTTGCCGGCCAAAGGGACTCTTTACCGGCCTCTTCTGTCCCTGGCGTAAGGGACTCTCTGCTGGCCTCTTCTGTCGCAGGCTGAAGGGACCCAGTACTGGCCGCGGCTGTCCCTGGCCGAAGGGACCCTGTGCCAACCTCTTCTGTCCCTGGCCGAAGGTACCCTGTACCGGCCTCTTCTGTCGCTGGCAGAAGGGACCCTGTAACGGCCTCTTCTGACGCTGGCCGAAGGGACGCTGTACCAGCCTCTACTGTCCCTGGCCGAAGGGACAGAGTAGCGGCCTCTTCTGTCCCTGGCTGAAGGGTGCCATACCGGCCTCTTCTGTCGCTGGTCGAAGTGACCCTGTACCGGCCTCTTCTGTCCGTGGCCGAAGGGAACCAGTACCATCCTTTTCTGTCGCTGGCCGAAGGGACGCTGTAACGGCCTCTTCTGTCCCTGGCCGAAGGGACCCAATACCGGCCTCTTCTGTCCCTGGCCGAAGGGACCCTGTACCGGCCTCGTCTGTCCCTGTCTGAACGGACCCTGTACCGGCCTCTTCTGTCTCTGGCCGAAGGGACCCAGTACCGACCTCTTCTGTCCCTGGCCAACGGGACCTTTTACCGGCCTCTTCTGTCACTGGACGAAGGGACTCTGTACCAGCCTCTTCTGTCCCTGGCCGAGGGGATCCAGTACCGGCTGCTGCTGTCCCTGCCGGAGGGACCCTTTACCGGCCTCTTCTGTCACTGGCCGAAGGGACCCGGTACCGGCCTCTTCTGTCCCTGGCCGAAGGAACCCGTTATCGGCCTTTTCTGTCCCTGGCCGAAGGGACTCTGTAACAGCCTCTTCTGTCACTGGCCGAAGGGACCCGGTACCGGCCTCTTCTGTCACTGGCCGAAGGGATCCAGTACGGGCTGCTGCTGTCCCTGCCGGAGGGAGCCTTTACCGGCCTCTTCTGTCACTGGGCGAAGGGACCCGGTACCGGCCTCTTCTGTCCCTGGACGAAGGGACCCGTTATCGGCCTTTTCTGTCCCTGGCCGAAGGGACACTGTAACAGCCTCTTCTGTCACTGGCCGAAGGGACCCGGTACCGGCCTCTTCTTTCCCTGGCCGAAGGACCATCGCCTTATCAGATCCAACATCAACATTAAAATTGCCCCAAAACAGAGGGGGCAGCAGAAGCAGTTCCACAAAAAGTTAATGCCGGGGCACTTAGAGAGCAAGCTAAGAGCCACATACAGCCAGCGCCTCACAGTCAATCTGTCGTGCCTTGATGACACTGAGATGCTGAATCCCCATAGAGCTTGGTCTGTCCTCCAGGCCTCTATATAAAGTGCCTGTGAAGAGACACTTCGTCACTCAACCAGAAAATACCAGGACTGGTTGATGAAAATGATCAGGAGATCGAAGAACTAATAAATTGCAAGCACAATACATTTCTAAGCATCAAGCAACAGCCCAACTGGGGAGCTGCAAAACAACATTACAGCCTGCTCAAGGCACAGGTTCAACAAAAAACCCAGGACCGAAAGAATAGGTGATGGATGGAGAAGCACAGGAAATCCAACAACAGGTCGACAGCCACGATATGCGAGAATTTTTCGCTGCAATCAAGCCACCTGCGGTCCAAATTCTGGAGGCTCCAACCCACTCTAAGCCAAGAACGAGGAAACACTCATCAAGGACACCGAGGTTTTCAGGGCCCGATGGAAGGGACACTTTGAAGATCTCCTCAATCGAGACGCTGCCTTTGACTCGAGTGTTCACGAATCTATCCCGCAGCTTGCAACCTATCATCAACTCAGTGAAACTCCAAACTTGCACGAGGTCGGCAAAACTATAAAACAGCTTAAGAATAAAACGGCTACGGGTGCAGATGGAATCAGTGCTGACGCGCTAAAATACAGTGGAGAGGCACTGTTGGCGCAGATACAAGACCTCACCTCTCTCATCTGGAGGGAGGAGAGCATGCCTGGAGATCTGAGAAATGCAATGACTGTGACCATTTTAAAAAAGGTGGCAACTACAGGGGAATCTCCCTGCTTTCATCCAATGGGAAAGTTGTTGCTCGAGTTCTTCTCAATCATCTTCTCACTGTGGCCGAGCAGCTCCTCCCGGAATCACAATGCGGATTTCGTCCCCTATGGGGCACAACCGATATGATCTTTGCAGCAGGCCACTTTCAGAAAAAATGCAGAGAGCAGCGTCAACCCTGTAATGGTTCCATTACAGCCGCAATCCACGTCGACACCGGAGTCAAACAGGGCGGTGTAATCGCTCCAAACCTCTTTTCAATCTTCCTCGCCGTCATGCTCCACCTCACAATCAACAAACTCCCCGCTGGAGTGGAATTAAACAAAAGAACAAGTGGGAAGCTGGTAAACCTAAACTGCCTCCAGGCCAGGTCCAAGATCACCACAACCTCTATCATTCAACTGCAGTATGCGGACGATGCCTGCGACATTGCACGTTCAGAGGCGAAACTCCAGGATATAGTCAATGTATTCACTGAGGCATATTGAAGCATGGGCCTTCCGCTTAACATCCGCAAGACAAAGGACCTTCACCAGCCTGTCATCGCCACACAGCGCTGCCCTCCGATGATCAAAGTTCACTGCACGGCACTGGACAACGTGGACCATTTCCCATATCTCTGGAGCCTCTTATCAACAAAGGCAAACATTGATGTGGAGTTTCAGCATCGCCTCCAGTTCACCAGCGCAGCCTTCGGCTGCCAGCGGAAAAGAGTGTTTGAAGACAGGCCCTTAAATCTACCATCAAAGTCTTGGTCTACAGGGCTACAGTAATACCTGCCCTCCTATATGGGTCAGAGGCATGGACGATGTACAGAAGGCACCTGAAGCCGCTGGAGATATTTCACCAATGGTGTCTCTGCAAAAACCTGCAAATCTCCTGGGAGGACAGGTGCACCAACATCAGTGTCCTCGACGAGGCTATCTTCCCCAGTATTGAAGCACTGACCTCACTCGATCAGCCTCGCTGGGCAGGACACATAGTACACATGCCAGATACAAGACTCCCGAAGCAAATGCTTTATGCAGAGCTGCTTCACGGTAAACGGCCAATGGAGGACAGTGGAAACGTTATAAGGACACCCTCCTAGCCTCGCTGGTTAAGTGCGACAAAAATAAAAAGAGAGCCAGCGGTTCGATATGTACGGCCATACTACTCTGAAAAATCCTGATCTCATCAGATCTCGAATACAATGCAGAGTCAGGCCTGGTTATAATTAAAAGGGAGACTACCTGGGAATTCCAGGTGCAGTTGGCATTGGCTTCTGCCACAGGCCGCTCATAGTTCTGCACACACACGGCCGTTAATGCATCAACAACCTTTTTGCTGCTCTCTCTTTCTCAATTTCCTTTCACCATTTATTTTCTGCACATTCTCCTGCTGCTATACAAATGCAAGGTAGTCGACGCAGGGGGCGAAAGAATGCAGAAGAACAAAATAAGTTGGCAAAAAACTACATGCTGGCAGAGGGGCACCAAGACGCAGCAGCTGAGTGGAGAGACAAGGTGCATCGGAACCTCGGAGGGACAAACAGGAACAGAACAAAGAATAATGTAGGAAGAGCTGAAATTCAATGCAGGATAAAAGCAAAGCTACCTAGCATGCTGCTGGAATGCATGTGTCTTAATGGGCGGATGTTACAAATGAGATTGGCGAATTGCATTGGAAATTAAAGCATTTTGGCGATTTGGGTGCGTGAACGCTTTTTTTTGAGGAGCAGAATTTTGGGGATGGGGAGATTTGAGGTGCTGAGAGATTTTGAGGTTGGCGACCGTGAGATTTGGGGGTGAGTGAGGGAATGGTGATGGTCATGTCATTTTGAAATTTGAGGCAAGGCAATCAAGGGAGTAGGGCTTGTAGTTTGTTATGTGGGAGGCAGAGCAGCAAGAGGTGGGGGTGGCGGAAGGAAAATTATGAAATTATAATTGAGTGCAGATGACAAGTGTGACTGCACAGAATGAGAAAAAGAAATGAAAAACAGCAATATGTCCGTTTAGTTAAAGAGAAAGCGACTGTGTAGATGTCAACGGCCACGTTAGTTTATAAACGCCCAATATCGTGTGACTTCGGAAATTAAGCAGACTCTGGCTTTGTTGGTACTTGGACGGGAGACCGCCTGGGAATTCCAGTTGCAGGAGCCTTTTGCTGCCGCCACGTGCCGCTCAGGGTAATGTGCAGATACTGCCGTTAATCCATCAGCATACTTTTTGCTCCTCTCTCTCTCATTTTCCTTTCACCATTGCTTTCCTGCACTTTCTCCTGCTGCTACACAAATGCAAGGGGGTCGACGCAGGGGGCGAAAGGACGAAGAACAACTAAATTAATAGCAAAAAACCACAAGCTGGCGGAGGAGCACCAGGATGCAGCAGCAGAGAGGAGAGACAAGGTGCATCGAAACGTGGGAGCGACAAATAGCAACAGAACAAAGAATAGTGCAGGATGAGCAGCAAGTCAATGCAGGAAAAAAGCAAAGGCAACTGGCAGGCTGGTGGAATGCATGTGTGTTAAGGTGAGGAGTCCCTTGTCACATGGGGTTCTGAAATGTGGCTACAAGATAGTCCTGGCTTAAAAATGAGTAGGAGTGGAATTTAAACATTGCTGGCGATTTGGTTGCATTGAAAGCTTTTTTTGGGGTGAGTTCAGACTTGGGGATGGGGGGATCTTGGGGAAGACCGATTCGACTTTGGCGAGAATGTGATTTCGGGGTGAGTAAGTGAATGATTTGGGTGTGAGAGAGGGAATGTTGAAAGTCAGGGTGTTTTGAAGCTTGAGGCAAGACAATGAAGGTGATAGGGCTTGTAGTTTGTTTGCGTGGGAGACAGAGCAGTAAGAGGTGGGTGTGGCGGAAGGAAAATGGTGAAATTAAAGCTGAGTGCTGTCTCCTTGTTTGAATGCATAGAATGAGAAAAAGAAATGAAGAACAGACGTATGTCGGTTTAAGTAAAGAGTAATTCCATGTCCTGATGCCTATGGCCACACTAGTCTGAAAACGCCCAATCTCATCCGATCTCGGAAGCTCCGCAGAGTCAGGCCTGATTAACATTTGGATTGGAGACCGTCTGGGAATGCCAGGTGCAGTACGATTTTGCTGCCACCACAGGCTGCTCGCAACATTCACACTGCCGTCAACCAATCAACAAGCTTTTCGCTTCTCCCTCCTGCAATTAATTTCTCTCTCACCCTCTCCCTTTATTTCAAGGCAAAAAAAAAGGACAACATTTTCGCAAAATTCTGAAGGGACAAATTGTATTAAAAAGACAAGCCTGAATGCTCTGTGCCTCAATCCGAGAGTTATTCGGAATAAGTTGCGCAGACAGCAGTTATCGGATATGATCTAATTGGCATCATGGAGACATGGCTCCCGATTGACCAAGGTTGGGAACTCAACATCCAGGGGTCTTCAACTTTTAGGAAAGATAGGCAGAGAGGAAAAGGAGGGAGGGTGTCGTGGCTGGGTAAAGAGGAAATAAATGCAATAGCAAGGAGGGATATTAACGTGAATGATTTGGAATTGGTATGGGTGGAGCTGCGGAATACCAAAGGGCAGAAAGCGCTAGTGGGAGTTGTGTATAGACTACCAAACAGTAGTAGTGAGGACGGCGACAGCATCAAACAAGAAATAAGAGATGTGTGCAATAAATGTACAAGAGTTATCATGGGCGACTGTAATCGACATATTGCTTGGGTTAAATCAAACTGGTTGCAATATGGTGGAGGAAGATTTCCTGGAGTGGATTAAGGATTGTTTTCTCTCCCAATATGAAGAGGAACCATCTAGAGAGCTGCCCATACTAGACTGCTGATGTGTAATGAGAAAGGACTCATTAGCAATCTTGTTGTGCGAGGACCCTTGGGTAAGACTACCATAATATGGTAGAATTGTTTATGAAGATGGAGAGATACGCCGTTAATTCGGAAAATATGGTCCTGAACATAAGGAAAGGTAAATTCGACGGCATGAGGTGTGAATTGGCTAGAATAGACTGGCAAAGGATACGTAAATGGTTGACGGTGGATACGCAATGCAACCTTTAATGGTCGCATGGATGAAATTCAGCTATTTTAAATCACTTTCTGGAATTTAAAAAAAACGGGGAAGGTGGCTCAACCGTTGCTAACACGGGAAATTAAGGATAGTGTTAAACCCAAGGAAGAGGCATACAAATTGGCGAGAAAAAGCAACAAACCTAAGGACTGCGCGAGGTTGAGAATTCAACAGAGGAGGACTAAGGGTTTGATTAAGAGGCGGAAAATAGATTACGAGAGGGAGCTTGAAGGGATCGTAAAAACTGACTGCTAAAGCTTTTATAAATATGTGAAGAGAAAAAGATTAGTGAAGACAATGATAGGTCACTTGCAGTCTGATTCAGCTGAATTTAAATGTGGAACAAAGAAATGACAGACCAATTGATCAAATACTTCGGTTCTGTCTTCACGAGGGAAGACACAAGTAACCTTCCTAATGCACTACGGGACAGTGGGTCTCGTGAGAAGGAAGAACTGAAGGATATTCCTATGAGGCAGGAAATTGTGTTAGGTAAATTGATGGGATTGAAGGCCGATAAATCCCGGAGGGCTGATAATCTTTATCCCAGAGTACTTAAGGAAGTGGCCCCAGAAATAGTGGATGCATTGCTGATTATTTTCCAACAATCGATCGACTCTGGATCAGTTCCTATGGACTGGATTGTAGCTAATGTCACACCACCGTTGTAAAAAGGTGGGAGAGAGAAAATGGGTAAGTATAGCCCGGTTAGCCTGACATCAGTAGGAGGGGAACGGTTGGAATCAATCATTATGGATGAAACAGCAGCGCATTTGGAAAGCAGTGATAGGATCGTTCCATGTCAGCATGTATTTATGAAAGCGAAATAAGTCTTGACGAATCTGCTCGAATTTTTTGACTAGTGGAGTGCGGCAGGGCTCAATGCTGCGACCTCAGCTCTTTACACTATTATTAACGATTTACAGATGACACTAAACTGGATGGCATTGTGAGCAATGAGGAGGACACTAATAGGCAGAAGGGTTACCTGGACGTTTAGGTGAGTGGCCAAATGAAATACAGATTATCCATTTTAGGGACAAAAACAGGACGGCAGATTATTATCTGAATGGTGGCAGATTATTAAAAGAGGAGGTGCAACGAGAGCTCAGTGTCATGGTCCATCAGTCATTGAAAGCTGGCATGCAGGTACAGCAAGTGGTGAAAAATGCAAAAGCTTTGTTGGTATGTTGGCCTTCACAGCTGGAAGATTTGAGTATAGGAGCAGGGAGGACGTACTGCAATTGTACAGGGCCTTAGTCAGGGCTCACCTGGAATATTGTGCTCAGTTTTGGTCTCCTAATCTGAGGAAGGACGTTCTTGCTATTGATGGAGTTCAGCGAAGGTTCACCAGACTGATTCCAGGGATGTCATATGAGGCGAGATTGGATCAACTGGGAATTTATTCACTGGAGGTTAGAAGGATGAGAGGGGATCTCGTAAAAATGTATCAGATTCTGACGGGATTGGATAGGTTAGATGCGGGAAGAATGTTCCCGATGTTGGGGAAGTCAAGTACCCGGGGAAATAAGCTTATGATAAGGGGTCGGCAATTTAAGACTGAGATAAGAGAAACTTCTTCACTCAGAGAGTTGTTAACCTGTGGAATTCCCTGCCGCAGAGAGTTGTTGATGCCAGTTCATTGGTTCTATTCAAGAGGGAGTTAAAAATGACAATTACGGCTAAGTGGATCAAGGGATATGGAGATAAAGCAGGAATGGGGTACAGAGGGAGTGATCAGCCATTATCTTATTGAATGGTGGCTCAGTCTCTAAGGAACGAATGGCCTACTCCTGCACCTATTTTCACTATTTCGATGTTTCGATATTTTCCAAATCGTTGCTGCTGATTCTACTGCTGCTATAGAAAGTCAAGGGGGTTGATGCATATCCAAGTAAAAAACACAGCAAAAAAATAACCGAGAAAAACAACACAAGCAAACCTGTAACTCCTTATCATCCAATGTATCACTGATCAAATTCAGACGTTCCGCTTTAACTAACACATCGTAGCACAATTCTGCAACAAAGTAGGGACAGGTCTGATAAATACTTGGATACATGTTTTAATACCAGTTTTACGAGGCTGTTCCTATTAGTCGAGGTTGTCGCTGCCTTCATTCAGCATTCTATCTGCTATTGTTTCCTTGGAGCAGAGGAGGCTGATAGGCGACAGCATTAAGGTGAATAAAATTAGGTGGGGCCTTGATCGTGTTGATTAAAAGGGCCAATGTCCCATAGTAGAAGGGGCAACAACCAGGGGGCATAAATTAAAAGTAATTCGTATAAGGGTTAACGGAAATTAAAAGGGAACATTCTTCAACCAGATATGTGTGGGTATCGGAAGTTACTGCCTGAAAGTGTGGTGGAGGGAGAAACCCTCACCACGTTTCAAAAGTACTTAGATGTTAATTTGAAATGCCGTAAAGTGCACGGTTACACAGCGAAAACAGGATATTTTTTGGCCGGTGCAAATACCATGGGTCGAAAAGGACTCCTTCCATGCTGTAAACTTGTATGATTATATCATTATCGGTTAGCTTTACTTTCATGATGCAAAACTTGGCGATTGGCAAATTAATGGTGTTTCCAGTGATAAAACGTTCATGATAGCTGGGGCTCGAACTCAGGAACCTGAGATAAAGAGTTTTATGAGGGTAACTGTTCGCGGAGCTTTGGTTCGCACCGCAGCATTTTGTATACCAGTGAAGGGCGTTGAACAACTGATGATGCTGCATTCGCCGCTTTCAGACAGCAGTTGCTGATTGGAGAGTGCGGGCTCGGAATGATGGGCCTTGTCCCGCCGTCACTCACTCTGGAGCTGGGGAAGAGCGATTCGTCGATTGGTTTGTTTGTGGCTTTGATCTTCGATGCGGAGCGGCAGGATCCTTTAATAACTCACAGCTGAACTGAATGCACGGAATGTGCAGATTTGAGATGTGGTTTCTTCACCGTCAGGGCTGCAAACTGGAGTGAGTGAGAAACACTGTGTAGAAATTCAGTTTGTATATAACTGTGCAGATAAATCAGCAAATGCAACAGCGTCATGAGAAACTGCATTCTGTTAATTTTGAACCACGAATATGAATTATTCAACTTGTTTTAAGCATTAACGGAACACATTTGCAAAATGTTACCGTCTGGTTTTTAACCGGGGACTTTTAAGGCGTTAGGTAAACGTCACAACCACTACACTACAGAAACGCTGTGTTAGTGTTGATCTTGGGAACATAACTTGAGCTTTAAGCTAAACAACTGCCTGACACTTCAGGAGCTTGCGTTGTGAGTATAGAGTGACGGTGCTGTATTGAGCAACGTTTTGAGTGTGGCAAGAATTGATCCCGTGTTTCTCTGTCTTTATACATAGGAACAGGAGTGGCCATTCCTCATCAAGTGGTTAGAATTTGGACAACACTGCTGAAAAGGGCGTTGGAGGCAGACTCAATCTTATCTTTCAAAACGGAGTTGGATAAGTATCCGAAGGAATAAAATTGCACAGCTGCGGGTAAATGACAGGGCGCGTGAGGGTGTTGAGATTTGGGATGGGCTCGACGGGCCATTCCCTTATTCTGTGATTCTATAAGTTAGTGGCACATTTAATCGTGTGCATGGAAGCTGAATATTGCAAAGCGACATGAATTGAGTCGGCAGAGCTGGAGGTATCTAATTCAGAAGATTCGGTGCGCGATAATTCGGGTTTAATGACTTTAAAAAGCATAATTTTTGTTTTGTGAAGTTTCGGTCAGATAAATTTTTGTGAAAGGAATTTTTGGGTGAAAGGGACTCAAGATTGAATCTTCCTTCTGGAATTTGGCGTCATATTTCTTCTCGATGTTATTCTTCCAGAATGTATATTTTCTTTGCTGTTTCACAATAACGATTATCTTCCTTTACAGTCCATCTCACTATATCCCCAGTCTAAAGTATTGTTACCAGCAATGAACATTTTGAAGCAGACCACCAAAGCACAGTGTCTAAAATGGTTTAAGAGGTAAATTGCAGAGCAGAGACAAATGATTTTATTGAAGACTCTCCTTCAGTTAACATTTCTTTAGTTGTGCAAATGAAGATCATCAGTTAATTAAAAATGTTTTCCCGTGAAAGCAGGATAACATTTAACGATGATACATTCTCTCCAGTATGCAAGGCACTGGTTAATCAGGACAGTCCGCACGATTTGTAAAGGAATGGTCGCGTTTGACTAACTTGAATGCACTTTTGGAGGAGGTCACCAGGAGGGTCGATCATTAGTGCCTACGATGTAGTGTATATGGATTTTATTAATGCTTTCGCTAAGGTCCCAGATGGCAGACTAGTGATGAAAGTAAAATCCCATGGGATCCAGGGCAAAGTGGCAAATTGGATCCAAAATTTGTTCAGACGCAGGAAGCAAAGGTTGATGTTTGATGGAAGTTTTTGTGACTGGAAGGATGTTTCCAGTGGGGTTCCGCAGTTTTCAGTGCTAGGTCCACTGCTTTTTGTGGTATTTTTCAATTATCTAAACTTGAATATCGGGGTTATGATAAGAAGCCTTCAGATGGTCGTAAAATAGGCAGTGTCGGTGATTATGAAGAAAAAAGATGGAGACTGCAGGAAGATATTAATCAACTGGTAAGGTGGGCAGAAAAGTGGCAAATGGAATTTGAATCGGAGACGTGTGACATCGTGCATTTGTGGATGGCTAACGACGAAAGGGAATAAACATCGACTGTAGAACATTGAGAAGTGTAGATGAGCAAAGGTCACTGTCAATGCATGTTCAAAGATGCCTGAATGTAGCTGGCCAGTTGGATAAGTTGGTTCAGACAGCATACAGAAGGTTTGCAGTTGTTGGCAGTGGCATGACATTGAAGAGCAAGTGGGTTATGCTAGAACTGTATACAATTTTGATTAGCCCATAGCTGGAGTACTGCGTGGAGTTCTGGTCACCGTATTGAAGGAAGGACGTGCTGAAGAGGGTACAGTGGAGATTTATGTAGAATGTTTCCGGGAGTGGAGCAACTTTGTTATGAGGACAGATTGGATCGGCTCGGTTTGTTGCCTTGGAACAGAGGAGGCTGATGGGCGACAGCATTAAGGTGTAAAAATTAGGAGAGGACTAAATATTGTTGATTAAAAGGGCCTCCTTGCCATAGGTGAGTTGTCAACAAGCAGGGGGCATTATTTAAAAGTAATTAGTACAAGGGTTAAAGGAGTTTTGAAGGGAAGATGTTTGTGGGGGCATGGAACTCACTGCCTGAATGTTTGGTGCAGGCAGAAACATTCATCCCATTTCCAAAGTACTTGGATGTGAACTTGAAATGCAGTAATGTGCAGGGTTACACACCTAATACTGGACATGTGTTGGCAGGTGCGGATACATTGGGTCATAAAGGACTCCTTCCATGCTGTAACTTTCTATGATTATATAATTGTCGGTTCGCATTACTTTCATGATGCAAAACGAGGCGATCAGCTAATTAATGGTGTTTGCAGTGAAAAAATGTTCGTGCAAGCTGGGGATCGAACTACAATTATGAATTATTAAATTTTTTCTAATAATTAATGGAACACGTTTGCAAAATGTTTCCATTCGGTTTCAAACCTGGGACCTTTAGCGTGTTAGGCAAACATGATAACAACTGCACTATGTAAACGCTTGTCAGAAGTAGAGTTGGGAACATAACCAGAGCTTTAATCTCACCAGCTGGACTACATTTCTGGAGCTTGCGTTACGAGAATAGGAAGTCGATGCCATATTTAGCAAGGTTTTGAGTTTGTCAGCAATTGATCTCTTGTTTCTCAGACTTCATACATTGGACCAGGAATGGCCATTGTTCATCAAGTGGTTAGAAATGGAATACACTGCTTTAAATTGCAATGGAGGCAGACGCAATCTTATCTTTCAAAGGCAGTTGGATAAGTATCTGAAGGAATGAAATTGCACAGCTGCGGATAAATGACGGGGGAGTATGACGAGTTGAGAGTTGACATGGGCTCGACGGGCCGAATGTGGTTCTTCCATGATTTAATCATTCACTTATTCTGTAATTATATAAGTTAGTGGCACATTTAATAGCGTGCATGGATACATAATATTTAAAAGGGACATGGATTGAGACGGCATAAATAGAGGCATCTGATTCAGAAGATTCGGGAGCGTGAAAATTCGGGTTTAATGACTTTGAAAGGAACATTTTTCTTTTGTGAAGCATTGGTCAGAGAAGTGTTCGTGAAGTAATTTTTAGCAGGACGGGAGTTAGCATTTCATCTGCTTTTTGGCTATGGGGTCACATTTCTTTTCGAAGTTATTGTGTTCCTAACACAGGTGTGACTGCACACAGGGAGGTTAAAGTAACAGTGATCTCAGTCTTTATTAAGACACTCCAGAATGAGGAACAGGCCCGAGGGGCCAGCTTATATACTGTGCTCGCAAGGGATGCTGGGATCCCTTGGGTCTTCAGTGGATGCGCTCCCTGGTGGTGAAATGTGGGAGTGCATGCTTTGTCGAAACACATCATCACTCCCCGCCGTCCCCCCAAAGTCAAATTGAAAACTATTTACAAGGTGAGGCGGTCGGGAGCCTCTCCTTACCTGGTGGCGGTACAAATGTCTGTTCTGATGTGATGGCTCTGCCCTCGCTGGGTTGGCGTGTTTTTGGCCCTGCAGGGTTGCAAATTGAGCCTGGCCTTGCTGGGATGATCGGCGTGATGTGTTCGATTTCCTAGTCCGGGGTGGTGTAGTCGATTCTTTGGGTGTCTGTTGTAGGCTCCAAAAAGGTGATGTCTGTTGTGGGTTGCTCAGGGCAGTCTGTGAACCGCAGCCTCGTTTAGTCGAGGTGATTTCTGCAAATTTGTCCATTGTATAGTTTGACTACAAACGCCCTACTCCCTTCATTAACTATCACCATGCCCGCGATTCACTTGGGATCATATCCATAGTTTAGTACATACACAGGGTCATTCAGATCAATTTCCCATGACAAACTGGCGTGACCATCGCTCACATTTTGTTGACGCTGCCTGCTCGCGTCCTGATCATGCAGGTTGGGTGGAACCAGCGAGAGTCTGGTTTTAAATGTCCTTTTCATGAGGAGCACAGCCGGGGGCACACATGTGAGCGAGTGTGTCTCGTGCGTAGTTGAGTAGTACTCGGGACAGGCGGGTTTAGATTGCGGCTTCTGTAACTCGTTTAATGATGTGTTTGAGTATTTGTACTGCCTGCTCTGCCTGACCATTGGCTGCTGGTTTAAATGGGTCCGACGTGACATGTTTGATCCCATTACGGGTCATGAATTCTTTAAATGTGGCACTGGTGAAACAGGGCCCGTTTTAACTGACCAGTATGTCAGGCAGGCCGTGGGTGCCAAACATGACCCTCAGGCTTTCAATAGTGGTGGTAGCGGTGCGTCCCGACATAACTTCACGTTGAGGTCTCACGCACGGAGCCCAGTGTAGGCAATGTGTGAGTGAGTGTGTTAGTATTCACCCTGATCTCAGGCCTCACACAGGAACCTCCGTGTAGAAAGTGTGTGAGTCAGTGTGTTAATATTCACCATGATCACAGGCCTCACACAGGGATCCAAATGTGGACAGTGTGTGAGTAAGTATGTTAACATTCACCTGATCACAGGTCTCACACAGCGAGCCCAATGCAGACCTGTGTGAGTGAGTGTGTTAATATCATTGCGATCTCAGGCATCACACAGGGAGCCCAGTGTAGAACGTGTGTATGAGTGTGTTAATATTTACTCTGATCACAGGCCACACACAGGGAGCCCAGTGTAGAGAGGTTGTGAGTGAGTGTGTTAATATTCACCCTGATCACAAGGAGCCCAGTGTCGACAGTGTGTGAGTGAGTTTGTTAATATTCACCCAGATCACATGCCTGACACAGAGATCCCTGTGTAGGCAGTGTGTGACTGCGTTTGTTAATATTCACCCTGATCACAAGCCTCACACAGAGCTCCCAGTGTAGACATTGTGTGAGTGAGTATGTTAATATTCACACTGATCACAGGTCTCACACCTGGAGTTCAGTGTCGACAGTGTGTGAGTGAGTGTGTTAATATTCACCCTGATCACAGGCCTTCTGTTGCCAAGCTCTGGAACTCCCTGCATAAACCTCTCCATTTCTCCACTTCTCCATCATCCTTCAAGACGCTCCTTAAAATCTATACCTTTGAAGAAGCTTTCAGTCACCTGCCCTAATTTTTCCTGATATGTCCCGGTGTCAAATGTTTTGTCTCGTAACACTTCTGTGAAGCGCCTTGGATGATTCACTGTGATAAAGGCGCTAAGTAAATTCAAGTTATTGTTATTTTGAAATCTGACCTTCTTGAAATGAACCCTGGACCTTTATTTGATGTTTATTATGGCCTCATTAAACTACGTCGCTGCTTATAGTGATATGTGTAACTTCACCTCTCTGCTCCTCTACCCCGTTCAGTAATGGCAACTTGCGCTACTGAATCGCCTGACACATAATTGTTCATTTAAGAAGTTGTCCCAACTGGCCATCTCATGAGTCAACTGTGCGAGTGTAAATGTGTCTCTGGGTAAATGCGTGCCTGGCTAAGTATAGATTTATGTGAGTGTGAATGTATGTATGAGTGTGTGAGTGTATTTCTGCGTAAGTGTTTGTGAGTGTGTTAATGTGTGTGAGTGTTTCAGTGTGTGCCTGGGTAAATGAGCGTGTGAGTTTGTATATGTGTGAGTGTGTAATTATCTGTCTGGTTAAGCGTGTGTGAGTGTGAGTGTGCTATTGTCTGTGTATGTGTGAGTATATGACTGAATTAGTGTGTATGTGGTTAAGGATTATGAGTATGAGTGTGTTATTGTGTGTGAGTATATGTACATGTGTCTGTGTAAGTGTGTGTGGGTAATTGCTGGCTGGTGTACAACGGTCATCACACGTTATAAAATCCACGCACAAGCATCTTCCACCCATGAAGATTTTGTTCGGACCTGGAATTTTAGTTCCTTCTTTGAAACATCTGTGAACGTTTTGACGTGGAAGCAAGTCATCCTCAATTCGAGTGATTGCCTATGATGGATGGAATGTGTGGGTAAGTGTGTGTGTGTGTCAATATGTAAGTGCTTAAGTGTGTGTCTGGGTAAGTGTGTGAGTGTGAGTGTGAGTGTATTATTGTTTGTGAGTGTGTACCTGGGTAAGTGTGTGTGTGCAAGTGTGTGTGAGTGTCGAAGTTTGGGCGTGTGTAAGTGTGAACGTGTGTCTGTAAGTGTGTGAGTCTGTGATTGTGTAGGTCTGTGATTTTGATTGTGTGAGTGTGTAAGTTCGTGTATGGATAAGTGTGTGACTCCTTACATCTGTGAGTGTGTGTGTGCTTGAATGCACAAACATGTGAGCGTGTAAGCGCGCGCCTGGGTAAGTGTGTGCGTGTGTAAATGTGTTAATGCGTGAGTGTGTTTCTGGGTAATTGTGTGAGTGAGTAATTGTGTGTCTGGCTATAGGTGTGAGAGTGTAAATCTCTGAATGTATGAGTGTGTAAATGTGTAAGTGTGCACGTGTGTGCCTGGGTAAGTGTTTGAGTGTGTAAGTGTATGAGTATGTGAATTTGTAAGTGTGTGCGAGTGTCTGTGTGTGCACATGTGTGTGCGTGAGTATTTATCTGGGTAAGTGCGTAAGTGTGCAATCTTTGAGTATATGCCTGTGTAAATGCGTGAATGTGTAACATTGTGACTATATAATTATGTGCCTGGGTGTGTGGGTGAGTAAGTGCGTGACTTTGTAAAAGTGTACGTTTTGAAGTGTGTGTCTGTGTGTGTGTAAGTCTGTGAGTGTGTAAGTGTGTGTGTAAGTGTGTAAGTGTGTGTGTGGGTGTGTGTGTGTAATTGTCTGTGTGAATGTGTGTGTGAATGTGTGTATGAGTGTGTGTGTGAGTGTCTGCGTGTGAGTGTGTGTTTGCAACATTGTGTCTGGGTAAGTGTGTGAGTGTGTAAGTGTGTAAGTGTGTAAGTGTGTGTCTGGATATGTGTTTGAGTGTGTATGTCTGTGAGATTGTGACTGTGAGATTGTGACTGTGTGTGTGTGTGTGTGTGTGTGTCTGTGAACTGCACGCTGATTTGGATCACCTCCTGACTTCTCGAAGCCTTTTCACCATCGTCACTGTTCAAGAGCAGAGTGCAATGGAGGACACAACAGTTGGCCGGCTGGGGAAACTCAGCATCAGGCGAGACAAAACAGATTGCAAATTCACTTTTCTAACAACGAAACTCGGAAAATATTGACGTCAATCTTCGTGGACCAATGCAAGTATTATTTGAGATGTGGACTAACCTGATTGCTCCAAGAGATGGCTATAATGACAGGACTTTCCATTCTTAGATCGTGCAGTATATGTGTAGCGTTCCGCATTATATATTTGAAAATTGCTGATGTTAGTGGAGTGGTCAACAAACAGTGGGCAAAAATTAAAAGTCATTAGTATAATGGTTAAAGGGGATTTCAAGGGAGCAATATTCATCCAGATGGTTGTGCGGGTCTGGAACTCACATCCAGAAAGTGTGGTGGAGGCAGAAACTCTCAGCACATTTAAAAAGTTCTTGGGTCTGCTTTTGAAATGCAGTAAGGTGCAGGGTTACACACCTAAAACTGGACATTTGTTCGTTGGTTCAGATAGGATGGGCCATTCAATCTGCTGTAAATTCTCTGATTATGTAATTATCGATTACCATTACTTTCATGATGCAAAAAGTGGCGATCGGCGAATTAATGGTGTTTCCAGTAAAAACATGTTTGTGCAAGCTGGGGCTCCACATCAGGAACCTAAATTTAAAGTGTTATAAGGCTGCTGTTCGGTGTACGTAGAGCTTTGGCTCGACACGTGGCATTTTGCAGCCCAGTGAAGGGCGGTAAACTGCTGTTTGAGGGTGCCTTCGCCGCTTTCGGCAGACATCGTCTGATTGGAGAGTGTGTGATCAGAATGTTGGTCCTTGTTCGCCCTCACTCACTCTGGAGCTGGGGAAGAACGATTAGTCGTTTGTTTGTGGCTTTGATTTTCTGTTGTGAAGTGTGGCGGCGCGGCAGAATCCTTTTATAATCTCTCGCAGCTGAACTGAATGCACATCTTTGAGATCGGGTTTCGCCACCGTCTGGGCTGGAAACAGGAGGGAGTCAGATAAACTGTGTAGAGTTTGAATGTGTACAGAACTTTACAGAGAAATCAGCAAATGCAACAGCGTCGTGAGGCCCTGCGCTCTATTAATATTGAACAACTAATATGAATTATTCCGTTTTTGCTAAACATTACTGGAACACGTTTGAAAAATGTTTCTGCTCTGTTTCGAACCAGGAACATTTTGCGTTTAATGCGAATGTGACAACTACTACACTACGGAAACGCTGTGGTAAAAGTAGCGTTGAGAACATAACGAGAGCTTTAACCTCAACAGCTGGACTACACTTCAGGTACTTGCCTTACGAGAATAGAATGAAGGTGCTTTATTTTGAAAGGTTGTGATCCTGTGGCTGCAATTGATAACGTGTTTGACAGACTTTATCGATAGGAACAGGAGGTGGCCATTTCGCAGCAAGTGGTAAGAATCTGGAATACATTACTTTAAGGGACGGTGCAGGCAGACTCAATGTTATCATTCAAAAGGCAGTTGGATCAGTATCTGATGGGAAAGAAATGCAAAGCTGCGGTTGAATGACGAGGGAGTGGGACTAGTTGAGTGTTGGCATGGGATCGATGGGCCGAATGGCCTTCCTCCCTGCTGTAACCATTCCCTTATTCTGTGATTCTATAAGTTAGTGGCACATTTTTAGTGTGAATGGAAGCAGAATATTGCAATGGGACATGGATTAAGTCGGCACAACTAGAGGCATCTGATTCAGAAGATTCGAGTGCGCGAAAAGTAGGTTTAACGACTTTGAAAGGAACATTTTTGTTTTGTGAAATTTTGGTCAGAGAAATGTTGGTGTACAGAAATTTTCGCAGAAATGGTGTCAGTATTTCATCTTCTTTCTGGCTATCGCAGTTATCGTGTTACTACAAGAGATGAGACTGCACACAGGGAGATTTAAGTAATAGTTACCTCAGTCTTTATAAAGACACTCAAGAGTGAGAAACAGGCCTCAGCGTCTGGCTTATATGCAGTGCTCCCAAGGGATGTTGGGATTTCTTGGAACCTCAGCGGATGCCTTCCCTGGTGGCGGAACATGGGAGTGTATGCTTTGTCGATACACAACATCACTCCCCCTCAAAGTCAATGGAAGTCTATTTACAAGGTGAGGCGATCGGGAGCCTTTATTTTCCTGGTTGTCCGACTGAGTACAAATGTCTGTTCTGGTGTTTTGGCTTTGCCCTCGCTGGGCTGGCGTTCTGTTGGCCCTGCAGGGCTGCTGGGTGTGCCTGGCATTGCTGGGATGTTGGGCATGATGGGTTCGATTTACTAGTCCGCAGTGGTGTCGTTGATCCTTTGGGATCTGTATTGTTGGCTCGAAAAAGATGGTGTCTGCTGTGGGTTGTTCAGAGCAGTCTGTGAACCGCGGCTTCTTTTGGTCCAGGTGTTTTCTGCAAATTTGACATTGTCTAGTTTGATTACAAACTCCCTACTCCCTTCATTTTCTATCACCGTGCCCGAGATCCACTTGGGACCATGTGCATAGTTTAGCACATACAGAGGATCATTCAGATCATTTCCCGTGAAACAGTGGCGCGACCATCGTTTTCCATTTTGTTGCTGCCGCCTGCTCTCTACCTGATCATGGAGGTTAGCGTGAACCAGCCAGAGTCTGATTTTTAGTGTGCTTTTCATGAGTACCTCAACCAGAGGCACCCCTGTGAGCGAGTGTGTCTCGTGCCGTAGCTGAGCAGTACTCGGGACAGGTGGGTTTGTAGTGAGGCTTCTGCGACTCATTTCAGGCTCTGTTTGACGGAGGCTGGTTTAAACCGGACCGAGGTGACATGCTTGATCCCATTGTGGGTCATGAATTATTTGAATTCGGAACTGGTGAAACATGGCCCGTTGTCACTGACCATTATGTCACGCAGGCCGTGGGTGACAAACATGTCCCTCATGCTTTCAATGGTGGCGGTGGCGGTGCTTCCCGACATAATTTCGCTTTCAATACATTTTGAAAAATCATCTACCATCACCAGGAACATTTTACCGAGAAACAGGCCCGCATTACCGACATGGATCCTTCACCATGGTCTGGAGGGCCAGGACCACAAACATAGTGATGCATTTTGGTGTGTTGCTCAAATGAGCACACACGCTGTATTGCCGTACACAGGACTCTAAAAGTCAGAGTTAATAGCGAGCCACCAGACGTGGGATCTAGCTACAGCTGTCAACATTACAATACCCGGGTGTGTACTGTTGAGATCAGAGTTGAACGTCTCCCTGCCCTTTTTATAGCACTACACGGCTACCCCACAATGTGTGCCTACAGAAACTATGGAATTATACCTGGAATCAATGGTATTAGTTACAGAAACCGCTGTATTAGCTACAAAAGCGGGATTATTCCCTCCAGAAACAGGTAAATTAGGAGTCTGTGAAACATGGGCATTCCCTCCAGGAATATGGAAATTAGGAGCCGCAGAAAGAGGGGAAGAAGGAGCCACAGCAACACGGAAATTAGCGCAGAAACAAGCAAATTAGCGTCAGAACCAGGAGAATAAGCCTCTGAAACTGTGTAATTAGGTCTTGAAAGATGAAAGTAGAGTTACAGAAACTGATAAATTTGCAGCTGCAGAAACAGTGGAATTAGCTTCAGAAATAGGGCAATGGGGAGCTGCAGAAACATGGGAAGCGAGCTCCAGGAACACAGGAATAAACACAGTACAGAGCAATTAGCAACAGAAACAGGGGAGTTACCTCCGGAAACAGATGCAATAGGAGATCCACATTCTGCGACAATAGGAATACCAGAAAAAAGATGAGCTCCATGATGAGGGGAGTTAGCTCGAAGAACAGGCTAATTGCGAGCTGCAGTGAGCAGAAATAGGAGTTCCTGGAAAACTGGAATTAGTTCAGAAATATGAGTATTCGCAACAGAAACAAGGGAACTAGGTCTAGAAAGATGAGAATAAGCAGTTGCGGAAACAGCCCAATTGTGCACTGCAGAAACTAGGGAATTATGAGTATCAGAAATACGGGAATTTGTTCAGTAGAGCGGAAGTCGCTCCAGAAACAAAAGAGTTACATTTAAAAAATGAAGAACTTGCTCAAGAAACAGGTACATTTACTATTCCTGTAGCAGGGGGATTAGGAGAGCGCACCATAAGCAGAATAATTCGGAGCTAAATATAACGGGGAATTGGTAGCCACATAAAAAGCAAAATTAGATTTTTCATAAACAGTGCAATTTGAAGCTCCAAAAGCAGGGGAATAATATCTCCACAAATAACTGAAATAGCTCCAGAAACAGGGGAACTAGAACCTGCATAACCTGGGGTAGTCGGAGCTCCAGCACCAGCGGCATTCGGAGTTCAAATAAAATGGGATTTAGCAGCTCCAAGAACAATGAAACTCACCCCAGAACAAGCGAAATAGCTTCAGAAACAGGGGAAATCGGATATTTCTAAGTACAAGAATTAATTCCATAACTCGCGGAATTAGCTCCAGAAATGGTGGAGTTAACTCCACAAAATAGGTAATTAAGTGCTCCACAACACCGGAATTAGTTGCTCCAATATGGGGGGAATTATGTCCAGAAATATCGCGATTATCTACAGAAAGAGGGAGAATCAGGTGCTCCAGAAACAGAGGACTTTTCAGCTGCAGAAGCAAAGTGATTAGCTCGAGGAACAGAGGAAGAATCTCCTTAAACAGAGCAATTAGGAGTTCTACAGACTGGGAAACTAGCAGCTCCAGAAACAGCGCAATTATTTCCAGAAACATGGGAATTGTATTTATAAAGAGCAGAGTTAGATCTATAAAGAGTAACATTAGCTGTCCCTGCAGCAGGGGAATTAGGAGAGCACACAATAAGCAGGACATTTCGGATATATATATATATATATATATATATAAAACCAGTAAACACTTAAAAATGAAAATTAGCTGCTTCATATCAGCGCAATTTGGAGCTCCAGAAAAATGACAATTCGGAGCTCAGCAAACAAATCAGAATCTCCAGATAGTGGGGAAATAGCACTTCCAGAAACTAAGGTTTTTTTCACCGGAATCAAACGTATTAGCTCCCGGAACAGCTGAATTAATTGCAGACACAGGCGAATTCCATTCAGGAACAGGGAAATTATGAGTCCATAAAAGACGGGAAGCAGAAGCTCCAAGGAACATGGGAATTAGCGCAGAATCAAGGGAATTAGCACCAGAATCAGGAAAATTAGATCTAGAAATTGTGCAATTAGGTCTTGGAAGATGAAAAGAAAGAGTTGCAGAAACTGTTAATTAGCAGCTCCAGAAACAGTGGATTTCGCTCCTGAAGCAGGGCAATGGGGAGCTGCAGAAAAACGGGAAGCGAGCTCCAGGAAAACAGGAATACTCACAGTACAGAGCAATTTGAATCAGAAACAGGGGAAATGTGTTTCAAAATAGGAGGGTTACTTGCAGAAGAGTTGAATCTCCTGTTCATGCTGCAGGGTAATTAGGAAAGTGCAGCATAAGAAGAAGAATTCGGAGCGAAATATATCGGGGAAACGGTAGCCGCATAAAAAGCAGAATTAGGTGTTTCATAAACAGCGCAATTTGAAGCTCCGCAAACTGGGGAATTAGGATCTCCAGAAACAGGGACATTTGTTCAGTACAGTGGAAGTAGCTCCATAAACAAAGAAATTACATTTAGAAAGAGAAGATTTGGCTCAACAAACAGGTAATCTAGCTCTTCCCGTAGCAGGAGAATTAGGAGAGCGCAGCATAAGCAGAATCGTTCGTAGCTAAATGGAAATGGTAGCGCCATAAAAAGCAATATTAGTTGTTTCATAAATAGCGCAATTTGAAGCTCCAGATAGACGGTGATTGGGATCTCCACAAACAATTGAAGTAGCTCCAGAAACAGGGGAACTAGGAGCTGCATAACCTGGGGTAGTTGGAGCTCCAGCAACAGCAGCTTTCGGAGCTCACGGATGTTGGTAATTAGCAGCTCCAAGAACATTGCAACTAACCCCAGAGAAAGGGAGAATGGGGCTTCCTTAACTACAGAAATGAATTCCAGAAACCGGGGTATTAGCTCCAGAAACATTGGACTTAACTCCTGAAATTTGGGACTTAAGTGCTCCAGAAACACTGGAGTTAGCAGCTCCAGAAAGAGGGGTATTATGTCCAGAAATATGGTCATTATCTCCAGAAAAAGCGAGAATCAGCTGCTCCCGAAACAGAGGACATTTCAGCTACAGATACAAGGTGACTAGCTCCAGGAACAGGGAAAGTTGCTCCAGAAACAGAGGAATTAGGAGCTCCACAAAAACAGTGAAATTTGCAGCTCAAGGAAGAGGGGAAATTCCTCCAGAAAGAGCGCAATTAGTTCCAGTAGAAGGGTAATTGCGTTTAGAAAGAGCAGAGTTAGCTGTACACAGAAGTGACTTAGCTGCCCCGGAACAGCAGGGGATTTAGGACAGCGCAGCATAAACAGGACGCTTCGTATATACAAATATATATATATATATATATATCTATATATATATATATATAGATATATATATATATATACAACGATTGGACACGTAAATATGGCAATTCGTGCTTCATAAACAGCGCAATTTGGAGCTCCAGGAAAAGGAAAATTAGGAGCTCCACAGGAAATAACCGAAGAAACAAAGGAATGCGCTCCAAAAACTGCTGAATTAGCTCAAGAAACATCGCATTCGGAGTTCCACAATCGGGGAGATTAGGAACTCCAGAAAAAAGATGAGCTCCAGAAACAGTGGAATTAGCTCCAGGAACAGCGGACAAAGGAGCTGCAGAGAGGGGAATTAGTAGTTCCAGGAATTCAGGAATTAGTTCAGAAACATGGGTATTAGCTCCAGAAACAGTGCAATTAGGTCAGGAATGATGAGAATTACGGACTGCAGAAACTGCCGAATTGGGCATTGGAGCAGCTGGGGAATTAGGAGTTGCAAAAAGACAGCAATTTGTTCAGCGCAGCGGAAATAGTTCCAGAAACAAAGGAATTACAATTAGAAATAAAAGAGTTTTCTAAAGAAAAAGATAATCTAGCTATTTCTGCTGGAGGGGAATTAGTAGAGCGCACCATAAGCAGAATTATTCGGAGCAAAGTTCATCGGGGAAATGGCAGCCACAGAAAAAGCACAATATGGTGCAATACAACCAATGCAATTTGAAGGTCCAGAAACAGGGGAATTAGGATATCCAAAACAAGACAAATAGCTCCAGAAACAGGGGAAGTAGGACCTGCATAACCTGCGGTAGTAGGAGCTTCTGCAACATCGGCATTCGCAGTTCACTTAACAGGGGATTTACCAGCTCCGAGTACTTTGAAACTAACCCGGTACAAGGGAAATAGCTCCAGAAACAGGGGAAATTGGATATTCTCATTTACAGGCATTAATTCCACAAACCGCAGAATTAACTCCAGAAATATTGGAGTTAACTTCGCAAACTGGGGAATTAAGTTATCCAGAAGCATGGGAATTAGGAGCTCCAGAATGTAGGGAATTATATCCAGAAATATAAGAAAAGCAAATTCCACTGTTTCTGGATCAAATTCCACTGTTTCTGGAGCGAACTTCTCTGTTAATGGAAATAATTTCACAGTTTCTGGCGCTAATTCCACGGTTTCTGGAGCTAATTGCACGACTTCTGAAGCTAATTCCACTGTTTCTGGAAGCAATTCTACTGTTTCCGAAGTTAATTCCAGTGTTGATGCAGCTAATGTCACTGTTTGTGAAGCTAATTCCACTGTTTCTGGAGCTAATTCCACTTTTTCTGGAGCTGCTAAATCCCTTGTTTCTGGAGCTGCTAATTCCGTTGTTTCTGGAGCAACTTCCTCTGTATCTGCAGCTGCAAATTTCACTTTTTGTGGCGCTACTTATTCCTCTGTTTCTGGAGCAACTTTCCCTGTTCCTACAGCTAATCACCTTGTATCTGAAGTTGATATTTCCTCTGTTTCAGGAGCACCTGATTCTCACACTTTCTGGAGCTAATGACCAGATTTCTGGACATAATTCCCCTCTTCCTGGAGATGTTAATTCCGGTGTTTCTGCAAGCAATTAATTCCCAAATTTGTGGAGATATGTCCAATGTTTCTGGAGCTAATCCCCGCTTTCTGGAATTCATTCTAGTAATTAAGGATTCCGCATTTTCACTGTTTCTGGAGCTACTTCCCATGTTCCGGGGTCAGTTTTAATGTACTTAGAGCTGCTAAATCGCATCATACGTGAGCTCCGAATGCCGCTAATGCTGGAACTACAAATACTCCAGGTTTTGCAGCTGCTAGTTCCCCTGTTTCTGGTCTCTTTCAGTTGTTTGTGGAGATCCTAATCACTCTCTTTCTGGAGCTTCAAATTGCGCTATTTATGAAAAAAAATATAGCTTTTTATGGCGCTACCATTTCCATGATATATTTAGCTCCGAACTATTCTGCTGATGCTGCGCTCTTCTAATTATCCTGCTACAGGAACATATAGAGTACTGTTTCTTGAGCCAACTTTTCTCTTTCTAAACGTAATTTATTTGTTTATGGAGCTACTTCCGCTTTAATGGACACATTCCCCTTTTTCTGGAGATCCGAATTCCCCTGTTTGGGGAACTTCAAATTGCGCTGTTTATGAAACACCTAATTCTGCTTTTTAGGCGGCAACCATTTTCCTGATATATTTCGCTCC
Source organism: Pristiophorus japonicus (assembly GCF_044704955.1). Lineage (NCBI taxonomy): Eukaryota > Metazoa > Chordata > Chondrichthyes > Pristiophoridae > Pristiophorus > Pristiophorus japonicus. Next base: position 10,815,706 of record NW_027252668.1, on the reverse strand, counting down.
GAATTCTTCTTCTTATGCTGCGCTTTCCTCAGTACCGTGCATCATGAATAGCAGATTCACCTCATCTGGAAGTAACGATCTTCTTTCAAAACATAATTCATCTGTTTCTGAAACTAATCGCTCTGTACCGTGACTGTTCCTGTTTTCGAGATCGATTCCCCTTTTTCTGCTGCTTCCCATTGCCCTGTTTCTGGAGCGAATTCCACTGTTTCTGCAGCTGCGAATTAACACTTTCTCTAACTCCTTCTTTTCATCTTTTAAGACCTAATTCCACAATTCCTAAACCGACTTCCTCTCTTTCTGGTGCTAATTTCTAGTTTCTGCTCTAATGTCGGTGTTCCTGGAGCGTCTACTTCCCGTCTATCTGCGACTCCTAATTTCCCTGTTCTTGGATGGAATTTGCCTGTTTCTTTAGTTAATTCAGCTGCTCCGACAGCAAATAACTTTGATTCCGGAGAAAATTCCATAATTTCTGGAAGTCCTATTTCCACACTTTCTGGAGATTCTGAGTTGTTTGCTGAGCTCCGAATTGTCCTTTTTTTGGAGCTCCAAATTGCACTGTTTATGAAGCAGCCAATTGTCATATTTTATTGCCTACTAGTTTTATATATTTCTCCGGAAAGTCCTGTTTATGGTGCGCTCTCCTAATTCCGCTGCTGCAGGGACAGCTAATGTTGTTCTTTCTAGAGTAATGTCTGCTCTTTATAAATGCAATTACCTTGTTTCTGGAGCTAATTGCGCAGTTTCTGGAGCTACTAATTTTCCAGTCTGTGGAGCTTATAATTCCTCTGTTTCTGGGGCATCATCACGTGTTCCTGGAGGTAATCACCTTATTTCTCTAGCTAAAACGTCCTCTGTTTCTGGAGCACCTGATTCTCCCTCTTTCTGCAGCTAATCGCGATATTTCTGGTCATAATTCGCCAGATACCGGAGCTCCTAATTCCGGTGTCTCTGGAACACTTAGTTCCCCATTTTGTGGAGTTAACGCCACCATTTCAGGAGCTAATTCCGCGGTTTATCGAAATAATTCTTGTACTTACGATTATCCCTTCCCCCTGTTTTTGGAACTACTTACTTTGTCCCGGAGTTAGTTTCAATGTTGTGGGAGCGGAAAAATCCCATTTTATGTGAACGCCAAATGACGCTGTTGCTGTAGCTCCTTTTACCCAAGGTTATGCAGGTCCTAGTTCTCCTGTTTCTGGAGCTTTTTCAGTTATTTGTGGAGATCCTTTGTTCCCTGTTTTTGGAGCTTCAAATTGCACTGTTTATGAAACATCTAATTGTGCTTTTTATGTGGCTACCATTTCCCCGATATACTTAGCCCCGAATTATTCTGCTTATGGTGCGCTCTCCTAATATCCCTGCTAGAGGATTAGCTAGTTTACCTGCTTTTTGAGCAAGTTCTTCATTTCTTAAATGTATCTCCTTTGTTTCTAGAGCTACTTCCGCTCTACTGAACAAATTCCCGTGTTTCTGAAACTCATAATTCTCTCGTTTCTGCAGTGCACAATTCGTAAGTTTTTGCAACTGCTAACTCTCACCTTTCTAGTACTAGTTCTCTTATTTTTGTTGCTAATACACATGTTTGTGAACTAATTCCAGTATTCCAGGTACTCCAATTCTGCTCTCTGCAGCTTCCAATTAGTCTGCTCCTGGAACTAATTCCCCTTTTCCTGGAGCTCATGATTTTTTCTGGAGTTTCTACTATCCCATATTGTGAATCTCCTAATGCATCTGTTTCGGGAGGTAACTCCCCTCTTTCTGTTGCTAATACAACGGTGTCTGGAGCTAATACCTTTTTTTCTGGAGAAAATTCCTGCTGATGTTCAAATGTCCATATTTCTGGAGCTCTAATTATTTTGTGGTTTATGAAGCACATAATTGTCCTTTTTAACGTGTCTACTAGTTCGCCGATATGTATTGCTCCGAATTGTCCTGTTTATGGTGCACTCTCCTTATTACCCTGCAACATGAACAGAAAAGTCAAATTTTCTAAAGATAACTCTCTTCCATCGAAACATAATTCCCCTGTTTCTGACGCTAATTGTGCAGTACTGTGATTATTCCTGTATTCCTGGAACTCGCTTCCCATGTTTCTGCAGCTCCCCATTGCCCTGTTTCTGGAGCCAATTCCACTGTTTCTGGAGCTGCAAATTTACCAGTTTCTGTACCTCCTACTTTTTTTCTTTCAGGGCCTAATTCTAGTTTCTGTGGCTTATCCTCCTGTTTCTGGCGCTAATTCCTCGTTTGTGCAGTAACTGCCGTGTAGCTGTGGCTCCTGCTTCCCCTCTTTCTGCGGTTCCTAATTTCCATGATCAAGGTAGGAATTCCCATATTTCTAGACCTAATACAGCTGTTTCTGGAGCTAATACCATTGATTCCAGAGAGAATTCCACAGTTTCTGGAGGTATTCGTTCGCCACTTTCTGGAGATTCGGCGTTGTTTGTGGAGCTCCTAATTGTCCTTTTTCTGGAGCTCCACATTGCGCTGATTATGAAGCACCTAATTGTCCTATTGATGAGTCTACTAGTTATATATCTATCTCCGAAATCACTTGTTATGGTGCGCTCTCCTACGTCTCCTGCTGCAGGGACAACTACGTCACTTCATTCTCGATAGAACTCTGCTCTTTCTAACTGCAATTCCACTGCTTCTGGAGCTAATTCTGGTGGCGAAGCCGCAGAATTGCTGATGTTCACGGAAGCTTTTAAAAATGACAAATCACCTGTCGCGACCCGCCAGATTAGGACTTGCATCAGCCAAGATAATATGCTGTCTCTAGTAAAAAAAACTGTATGCTGCATGGGAGCTGGGCTAGCATCCCCGTTGAAATGCAAGAGTTTATCAAGCCGTTCCAGCAGGGAAAGGACGAGCTGCCCATTCAGGCAGACTGCCTGTTGTGGGGTAACCGTGTTGTGCTACGCAAAAAAGGCAGGGAGACATTCATCTCGGATCACCACAGCACACATCCCGGTATAGTAACTATCAAAGCGACAGCCAGATTCCACATGTGGTGACCCGGTATCGACTCGGACTTAGAGTCCTGTGTACAGAAATGCAGCATGTGTTCTCAGTTGAGCATCGCGTCCAGAGAGGCACCATTAAGTTTGTGGTCCTGGCCCTCCAAACCATGGTCAAGGATCCATGTCGACTGGGCGGATCCGTTTCTGGGTAAAACGTTCCTGGTGATGGTGGATGCTTTTTCAAAATGGATTGTACGCGAAATTATGTCTAGAAGCACCACCACCGTCACCACTGAAAGCCTGTGGGCCATGTTTGTCACCCACGGCCTGCTTGACATACTGGTCAGTGAAAACCGGCCATGTTTCTCCAGTGCCGAATTAAAAAAATTCATGACACGCAATGGGATCAACCATGTCAACTTGGCCCCGTTTAAAGCAAACTCCAATGGGCAGGCAGAGCGGCCAGTAGAAACAATCAAACAGTGCCTTAAACGAGACACAGAAGGCTCACTCCAAACACGCCTGTCCCGATACTGCTCACCTACCGCACGTGACACACTCGCACACAGGGGTGCCGCCGGCTGAGCTACTCAAAAATAGGACAGTTAAAACCAGAATCGCGCTGGTTCAACCCAACCTGCAAATCAGGTAGAGAGCAGGCGGCAGCATCAAAATGTAAACGATGGTCGCGCCACTGTGTCACGGGAAACTGATCTCAATAACCCTCTGTATATGCTGAACTATGGATGTGGTCCCAATTGGAATGCGGGCACGGTGAGAGATAATGAAAGGAGTCGGGTGTTTGTCGTCAAACTTGGCAATGAAGCAATTTGCAGAAAGCACCTGGACCAAACGACGCTGCGGTTCACATACTGCCCGGAAAACCCCACAAGTATCACCTTTTTCGAGCCCACAACACACACCCAAATGATCAATGACACGACCCCGGGATAGGAAATCGAACCCTTCACGCCCAGCAGCCCAGCAAGGCCAGGCTCACCCGGCAGCCCTGCAGGGCCAAATACCGCCAGCCCAACGAGAGCACAACTAACACACCAGAACAGCATTTGTATCGAGTCACTCCACCAGGGTAACAAAGGCACATAACCGCCTCACCTGTAAATAGTTTTCACTTTGACTTTGTTTGGGAGTGATGTTGTCTATCTGTAATGCATGCACTCCCATGTTGCGCCACCAAGGATTGCACCCCCTGAAGTCCCAAGTGTTCCCAGCATCCATTGGGAGCACTGTATATAATCTGGCTCTGAGGCCTGTACCTCATTCTGGAGTGTCTTAATAAAGACTGCGGTGACTGTTACTTTAACCTCCCAGTATGCAGTCTCAGCTGTGTTATGAACACAATAATTTCGTAAAGAAATGTGACCCTGATAGCCAGAAAGAAGGTTAAATGCTGACTCCCTTTCTGCGAAAAATTCCATTCACAAATATTTCTCTGTCTGAAACTTCACCAAAAAAATGTAACTTTCAATGTCATGAAACATGAATTTTCGCGCATCCGAATCTTCTGAATCAGATTCTGCTCGTTGTGCCGACTCAATCCATGTCCCTTTGCAATATTCTGCTTCCATGCACACTATGAAATGTGCCACTAACTTATAGAATCACAGAATAAGGGAATGGTTTCAGTACAGAAAAAAGCCAGTCGACCATTTGAGCACATGCGAACTCGCAACGAGTCCCACACCCCTCATTTTTCCGCAGCTGTGCAATTTTTCCTTCAGATTCTATCCAACTGATTTTGAAACATAAGATTGAGTCTCTCTCCGCCGCCCTTTAAAGCAGTGTATTCCACATTCTAACCACTTGCTGCGAAATGGCCACCTCCTGTTCCTATGCATAAAGTCTGAGAAACACGGGATCAATTGGTGACACACTCACAACCTTGCAAACTTACAAAATAGAGCACCGTCATTCTATTCTCGGAACGCAAGCTCCTGAAGCTGAAGTAGTCCTGCTGTTGAGGTTAAAGCTCTGGTTATGTTCCCAACGCAAATTCTGACACAGCGTTTCAGGAGTGTGGTGGTTATCACATTCGCCAAAACGTGAAAATTCACTGGTTCAAAACCAAGCAAATACATTTTGCAAACGTGTTCCATTAATGATTGAAAAAATTGACTAAATCATATTAGTGGTTCAATATTAAGAGAGTGCAGTGTCTCACGAAGCTGTTGCATTTGCTGATTTCTCTGTACAGTTCTCTCCGCACTCAAACTCCACACAGCGTCTCTCACTCCCTCCAGTTTCCAGCCCTGACGGTTGAGAAACCCTATCTCAAAGCTGCACAGTCCATGCATTCAGTTCTGCTGTGAGAGATCATTAAAGGATTCTGCCGCGCCGCTTCGATTCACAAAAGAAAATCAAAGCCACAAACAAACCCATCGACTCCGCGCCAGCTCCAGAGTGAGTGAGGGCGGGACAAGCCCCAACATTCCGCTCACGGACTCTCCAATCAGCCGTTGCTTCCGTAAAGCGGCGAAGGCACATTCAAACTGTGGTTTACCGCCCTTCACTGGGCTTCAAAATACCACGATTTTAGCCAAGGCTCCTCGTACATCAAATAGCAGCCTCATAAGACTCTTAATCTCAGGTTCCTGAACTCGATCCCCAGCTTGCACGATCATTTTTTCACTGGAAAGACCATTAATTAGCCGATCGCTTCGTTTTGCATCATGAAAGTAATGCTTTGCGATAATTACATAATCATACAAGTTTACAGCATGGAAAGAGTCCTTTTCGGCCCATCGTATGCGCAACGGTCAATAAATAGCCAGTTTTCGTTGTGTACCCCTGCAGCTTACTGCATTTCAAGTGCACATCCACGTACTTTTTAAATGTGGTGATTTTGACTGCCTCCACAACACTTTCAGGCAGTGGGTTCCGGACCACCACAAATATCTGGATGAAGAATGTGCCCTTCAAATCCCCTTTAACCCTTATACGAATTACTTTTAATGTATGCCCCCTTGTGATTGAACAATCCACTGTGGGAAGTAAGCACTTTTATTCAACAATATTTAGGCCCCTCTTAATTTTATGCAGCTAAATGCTGTCACCCATCAGCTTCCTCTGTTCCAAGTAAAACAAACCCAGCTTATCCAATCTGCCCTCGTAGCAACGTTGATCCACTCCCGGCAACATCTGCGTAAACCTCCTCGGTACCCTCATCAGTGCTGTCACGTCCTTCTTTCAATACGGTGACCAGAACTGCACCCCGTACTCCACCTGTGGCCTAACCAGAATTTTATATAGTTCTAGCACAACCCACTTGCTGTTCTGTTCCTTGCCTCTGCCAATAAATGCAACAATTCTGTATGTCTTCTTAGCCAACTTATCCAAATGGCCAGCTACCTTCAGGAATCTGTGGAAATGCAATCCCAGTTCCCCTTTTACCTCTATATTTCTCAATGTCCAACCAGTTGATGTGTATTCCCTCTCGTTGTTAGCCCTCCACAAACGCACGATCTCACATGTCCCTCGATTAAATTCCATTTGCCACTGTTCTGCCCAACTTACCAGTTGATTGATATCTACCAGCAGTCTCCAGGTTTCTTCTTCATTGTCAAGTACACTGCCTATTTTACTATCACCTGCAAACTGATCAATCTTAACACCGATATTCAAGTTTAGATCAATGATATATACCAGAAAAATAATGGACCTAACACTGAAAACTGCGTAACTCCAATGGAAACATCCTTCCAGTTAAAAAAACACCCATCAAACATTACCATTTGCTTTCTGTCTCTGAACCAAATTTGGATCCAATTTGCCACTTTGCCCTGGAACCCATGGGCTTTTATTTTCATGACCAATCTGCCATGTGTGACCTTAGCGAATGCCTCAATAAAATCTGTATACACTACATCGTACGCATCCACTGATCGACCCTCCTGGTGACCTCCTCCAAAAATGGATTCAAGTTACTCAAACGCGACCATTCCTTACCAAATCGTGTTGTCTGTCCTGATCAACCAGTGTCTTTCGAAATGTAGAAAATGTATAACCGTTAAAGGTTATCCTTTTTTCACGGGAAAACATCATTAATTCATTGATGATCTTCATTTGCACAACTATAGAAATCTTAACTGAAGGAGAGTCCTTAATTGAATAATTTGTCGATGCTCTGCAACTTCCCTCTCAAATCATAAACCATTTTAGACACAGCGTTTTAGTGGTCTGCTTCAAAATGATCATTGCTGGTAACAGATATATGAGACTCGGGAAACAGTGAGGTAGACTGTAGAGCAAGCGACCGGTTGTTGTCAAACAGCAACGAAAATAAACATTATGCAAGAATAACATCGAAAGGAAAGGTGACCCCGACAGCAAGAAAGAAGATTTAGTGCTAAGTCCCTTTCAGCAAAACATTCCTTTCCCAAACATTTCTCCGACCGGAACTTCACAAAACAAAAATTATGCTGTTAATGTCATAAAACCCGAATTTTCGCGCGCCAGAATTTTCAGAATCAGATGTCTCTTGTTGTGCCGACTCTATCCATGTCCCTTTGCAATATTCTGCTTTCATGCACATTGTTAAATATGCCACTGACTTATAGAATCACAGAATAAGGGAACGGTTACAGCAAGGAAGAAAGGCATTCGACCCGTCGAGCCTATGCCAACTCTCAACTAGTCCCACTCCCCGTCATTTACAGGCAGCTGTGCAATTTTTTTCCATCAGATATTTATCCAACTCCGTTTTGAAATATAAGATTGAGTCTGCCTCCACCGCCCTTTAAAGCAGTTTATTACATATTTTAACCACTTTCTGAGGAACGGCGATTCCTGTTCCTATGTATAAAGGCAGAGAAACACGGGATCAATTCCTGAACCCCTCAAAACCTTGCACTGTCATTCTGCTCTCGTGACGAAAGCTCCTGAAGTGTGGTCCAGCTGTTGAGGTTAAAGCTCTGGTTATGTTCCCAACATTGCATTTTTCGCAGCGTTTCCATAGTGTAGTGGTTATCATTTTCGATGAGCATGTGAAAGACCTCCGGTTCGAAACCTGTTGGGAACATTGAATCATATAAGTTTACAGCATGCAAGGAGTCCTTTTCGGCACATTTATCCACACCGGCCAACAAATGTCCAGTTTTAGGTGTGTATCCCTGCACCTTATTGCATTTCAATTGCACATCCAAGAACATTTTAAATGTGGTGACGGTTTCTGCCTCCACATCACTTTCAGGCAGTGAGTCCCAGACCCCCACATGCATCTGGATGAAGAATGTTCCCTTTAAATCCCCTTTAACCCTGATACGAATTACTTTTAATTTATATCCCCTGGTTGCTGACTCCTCGACTGTGGGAAATAGACACTTTAATGAACAAAATCTAGACCCCTCCTAATGTTATACACCTCAATGCTGTTGCCCATTCAATCTCCACTGTTCCAAGGAAAACAAACCCAGCCTGTCTAAACTTGTCCTCTTAGCAAAATGTCTCCACTCCCGGCAACATCTACGTAAATCTCCTCTGTACCCTCTCCAGCGCTATCACGTCCTTCCTTCAATCCTCTGGCAGGGGGCTGGTGAAGTCTCTCTGTAAATTCTCCCAAGGTTCCAGTGGCCTTGGCTGATCTCCCATTCGTACATTGCATCCCCTTGGATAGTGGTAAAACTTAGTGCCTGGTAGTTATATACCAGTTCACCCGATGGGTGGAAGCTTTCGCTACCAGGCACTGCTCCGCTCGGATGGTAGCACAGATCCTGGCTAGCAAGGTGATACCTCGGTGGGGAGTACCTCCACAGATAGATTCAGACAATGGGACACATTTCACGTGCAAATTAATGAAAGAAACATGAGCACTGCTGGGAATCAAACAGAGGTACCACATGCCATATCATCCCCAATGTTGGGCACAAATAATGCACCTTCGTCAAAATTTAGCTACATCCTTCCGCATTGCTTACCACCACGAGTACTGCGAGAGCAATACAGCATGTGTTAACCCGTGATATAATTTTAGTAGTTGCTGCCCACAACATTGTGGTGTTACAACATGCTCCTGGGGATCCCATAACCATATTTCAAATTTTTGCTGGACGCCTTTCACGTCTTTCTTCCTGATCGACACTCTGGTGGACCAATACTATACTTATATCAGTCTGAGCACTGTTGACATAATTGGTTGAATTTCAGCCTTAAATGCTGGCTCTGGCTTCTCTCACCTGCCGCTCGTTTGGATCCGAGGTCAGCGATCTTATTCCCGACGATGGTTAGGTCTTGCGGGTTTTTTGGCCTTTACTAGTTAGTTTTGTGTGTGCTTTTACCTTTAGTTCCGCTGCTCACCATGGTTCCTTTGCTGCTTTCACTCGACTTTCTACTAGCGTTCCATGTTTTACCACCTTGCCAGTACATGTAGATGTTACATACCCTCGTCATGACCAGGCTGCCTTTTAGTGGTGATCCACCCCGAAAACGTATTGATTATCTGGATATTTGTTTACTCGCTTTCATTTAGCTTACTCGAGAGCCTTTATACCAGTTCTGCCACCTGAACTGACTTGTCTCCTGGAAGCGTTCCTACCATTATTTCCTCTGGCTCCTGTGTTGCCACTGCCCACCCAGTATGGGGTTCTCTCTCAATGTATTTTCTGGATCCATCCACATAGAAAGTCTCATCTGGATTGTCCAGTGGCTCTTTCTTTACCGCGCTGAGCGTTTCCTCCTCTGCTTGTTCGCTAGAGCTATGTTCCTCGCCTTCTGTCAGCACTCCAGTAGCGAGGTTAACTCCATTGTGCTTTTTTATTATTACTGACTTGTCTTTGGGCATGAATACGGACTACCACTTAGCTTTTCGGCTGTCCGAGATCGACCGCAGCTTTCTAGTATTTAGTAGTTCTACCAGGGTATGTTGTGGGTGCAAAACGATCTGTCCCATCATCATTACTGGTTGGCTTACTTTCACTGCCCAATTCGCACAGTTCAGGGCGGCCACACATCGGGGCATTCCACTAACTACTGGGACTTTCGTCGTCGAGTAGTAGGCTATAGGTCTCTGGGAGCTCCCATGTTCCTGCATTACCACGGCGGAATAGCTTCCATCATGCTGATCACAGTATAGGTGGAATGGTTTATTGGGACCTGGCAATCCGAGGGCAGGGGACGACATCAGATCTCTTTTAGTTCACCTTATGCCTCTTCCTGCTCTGGTCCGCAATCTATCTTCTGCAGGTTTCCCCCGCTCCATTTAATTAATTTCTGTATGGGTTCCGCTATTGTTGTGTATTGAGGTATAACATTCCGACGATAGTTAAAACGTCCTAATACCTTCCTTACTCCACTGAAATTCTGGGGCTGAGGCATGTCCCTAATTGACATCGGTCTTTCCTCTGTCATGTATTTCTTGCCCTGACTGATCCAATGTCCAAGGTACTCCAATTAGTCTGGGCCACCTGCGCCGACATGGGTGATGACTTGAACCCCTCCTGCACGCATGCAGACACGCACATACACAGTTACACACAGACACGCAATGGCACATAGTCACGCACACAGCCACTCATTCACATACACACAGACACAACCTCATAGGCGTATACACTGAAACACATCTCCAATCACGCATATACACATATACACAATCACAAACTTTCCCAGACACCGTTACAAACACACTCACGCAGACACTCAACACATAATCACACACACACTCACACACACACAATTATACAAACTTACACACTCACAGACTTACACACACATATACAGACACACACTTACACACATACACATTCACACAATCATGCACTTACTCACCCACACATCCAGCCAGAGACTTATATACTCACGCTCTTACACACTCACGCACTTAGACACGCATCTCTTCAAAGATTACACATTCACACACATACCCAGATACACACTCAAGCACACACATGCGCACACATAGACACTCGCACACACTTACAGATTCACATACTCACATACTTACACATTCAAACACTTGCACGGGCACGCACGTGTACACTTAAACATTTACACACTAATACATTCAGAGACTTACACAGTCGCACGTTTAGCCTAACACACAATTGCACACTCACACACTTACAAAAACAGACTTACACACTCACACTCTTACTCAGGCACACACTCACACATTAACTAATTTACACAAACAAACAATTAGCCAGGCACGCGCTTACATGCTAACTTGCTTACGGACTCATACACTCACACACTCACAGATGTCAGCACCCAAACACTTAACTAGACACGCACTTACACATTCGCACATTCACACTCATAGACTTACACACTCACAGACTCACACACTTACACAGGCACACATTCACACAATTACACACTCCCAGACTGACACAGTCACACACACTCACACTCACACACACTTACCCAGACACACATTTAAACACTCACATATTTACACACACACAGGCACACACTTACACACACACTCCATCCATCATCGGCAATCACTCGAATTGAGGATGACTTGCTTCCACGCAAAACGTTCACAGGTTTTTCAATGAAGCACCTAAAATTTCAGGTCCGAACAAAATCTTCAAGGGAGGAAGATGCCTATGCGTGTATTTTTTTTAACTTTTGATGACTGTTGTACAACAGCCAGCAATAACACACGCATGCCCAGACACATGCACATAAACTCATGCATAATAACACACTCACACTCACTTACCCAGACACACATATACATACTCACACAAATGCACACGCTCTTACCCAGACACAAAGTCAAACACAATAACACACTCATACTCACTCATTCACACACAATAACAAACTCCCACTCACAGAACCATAATTACACACTCACATACTTGCACACACACACACTTAACCAAGCACACACTCAAACACTCACACAAAATAACACACTCACAAACACTTACGCAGAAATGCAGTCACACACTGATACATACATTCACACTCACATAAACCTACACTGAGCCAGGCACGCATTTACCCAGAGACACATTTACACTTGCACAGTTGACTCATGAGATGGCCAGTTGGAACAAATTATTAAATGAACAATTGTGTGTCAGGCGAATATTTGGTGCAGGTTGCCTTTAATGAACGGGGTAGAGGAGCAGAGAGATGCAGTTACACATATCACTAAAAGCAGCGATGCAGGTTAATGAGGCCATAATAAACATCAAATAAAGCTCCAGGGTGCATTTCAAGAAGGTCAGATTTCAATAGAACAATAAGTTGTATTTACTTAGCGCCTCTGTAAGAGTGAATCTTCCCAAGGCGCTGCACAGAAGTGTTATGAGACAAAACATTAGACACCGAGACATATCAGGAAAAATTAGGCAGGTGATTGAAAGCTTCATTGAAAAGGTAGATTTTAAGGAGCATCTTGAAGAATGATGGAGAAGTGCAGAGATGGAGAGGTTTATCCAGGGAGTTCCAGAGCTTGGCATCAGAAGGCCTGTGATCAGAGTGAATATTAACCCACTCACTCCAACACTCTCTACACAGCGCTGCCTGTGTGAGGCATGTGATCAGTCTGAATATTAACATACTCACTCACACACGGTCTACACTGGGGTCCATGAATGAGGCCTGTGAACAGGGTCAATATTAAATCCCAGGTCCCTCTGCACCGCATATTGTAATTTCTTCCCATTCAATTAATATTCCCTTTTACTGTTTTATTTCCCAAGGTGGATGACCTCACATTTTCCGATATTGTATTCCATCTGTCAAATCTTTGCCCATTCGCTTAACCTATCTAAATCTGTTTGCAGCCTCTCTGTGTCCTTTGCACAAAACGCTTTCCCACTAATCTTTGTGTCCTCTGCAAATTTTGTTACACTACACTCTGTCCCCTCTTCCAGTCCATCTATGTATATTGTATACAGTTGTGGTCCCAGCACCGATCCCTGTGGCACATCACTCACCACGGATTTCCAACCCGAATGGACCCATTTATGCAGACTCTCTGCTTTATCTTAGCCAGCCGATTATCGATCCATGCTGAAACATTTCCTCTGACTCGGAGTACATTTATCTTCTGCAGTAACCTTTTGTGTGACACATGATCGAATGCCTTTTGGAAATCAAAAAACACTACATCCATCGGGACAGCTCTATCCACCATGCTCGTTGTATCCTCAAATAATTTCAGTAATGTAGTTAAACATGATTTCCCTTCATGAATCCATTTTGCTTCTGCTTGATTGCACTATTCCTCGCTAGATGTCCCGCTATTTCTTCCTTAATGATAGCTTCAAATATTTTCTTCACTACAGATGTTACACTAACCGGCCGATAGTTACTTGCCTTTTGTCTGCCCCCTTTTTTAAACAGAGGCTTTACATTAGCTGCTTTCCAATCCGCTGGTACCACCCGAGATTCCATAGAATTTTGGTAGATTATAACGAATGCATTTGCTATAACTTCCGTCATCTCTTTTAATACGCTGGGATGCATTTCATCAGGACCAGGGGACTTGTCTGCCTTGATTCCCATTAGCTTGTCCAGCACTACCACTCTCGTGAAAGTGATTATCTCAAGTTCCTCCGTTCCCACATTCCCGTGACCAGTAATTTTTGGCTTGGTTTTTGTGTCTTCCACTGTGAAGACTGAAGCAAAATAATTGTTTAACTTCTCAGCCATTTCCACATTTCCCATTATTAAACCCCCTTCTCATCTTCAGTGGGACCAACATTTACTTTCGTCGCTCTTTTCCGTTTTATATATCGGTAAATGCTTTTACGATGTGTTTTTATGTTTTACGCAAGTTTATTTTGTAATCGATCTTTCCTTTCTTTATTGCTTTCTTAGTCATTCTTTGTTGTCGTTTAAAAATTTCTCAATCTTCTAGTTTCCCACTAAGCTTGGCCAACTTATACGCATTGGGTTTTAATTTGATACTCTCCTTTATTACCTTGGTTATCCACGGCTGGTTATCCCTTCTCTTACCGCCCTTCTTTTTCACTGGAATATATTTTTGTTGAGCACTCTGAAAGGGCTCCTTAAAAGTCCGAAACTGTTCATCAATTGTGCTAAAGTTTAGTCTGTGTTCCCAGTCTACCTTAGCCAACTCTGCCCTCAACCCACGTTGTCCCCTTTGATTAAGCAGAGTACGCTCGTTTGAGACACTACTTCCTCACCCTCAATCTGTATTACAAATTCAACCATACTGTGATCACTCATTCAAGAGGATCTTTTACTCGGAGATCGTTGATTATTCCTGTCTCATTTAGCAGGACCAGATCTAAGATACCTTGCTCCCTTGTAGGTTCTGTAACATACTGTTCTATGACACAATCCCTTATGCATTCTCTGTATTCCTCCTCAAGGCTACCCCTTGCGATTTGATTTCACCAATCGATATGTAGATTAAAATCCCCCATGATTACTGTCGTTCCTTTTTCACATGCCTTTATTATTGCCTTGATTATTATTTGCCCCACCGTGAAGTTATTATTTGGGGGCCTATAACCGACGCCCACCAGTGACTTTATCCCCTTATTATCTCTCATCGCCACCCACAATGAATCAACATTTTGTTCATTAAAGCCAAAATCATCTCTCACAACTGCCCTGATATCATCCTTTATTAAGAGAGCTACCGCACCTCCTTTCCCTTCTTGTCTATCTTTCCGAAATGTCAGATATCCCTGTATGTTTAATTCCCAGTCTTGGCTAACCTGCAACGAGGTTTCTGTAATGGCCACCAAATCATACCCATTTGTAATGTTTTGTGCCGTCAACTCATTTACTTTATTTCGAATGCTGCGTGTGTTTCGGTAGAGTATTTTAATACCAGTTTTTAAACCATGATTTTTAATTTTGACCCCCTCCTGCAGCCCCTTTATATTCATACATTTTGTCCCTTCGTATAAACTTGTGGTTTACACTTACCCCAGTGCTACTCTGCTCTGTTGCCTCCTGCCTTTTGCATTTTTTATTGGGGTCCTGTTCATCTGAGCTTACACCCACTCGAACTAGCTCAGAGCCCTCTCCTGGGTTTCGAATACACCTCGCATTGAGGCACCGAACTTTCATGTTTGCCTTTTTATTACACTTTGAACCTTTAGAATTTTGCTGTACAGTGGCCGTTTTTGTTTATTGACTTCGGTTTCTCTGCCCTCCACTTTTCCCCATCTCCTTTCTGTCTTTTGCTGCTGTCTCTAATTTGTTTCCCTCTGTGTCCCTGCATTGGTTCCAAGCCCTCTGCCATATTAGTTTAAGTCCTCCCCAACAGAACTGGCAAACATTCTCCCAAGTACATTGGTTCCGGTCCTGCCTCCGTGCAGACCGTCTGGTTTGTACTGGTCACACCTCCCCGAGAACCGATTCCAATGCCCCAGGAAGTTGACTACCTCCCTGCTGCAACACCGCTCAAGCCACAGAATAATGGAATGGCTACAGCACGGAAGAAGGCCAATCGGCCCGTCGAGCCGTGCCAACGCTCAACTCGCCCCAATCCACGATCATTTACCCGCAGCTGTGCAATTTTCACCAATCGGACACGTATCCAGCTCCGTTTTGAAAGATAAGATTATGTTTGCCTCCACCTCCCTTTATAAAGCAGTGTATTCCAGATGCTAACAACTTGCTGAGGAATGGCTACGCCTGTTCCTTTGTATAAATACGAGATCAATTCCCACCACACTCAAAACCTTGCTAAATATAGTACCGTCATTCTATTCTCAAAAAGCAAGCGCCTGAATTGTCGTCCAGCTGTTGAGCTTAAAGCTCTGGTTATGTTCCCAACACTGCTTCTTCTACAGCGTTTCCCTAGTGCAGTGGTTACCACGTTCGCTTTACACAAAATGTCCAGGTTCAAAACCGTGTGGACGTGTTCCGTTAATGATAAGAACAAATTGAATAATTCATATTGGTAGTTCAATATTAACAGAGTGCAGTGACTCACGATGCTGTTGCATTTGCTGATTTCTGTGTAATGTTATGTACACACTCAAAGTCTACTCAATGTTTCTCACTCCCTCCCATTTGCAGCCTTGACGGTGGAGAAACCGCATCTCAAACCCGCACATTCCGTGCATTCATTTGAACTGTGAGAGATTTTTCAAGGATCCTGTCGCAACACCAGGCTTCACAATAGAAAATCAAAGCCACAAACAAAGCCATCGACTAATCGCTCGTCCCCAGCTCCAGAGTGATTGAGGGCGGAACAAGCTCCAACTTTCTGGTCCAGCACTCTCCAATCAGCCGCTGCAGGCGGTAAGCGCCAAGTGCAGGCATCAAACAGCGGTTTACCGCCCTTCACTGGGCGACAAAATGCTACGGTTCGAGGCAGAGGTCCCCGGTCTCGGAACAGCAGACTTATGAGACTCTTAATCTCAGGTTCTTGAGTTCGAGCCCCATCTTGTATGAACATCTTTTCACTGGAAACAACATTAATTAGCCGATCGTCTCGTTTTGCATCATGAAAGTAAAGCTAACCGATATTTATATAATCATAGACGTTTACAGCATAGAAGGCGTCATTTTTGCTCTCTCGTATCTGCACCGGCCAACAAATGTGCAGTTTTAGGTATGTAACCTGGACCTGACACCAATCCAAGTGCACATCCAAGTACTTTGTAAATGTGGTGAGAGGTTCTGCCTCCACCACACTTTCAGGCAGTGAGTTCCAGACCACCACAAACATGTGGATGAAGAATGCTCCCTTCAAACCCCCTTTAACCCTTATACTAATTACTTTTAATTTATGCCCTCTGGTTGTTGACCCCTCCAGTACGGGAAATAGGCCCTTTTAATCAACAATATATAGGCCCCTCCTAATTTTAAACACCTCAATGATGTCGCGATCAGCCTCCTCTGTTTCACGGAAAACAACCCCAGCCTATCCAATCTGTCGTCATCCTCTGTACCCTTTCCAGCGCAATCACGTCCTTCCTCCAATGTGGTGACCAGAACTGCACGCAGTACTCCAGCTGTAGGCTAACCGGATTTTGCAAATTTCAGACATAACCCACTTGCTCTTCTATTCCATGCCTCTGCTAATAAAGCAACCATTCGGTCTGCCTTCTTAATCAACTTATCCAACGAGCCAGCTACATTCAGGGATCTGTGGACATGCATTGCCAGTTCCCTTTGTTCCTCTACACTTCTCAATTTCCTGCAGTCGATATGTTTTCACTCCCGTTGTTAGCCCTCCACAAATGCACAATCGCACACGTCTCTGGATTAAATTCCATTTGCCTCTGATCTGCAAATCTTACAATTTGATTGATATCTTCCTGCAGTCTCCAGCTTTCTTCTTCATTATCACCCACACTGCCTATTTTACGATCATCTGAAAACGTCTTAATCATTACCCCTATAGTCAAGTTTAGATCATTGATAAATACCATAAAAGGCAATGGACCTAGCACTGAATACTGCAGAACCCATCTGGAAACATCCTTCCAGTCACAAAAACACCCATCAAACATTAACCTTTGCTTCCTGCGTCTGAACCAATTTTAGATCCAATTTGCCACTTCGCCCTGGACCCCATTGGCTTTTACTTTCAAGACCAGTCTGCCATGTGGGACCTCAGCGAAAGCATTGATAAAATCCATATGCACTACATCGTATACACTACTTGATCGACCCTCCTGGTGACCTCCTCCAAAAATGCATTCAAGTTAGTGAAACGCGACTATTTCTTTACAAATCGTACGGACTCTTCTCATTAAACCAGTGCCTTTCGAAATGTAGAGAATGTATCGTCGTTAAATGTTATCCTTAATTTACGGAAAAACATGATTAATTAACTGATGACCTTCATTTGCACAATTAAGGAAATGTTAACTGAAGGAGTGTCCTCAATGAAATAATTTGTCTGTGCTCTGCAATTTACCTCTGAAACCATTTTAGACAATGTGCTTTGGTGGTCTGCTTCAAAATGTTCATGGCTGGTAAAAATACATGAGACGGGGGATATAGTGTGATGGACTGTAGTGCAAAGGACTGGTTATTGTGAAACAGCAAAGAAAATACACATTCTGGAAGAATAACATCGAGAAGAAATACGACGCCAACATGCAGAAGGAAGATTAAATGCTAAGTCCCTTTCAGCAAAAAATTCCTTTCCCTAACATTTCTCTGACCGAAACTTCACAAAACAAACATGATGCTTTTTAAAGTCATTAAACCCAAATTTTCGCTCACCGAATCTTCTGAATCAGATGCCTTGAGCTCTGCCGACTCAATCAATGTCGCTTTGCAATATTCTGCTTCCATACACACTATTAAATGTGCCACTAACTTATAGAATCACAGAATAAGGGAATGGTTAGAGTACGGAAGAACCACATTCGGCCCGTAAAGCCGATGCCAACACTCAACTAGTCCTACCCGCCCTGTCATTTACCCGCAGCTGTGCAATTATATTCCTTCAGATACTTATCCAACTCCGTTTTGAAAGATAAGATTGAGACTGCCTCCACCGCCCTTTTAAGCAGTTCCTTCCAGATTCTAACTACTTGCTGAGGAATGGCCAATTCTGTTCCTATGGATACTGACAGAGAAACACGGGATCAATTCCTGCCACACTCAAAACCTTGCAAAATGCAGCAACGTCATTCTATACTCACAAAGCTTGCTCCTGAAGTGTCGGCCAGCTGTTGAGCTGAAAGATCTGGTTATGTTCCCAACACTCATGCTACCACAGCGTTTCCGTAGTGTCGCGGTTGTCACGTTTGCCGAAGATGTGAAAGGTCCCCAGTTCCATTAATGATTCGAACAAATTGAATAATTCATATTCGTGGTTAAATTTTAACAGAATGCAGGGTCTCATGACTTTGTTGCTTTCTCTGCAAAGTTATATACGCAGTTATATCGACACAATGTTTCTCACTCCAGTTTGCAGCCCATCTCAATGCTGCACATTCCGTGCTATGAGTTCAGCTGTGAGAGATTATGAAGGATTCTGCCACGCCACATCGAAAATAAAAAGCCACAAACAAACCCATCGACTAATCGCTCTTTCCCAGTTCCAGAGTGAGTGAGTGCGGGACTTTCCCCAACATTCCAGTCCCGAACTCTCCGATTAGCCGCTGCCGGCGGAAAACAGCTAATGCAGCATCAACTATGGTTTACTGGGCTACAAAATTCTACGGTTCGAGCCAAAGCTCCCAGTACACTGAACAGCAGCCGCATAAAACCCTTAATCCCTGCTACCTGAGTTCGAGCACTAGCTTACATGAACATTTTTTCACTGGAAACACCATTAATTAGCCGATCGCCTTGTTTTGCATCATGAAAATAATGCTGACCGAAATTATGTAATCATAGAAGTTTACAGCATGGAAGGACTCATTTTCGGCCCATCGAATCCGTACTGGCCAACAAATGTCCAGTTTTCGGTGTGTAACCCAGCACCTTACGGCATTTGATATGCACATCCAAATACTTTTTAAATATGCTGAGGGTTTCTCCCTCCACCACACTTTCAGCCAGTGAGTTCCACACCCTGACACACATCTGGATGAAGACTGTTCCCTTCAAATTACCTTTAACCCTTTGACTAATCACTTTTAATTTATGCCCCCTGGTTGGTGACCCCTCTACTGTGGGAAATGGGCCTTTTTAATCGACAATATCTCGCCACCTCTTAATGTTATACACCTTAATGCTGTCGCCCATCAGCCTCCTCTGTTACAAGGAAAACAAACCCAGCCTATCCAATCTACTCATAGTAAAGTTGCTCCACTCCTGGCAACATTTACGTCAATCTCCTCTGTACCCTTTCCAGCGCAATCACGTCCTCCCTTCAATGGGGTGACCAGAACTGCACGCAGTACCCCAGCTTTGGCCTAACCAGAAATTTTTACTGTTCTAGCATAACCCACTTGCTGTTTTGTTCCTTGCCTCTGCCAATAAATGCAACATTCCATATACTTTCTGAACTAACTTACCCAATTGGCAAACTACCTTCAGATATCTGTGCACAAGCAATTCCAGTTCCCTTTGTTGATCTATATTTCTCAATGTCTTATCAGTTGATGTGCATTCCCTTTCCTTGTTCGTCTTCCACAAATGCACGATCTCACACGTCTCAGGATTAAATTCAATTTGCCACTATTCTGCCCAACTTATTGATGTCATCCTGCAGTCTCCAACTTTCTTCTTCATTATCAACCGCACTGTTTATTTTACTATCACCTGAGAACTTCTTAATCATAACCCCGATATTCAAGTTTAGATCATTGAAAAATACCAGAAAAGGCAATGGACCGAGCACTGAAAACTGCGGAACACAACTGGAAACACCTTTCCAGTCACAAAGACACCCATCAAACATGAACATTTGCTTCCTGCGTCTGAACCAATTTTGGATCCAATTTGCCACTTCGCCCTGGATCCCATGGGCTTTTACTTTCATGACCAGTCTGCCATGTGAGACCTTAGCGAAAGCATTAATAAAATCCATATACATTACATCATACGCACTACTTCATCGAATCACCTGGTGACTTCCTCCAAAAATGCAATCAAGTTATTGAAACGCTATCCTTCCTTTATAAGTCTTGCTGTCAGTCCAGACCAACCAGTATCTTTCGAAATGCAGAACATGTATAAACGTTAAATGTTATCCTGATTTCACAGGAAACCATCATTAATCAACTGATGATCTTCATTTGCACAACTAAAGAAATGTTAACTGAAGGAGAGTTCTTAATTGAATGATTTTCTTTGCTCAGCAATTTACCTATTAAACACTAAACCATTTTAGACACTGCGCTCTACTGGTCTGCTTCAAAATGTTCGTTGTTGGTAACATGTATATGAGACTGGGGAAAAAATTAGATCGAGTGTAAAGCAAGGGGCTGTTTATTTGAAACAACAAAGAAAATATACATTCTGGAAAAATAACATCGAAAAGAAATGTGGCCACAACTGCCAGAAAGAAGATTAAATGCTGAGTCCGTTACAGCGAATAATTCATTTCCCAACGATTTATATGACCAAAACTTCACAAAACAAAAATAATGCATTTAAAGACATTAAACCCGAATTTTCGCAATCAGACGCCTCTAGCTCTGTCGACTCAATCCATGTCCCTTTGCAATATTCTGCTTCCATGCACACTATTAAATGTACCACTAACTTATATAATCACAGAATAAGGGAATGGTTACAGTGAGGAAGAAAACAATTGGGCTCGTCGAGCCCATTCAAACTCTTAACTCGTCCCACAGCCCGTTTATTTACCCGCAGCTGTGCAATTATATTTCCTTCGGATACTTATCCAACTCCGTTTTCAAAGATAAGATTGAGTCTGCCACCACCGCCCTTTAAAGCAGTGTATGCCAAATTTTAACCACTTGCTGAGAAAAAGCAAATCCTGTTCCTATGTATAAAGACAGAGAAACACTGGATCAACTCCTGCCACACTCACCACCTTGGTAAATATAGCACCGTCATTCAATCCCGTGACACAATCTCCTGAAGTGCAGTCCAGCTGTTGGGGTTAAAACTCTGGTTGTGTTCCCAACGCTACTTCTGCCACAGCATTTCCGGAGTGCAGTGGTTATCACATTATCACAGGTGCCGGTTGGATCCCGGGTGGAAACATGTTGCAAACGTGTTCCATTAATGATTACAAAAAATTGAATACTTCATATTAGTGATTGAATATTAACAGAGTGCAGTGTCTCACGACGATGTTGCATTTGATGATTTCTATGTACAGTTCTGCACACACTCAAATCCTAGACAGTGTCTCTCACTCCCTCTTGTTTCCTGCCCTGAAGGTGGAGTAACCCCATCTCAATGCTGTACATTCGAGGCGTTCAGTTCAGCTATGACAGATTATTAAAGGATCCAGCCGCGCCACCTCGCTTCACAACAGAAATTCAAAGCCACCAACAAACCCATCGACTAATCGCTCTTCCCCAGCTCCAGAGTGAGTGAGGGCGGGACAAACCCCAACATTCCGGACCTGCATCTCCAATAAGCCACTACCGGCGGAAAACGGCGAACGCAGCATTAAACAGCGCTTTACTGCCCTTCACTTGACTACAAAATGCCACAGTTCGATCAAAAGCTCCCCGCACACCGAACAACAGGCTCATCAGACTTTTAATCTTAGGTTCCTGAGACCGAGCCCCAGCTTGCACAATCATTTTTTTTACTGGAAACACCATTAATTAGCCGATCACCTCGTCTTGCGTCATGAAAGTAATGCTAACCGATATTTATATAATCATAGAAGTTACAGCATGGAAGGAGTCCTTTTCGGCCCATCGTATCTACACCGGCCAGCAAATGTCCAGTTTGAGGTGGTTAACCCTGTACTTTTCGGCAATTCACGTGCACTTTTCAAATGGGTTGAGAGTTTCTGCCTCCACCACACTTTCAGGCAGTGAGTTCCAGATCACCAGAAACATCTGGATGAAGAATGTTCCCGTCAAATCCCCATTAACCCTCATAATTATTACTTTTAATTTATGCCCCCTGGTTGTTGACCCCTTTACTAATGGAAATAGGACCTTTTAATCAACAATATCTAGGCCCCTTCTAATTTTAACCACCTCAATGCTGTCGCCCATCAGCCTCCTCCGTTCAAAGGAAAACAAACCCAGCCTATACAATCTGTCCTCATCGCAAAGTTTCTCCACACCGGGCAACATCTATATCAATCTCCTCTGTCCCATCTCCAGCGCAATCACGTCCTTTATTCAATGCGGTGTCGTGAACTGCACGCAGTACTCCAGCTGTAGGCTAACCAGAATTTTGCACAATTCAAACATACCTCTGCCAATAAATGCAACTATTCATATTCCTTCTTAACCAACTTATCCAACCAGCCAGCTACATTCAGTGATCTGAGGGCAGCGTCAACCCTGAAACATGGCCTTTTTCCATCTGATAAATTTTTTAACCTTTAACACTGTCAACCGTGAGAGTCTATGGAGCGTCCTCCTCCATTTCGGATGCCACCAAATGTTGGTCAACATTCTTCACTTGCTTCACGATAATATGCAGGCCATGATCCTGACCAATGGTTCCATGATAGCCGTAATCCACGTACGCACTGGGGTCAAACAGGGCGGTGTAATCGCTCCAAACCTCTTTTCAATCTTCCTCGCCGTCATGCTCCACCTCACAATCAACAAGCTCCCCGTTGGAGTGGAATTAAACAACAGAACTAGTGGGAAGCTGGTAAACATACACTGCCTCCAGGCCAGGTCCAAGTTCATCCCAACCTCTGTCATTCAACTGCAGTATGCGGACGATGCCTGCGACATTGCATATTCAAAGGCTAAACTCCAGGATATAGTCAATGTATTCGCTGAGGCATATTGAAGCATGGGCCTTACGCTTCACATCCGTAAGACAAAGGACCTTCACCAGCCTGTCATCGCCACACAGCACTGCCCTCCGATGATCAAGGTCCACTGCGCGGCACAGGACAACGTGTACCATTTCCCATATCTCTGGAGCCTCTCATCAACAAAGGCAAACATTGATGTCGAGATTTATCATCGCCTCCAGTTCACCAGCGCAGCCATCGGCTGCCAGCGGAAAAGAGTGTATGAAGACCGGCCCTCAAATCTACCATCAAAGTCATGGTCTACAGGGCTGCAGTAATACCCGCCCTCCGATATGGGTCAGAGGCATAGCCGATGTGCAGAAGGCACCTGAAGGCGCTGGAGATATTTTGCAAATGGTGTATCCGCAACATCCTGCAAATCCCCTGGGAGGACAGGTGCACCAACGTCAGGCTATCTTCTCCTTACTGAAGCACTGACCACACTCTATCAGCTGAACTGGGCAGGACAACGAGTACGCATGCCAGATACAAGACTCCCGAAGCAAATGCTTTATGCAGAGCTCCTTCACGGTAAACGGGCCAAAGGAGGACAGCGGAAACGTTATAAGGACACTCTCCAAGTCTCGCTGGTTAAGGGTGACATCACCATAGACACTTGGGATATCCTGGTCGCAGACCGCCCGAGGTGGAGAAAGTCAATCGGGATTGAGCTCTTTGAATCTCAACATAAAGAGCATGGAGAGGCCGAGCGCAGGCAGGGGAAGGAGCAACGCAGCAAACCAGTCCCACCGACCCCTTCCCTCGACGAATGTCCGTCCCACCTGTAACAGGGTGTGTTGCTCTCGTATCGGACTGTTCAGCCATCGAAGAACTCACTTTTTAAGTGGAAGCAAGTCCTCCACGATCCCGAGGGACTGCCTTTGATTGATAGTTTGAGTCAAGCTGAGACATTCCGCTATAACTGCAACATCGTAGATCACTTCTGCAACAAAGCATGGACAGATCTGATTAGTACTTCGATAGGAGTCTTATTACGAGCTGTACTAGGCTTTTTCTATTCGTGGAGGTTGTCACTGCCTTCATTCAGCACTCCATTTGTTGTTTGTTCCTGCGCTTTCTACAATTGCCTCGCTCGCTCTCTAACAGGCACAGGTCTGATTTGTATATAGAAATGGAGGCTCGGGTTTATAGTTTGTGTGTGTGTTAGCGAGAGATGACTCGAAGAGGGATAGAAAAGAAGATGGTGAGGCAGGTTACAAGAAATGTAAGAAGTACAAATGCTTCAAAGCTTTTTGATCGCTACCAGCTGTTTAATAGCTTTCATGTATCACATGACAGAAAGCGAAAAGCAGTTGTCTGTGGCTCTCTCAGTAAAAAGAGAGCCAGCGATTAGATATGTACGGCCATACTACTCTGAAAATCCTGATCTCATCAGATCTCGAATACGATGCAGAGTCAGGCCTGGTTAGTAATTAGAAGGGAGACTGACTGGGAATTCGAGGTGCAGTCGGCATGGTTCTGCACGCACACGGCCGTTAATCCATCAACAACCTTTTTGCTGCTCTCTCTTTCTCAATTTCCTTTCACCATTTCTTTTCTGCACATTCTCCTGCTGCTATACAAATGCAAGGGAGTCGACGCAGGGGTCGAAAGAATGCATAAAAAAAATAAGATGGCAAAAAACTACATGCTGACATAGGGACATCAGGACGCAGCAGCAGAGTGGAGAGATAAGGTGCATAGGATCCTCGGAGGAACAAACAGGATCAGAACAAAGAATAATGTCGGAAGAGCTGAAATTCAATGCAGGGAAAAAGCAAAGCCACCTAGCATGCTGCTGGAATGCATGTGTCTTAATGGGAAGAGTGTTACAAATGAGATTGACGAATTGCAGTTGCCACTTGACACATGGGATTCTGAAGTATGGCTCCAACAGAGACCTGTCTTAAAAATGTATAGGATTGGAAATTAAACAATCATGGCGATTTGGGGGCGTGGAAGTTTATTTTGGAGGAGCAGAGTTTTGGGGATGGGGAGATTTGACGGGCTGAGAGATTTTGATGTTGGCGAATGTGACATTTGGGGGTGAGTGAGGGAATGGTGATGGTCAGGTAATTTTGAAGCTTGAGGCAAGGCAATCAAGGGGGTAGGGCTTGTAGTTTGTTTGTGTGGGAGGCAGAGCAGCAAGAGGTGGGGGTGGCGGAAGGAAAATTATGAAATTAAAATTGAGTGCAGATTACAAGTGTGACTGCACAGAATGAGAAAAATGAATGAAAAACAGCCGTACGTCCGTTTAATTAAAGGGAAAGCGACTGTATAGATCTCAACGGCCGCATTAGGTTGCAAACGCCCAATATCGTGTGACTTTGGAAGTTAAGCAGACTCTAGCTTGGTTAGCATTTGGATGGGAGACCGTGTGGGAAATTCAGTTCCTGCCACTCACGGTTGTGCGCCCACACTGCCGTTAATCCATCAGCACCCTTTTTGCTCCTCTCTATCTCACTTTCCTTTCACCATTTCTTTCCTGCACATTCTTCTGCTGCTACACAAATGCAAGGGTGTCGACGCAGGGGGCGAGAGGACGCAGAACAACTAAATAAATAGCAAAAAACCACAAGCTGGCGGAGGAGCACCAGGATGCAGCAGCAGAGAGGAGAGACAAGGAGCATCGAAACCTGGGAGCGACAAACAGCAACAGACAAAGAATAGTGCAGAAAGAGCATCAATTCAATGCAGGAAAAAAGCAAAGGCAACTGGCAGGCTGGTGGAATGCATGTGTGTTAATGTGAGGAGTGTTACAAGTCAGATTGACGAGTTGCAGCGTCACTTGGCACATGGGGTTCTGAAACGTGGCTGCAAGAGAGTCCTGGCTTAAAAATGGGTAAGGTTGGAATTTAAACAATGCTGGTGATTTGGTTGCAATGGAAGCTTTTTTTGGGGTGAGTTCAGATTTGGCGATGGGGAGATTTTGGGGAAGAGCGATTCGACGTTGGTGAGCATGAGATTTCGGGGTGAGTAAGTGAATGATTTGGGGGTGAGAGAGGGAATGGTGAAAGTCAGGTAGTTTTGAAGCTTGAGGCAAGACAATGAAGGGGATAGGACTTGTAGTTTGTTTGCATGGGAGGCAGAGAAGCAGGAGGTGGGTGTGGCGGAAGGAAAATGGTGAAATGAAAGTTGAGTGCTGACTCCTTGTTTGAATGCATATAATGAGATAAAGAAATGAATAACAAACGTATGTCCGTTTAAGTAAAGAGAAATTCCATGTGCTGATGCCTATGGCCACACTACTCTTAAAACGCCCGATCTCATCCGATCTCGGAACCTACGCAGAGTCAGTCCTGACTAGCATTTGGATTGGAGACCGCCTGGGAATGCCAGTTGCAGTAGGCTTTTGCTGCCACCACAGGCTGCTCGCAACATTCACACTGCCGACAACCAAGTCGCTTCTCCCTCCTGCATTTAATTTCTCTCTCACGCTCTCCCTATATTTCATGGCAAAAAACATAAAGAGCTAAATTACAGCAAAATTCTGAATGGACAAATTGTATTAAAAAGACAAGCCTGAAGGCTCTGTGCCTCAATCCGAGGATTATTCGGAATAAGTTGGACGAATTAAATGCGCAGACAGCAGTTATCAGACAAGATCTAATTGGCATCATGAAGACATGGCTCCAGGTTGACCAAGGTTGGGAACTCAACATCCAGGGGTCATCAACTTTTAGGAAAGATAGGCAGAGAGGAAAAGGAGGCAAGATGGCGTTGCTGGTTAAGAGGAAATTAATGCAATAGCAAGGAGGGATAATAACGTGAATGATTTGGAATCGGTATGGGTGGAGCTGCGGAATACCAAATGGAAGAAAACGCTAGTGGGAGTTGTGCATAGAACACCAAACAATACTCGTGAGGACGGGGACAGCATCAAACAAGAAATAAGAGATGTGTGCAATAAATGTACAAGATTTATCATGGGCGAATTTAATCGACATATTGATTGGGTTAACACAAACTGGTTCCAATTTGGTGGAGGAAGATTTCCTGGAGTGGATTAGGGATTGTATTCAATACCAATATGAAGAGGAACCATCAAGAGAGCCGTCCGTAATAGACTGGGGGATGTGTAATGAGAAGGGACTCATTAGCAATCTTGTTGTGCGAGGCCCATTGGGGTAGACTGACCATAATATGGTAGAATTGTTTATGAAGATGGAGAGTGACGCAGTTAATTCGGAAACTATGGTCCTGAACTTAACGAAAGGTAAATTTGAAGGCATGAGGTGTGAATTGGCTAGAATAGACTGGCAAAGGATACGTAAAGAGTTGAAGGTGCAGAAGCAATGGAAACATTTAAAGGTCGCATGGATGAAATTCAGCAATTTTACATCCCTGTCTGGAATTTTAAAAAAACGGGCATGGTGGCTCAACCGTTGCTAACAAGGGAAATTAAGGATAGTGTTAAACCCAAGGAAGAAGCATACAAATTGGCTAGAAAAAGCAACAAACCAAAGGATTGCGCGAGGTTTAGAATTCAACACAGGAGGACTAAGGGTTTGTGTAAGAGGCGGAAAATAGATTACGACAGGAAGCTTGAAGAGATCGTAAAAACTGACTGCTAAAGATTCTATAAATATGTGAAGAAAAAAAGATTAGTGAAGGCAAATGTAGGTCACTTGCAGTCGGATTCAGCTGAATTTATAATGTAGAACAAAGAAATGGCAGACCAATTGAACAAATACTTCGGTTCTGTCTTCACGAGGGAAGACACAAGTAAACTTCCTAATCTACTAGGGGACAATGAGTCTCGTGAGAAGGAGGAACTGAAGGATATCCTTATGAGGCAGGAAATTGTGTTCGGTAAATTGATGGTATTGAAGGCCGATAAATCCCCGAGGCCTGATAATCTTTATTCCAGAGTACTTAAGTAAGTGGCCCCAGAAGTAGTGGATGCATTGGTGATTATTTTCCAACAGTCTATCGACTCTGGATCAGTTCCTATGGATAGGAGGGTAGCTAATGTAACACCACTTTTGTAAAAAGGTGGGGGAGAGAAAACGTGTAATTATAGCCCCGTTAGCCTGACATCAGCGGCGGGGGGGGGGGGGGGGGGCGGATGCTGGATCAATTATTATGGATGAAACAGCAGCGCATTTGGAAAGGATCGATCCATGTCAGCATATATTTATGAAAGGGAAATCAGTCTTGATGAATCTGCTGGAATTTGTTGAAGACGTAACTTGCAGCGTGGACAAGGGAGAACCAGTGGATTTGGTGCATTTGGAACTTTGACAAGATCCGGCACAAGATATTGGCGTGCAAAATGAAAGCGCATGGCATTGGGGTAATGTACTGACGTGGATAGAGAACTGGTTGGCAGAGCGGAAGTAGAGATTCGGGACAAAAGGGTCCTTTTGAGAATGGCAGGCAGTGACTAGTGGAGGGCTGAAGGGCTCAGTGCTGCGACCCCAGCTCTTTACAATATTATTAACGATTTACATGAAGGAATTGAGTGTAAGATGACACTAAACTGGGTGGCAATGTGAGCAATGAGGAGGATACAAAGAGGCAGCAGGGTTACCTGGACAGTTTACGTGATTGGCCAAATGCAATGCAGATGTAGTATAATGTGAATAAATGTGAGCTTATCCATTTTAGGGACAGAAACAGGAAGGCAGAATATTGTCTGAATGGTTGCATATTGTTAAAAGGGGAGTTGCAACGAGAGCTGGGTGTCATGATTTATCAGTCGTTGAAAGCTGGCATGCAGGTACAGCAAGCGGTGAAAAAGGCAAATGGT
Organism: Pristiophorus japonicus; assembly: GCF_044704955.1. NCBI lineage: Eukaryota > Metazoa > Chordata > Chondrichthyes > Pristiophoridae > Pristiophorus > Pristiophorus japonicus. The sequence continues at coordinate 10,786,695 of NW_027252668.1, read as the reverse complement.
ATCTTGGCCTTCATAGCTGGAGGATTTGAGTATAGCAGCAGGGAGGACTTACTGCAATTGTACAGGGCCTTAGTGAGGCCTCACCTGGAATATTGTGCTCAGTTTTGGTCTCCGAATCTGAGGAAGGACGTTATTGCTATTGAGGGAGTGCAGCGAAGATTCACCAGACTGATTCCAGGAATGTCATAGTGAATCAACTGGGACTTTATTCACTGGAGGTTAGAAGGATGAGAGGGAAATTCTAGAAATGTATAAGATTCTGATGGGACTGGACAGGTTAGATGCGGGAAGAATGTTCCCGATGTTGGGGAAGTCCAGTACCCGGGGACATAGGCTAATGATAAGGGGTCGGCCATTTAAGATTGAGATAAGAGAAACTTCTTCACTCAGAGAGTTGTTAACCTGTGTAATTTCCTGCCGCAGCAAGTTGCTGATGCCAGTTCATTGGTTCTATTCAAGAGGGAATTAGATATGACCCTTAAGTCTAAGTGGATCAAGTGATATGGAGATAAAGCAGGAAAAGGGTACAGAGGGAGTGATCAGCCATTATCTTATTGAATGGTAGCTCAGTCTCGAAGGAGCGAATGGCCTACTCCTGCACATATTTTCTCTCTTTTTATGTTTCGATATTTTCCAAATCGTTGCTGCTGATTCTCCTGCTGCCATAGAAATCAAGGGGGTTCATGCATATCCAAGCAAAAAACACAGCAACAAAATAACCGAGCAAAACAACACAAGCAAACCTGTCACTCCTTTTCATCCAATGTATCCCAGATCAAATTCAGACGCTGCGCTATAACTAACACATCGTAGCACAATTCTGCAACAAAAGTAGGGACAGGTCTGATTAATACTTGGATAAATGTCTAAATATCAGTTGTACGAGGCTTTTCCTATGAGTCGAGGTTGTCGCTGCCTTCATTCAGCACTCTATCTGCTATTCCTTTCCTTGGAACAGAGGAGGCTGATGGGCGACAGCATTAAGGTGTATTAAATTAGGAGGGGCCTAGATAGTGTTGATTAAAAGGGCCAATGTCCCATAGTAGAGGGGTCAACAACCAGGGGGCATAAATTAAAAGTAATTGTATAAGGGTTAAAGGGGATTTAAAGGGAACATTCTTCAACCAGATATGTGTGGCTATCGGAACTTACTGCTGAAAGTGTGCTGGAGGGTGAAACCCTCACCACATTTCAAAAGTACTTCGATGTTAAATTGAAATGCAGTAAAGTGCAGAGTTGCACAGCGAAAACTGGACATTTTTTGGCCGGTGCAAATACCATGTGTCGAAAAGGACTCCTTCCATGCTCTTAACTTGTATACGATTCTGACGGGACTGGACAGGTTAGATGCGGGAAGAATGTTCCCGATGTTATGGAAGTCAAGTACCCGGGGACAAAATCTTATGATAAGGAGTCGGCCATTTAAGATTGAGATAAGAGTAACTTCTTCACTCAGAGAGTTGTTAACCTGTGGAATTCCCTGCCGCAGCGAGTTGTTGATGCTAGTTCATTGGTTCTATTCAAGAGGGAGTTAGATATGACCCTCACGGCTCAGTGGATCAAGGCATATGGAGATAAAGCAGGAAAGCGGTACAGAGGGAGTGATCAGCCATTATCTTGTTGAATGGTGACTCAGTCTCGAAGGACCGAATGGCCTACTCCTGCACCTATTTTCTCTATTTATATGGTTCTATATTTTCCAAATCGTTGCTGCTGATTCTCCTGCTGCCACAGAAAGTCAAGGGGGTTCATGCATATCCAAGCAAAAAACACAGCAACAAAATAACCGAGCAAAACAACACAACCAAACCTGTAACTCCTTTTCATCCAATGTATCCCAGATCAAATTCAGACGTTGCGCTATATCTAACACATAGGTGCAAATACCATGGGTCGAAAAGGACTCTTTCCATGCTGTTAACTTGTATGATTATATCATTATCGGTTAGCGTTACTTTCATGATGCAAAACGAGGCGATCGGCTAATTAATGGTGTTTCCAGTGATAAAACGTTAATGCAAGCTAGGGCTCAAACACAGGAATCTGAGATAAAGAGTTTTATGAGGATAATTGTTCGCTGTACGGGGAGCTTTGGCTAGAACCGCGGCATTTTGTATCCCAATGAATGGCGGTGAACCACTGATGATGCTGCATTCGCCGTTTTCAGCCAGCAGCTGCTGATTGGAGAGTGCGAGCTCGGAATGTTGGGCCTTGTCCCGCCATCACTCACTCTGAAGCTGGGGAGAGCGATTCGTCGATGGGTTTGTTTGTGGCTTTGATCTTCGATGCGGCGTGGCAGGATCCTTTAATAATCTCTCACAGCTGAACTGAATGCACGGAATGTGCAGATTTGAGATGGAGTTTCTTCACCGTCAGGGCTGCAAAGGGGAGGGAGTGAGAAACACTGTGTCGAGTTTCAGTTTGTAAATAACTGTGCAGATAAATCAGCAAATGCAGCAGCGTCATGAGACACTGCATTCTGTTAATTTTAAACCACGAATATGAATAATTCAATTTGTTCTAATCATTAATGGAACACATTTGTAAAATGTTTCTGCCCGGTTTCAAACCCGGGACTTTTCGCGTGTGAGGCGAACGTGAAAACCACTACACTACGGAAACGCTGCGATAGCATCACTCTTGGGACCATAACCAGAGCTTTAAGCTCAACAGCTGCCTGACACTTCAGGAGCTCGCGTTGTGAGTACAGAATGACGGTGCTGTGTTTCGCAAGGTTTTGAGTGTGGCAGGAAGTGTTTCTCTTTCTTTATACATAGAAACAGGAGTGGCCATTCCTCATCAAGTGGTTAGAATTTGGAATACACTGCTTAAAAGGGCGGTGGAGGCAGACTCAATCATATCTTTCAAAACGGAGCTGGATAAGTATCCAAAGGAATAAAATTGCACAGCTGCGGGTAAATGACAGCGCGGGTGAGACTCGTTGAGATTCGACATGGGCTCGACGTGCCGAATGTGGTTCTTCCATACAGTAACCATTCCCTTATTATGTGATTCTATAAGTTCGTGGCATATTTAATAGTGTGCCTGGAAGCAGAATATTGCAAAGCGACATGTATTGAGTCGGCAGAGCTAGAGGCATCTAATTCAGAAGATTCGGTGTGCAATAATTCGGGTTTAATTACTTTAAAAAGCATTATTTTGTTTTGTGAAGTTTCGGTCAGAGAAATGTTTGTAAAAGGAATTTTTGGCAGAAAAGTACTCAGCATTTAATCTACCTTCTGGATGTTGGCGTCATATTTATTCTCGATGTTATTCTTCCCGAATGTATATATTCTTTGCTGTTTCACAATAACCATTCCCTTCCTCTAAAGTCCATCTCACTGTATCCCCAGTCTCAAGTATTGTTAGCAGCAATGAACATTTTGAAGCAGACTACCAAAGCACAGTGTCTAAAATGGTTGAAGATGTAAATTGCAGAGCACAGACAAATTATTTTATCAAAGACTCTCCTTCAGTGAACATTTCTTTAGTTGTGCAAATGAAGATCATCAGTTAAATAACAATGTTTTCCCGTGAAAGCAGGACAACATTTAACGATGATACATTCTCTCCAGTATGAAAGGCACTGGTGAATCAGGACAGTCCGCACGATTTTTAAAGGAATGGTCGCGTTTGACTAACTGGAATGCACTTTTGGAGGAGGTCACGAGGATGGTCGATCATTCGTGCCTACGATGTAGTATATATGGATTTTATTAATGCATTTGCTAAGGTCCCACATGGCAGACTGGCGCTGAAAGTAAAATCCCATGGGATCCAGGGCGAAGTGGCAAATTGGATCCAAAATTGGTTCAGACGCAGGAAGCAAATGTTGATGTTTGATGGGTGTTTTTGTGACTGGAAGTGTGTTTCCAGTGGGGTTCCGCAGTTTTCAGTGCTAGGTCCATTGCTTTTTGTGGTATTTTTCAATTATCTAAACTTGAATATCGGGGCTATGATTAAGAAGTCTTCAGGTGGTCGTAAAATAGGTAGTGTGTTTGATAATGAAGAAAAAAGATGGAGACTACAGGAATATATCAATCAACTGGTAAGTTGGGCAGAACAGTAGCAAATGGAATTTAATCCAGAGACGAATGAGATCATGCTTTTGTGGAGGGCTAACAAGAAAGGGAATACACATCGACTGTAGAACATTGAGAAGTGTAGAGGAGCAAAGGGCACTCTCAATGCATGTCCACAGATCACTGAATGTAGCTGGCTGGTTGGATAAGTTGGTTAAGAAGGCATACATTATGTTTGCAGTTATTGGCAGAGGCTTGAAATAGAAGAGCAAGTGGGTTATGCAAAACTGTATACACTTCTGGTTAGCCCACAGCTGGAGTATTGCGTGGAGATCTGGTCACCGCATTGAAGGAAGGACGTGATTGTGCTGAAGAGGGTACAGAGGAGATTTACATGGAATGTTGCCGGGAGTGCATAACTTTGTTATGAGGACAGATGGGATCGGCTGGGTTTGTTTCCTTGGAACAGAGGAGGCTGATGGGCGTCAGCATTAAGGTGTAAAAATTAGGAGAGGCCTAAATATTGTTGATTAAAAGGGCCTCCTTGCCGCAGTTGAGTGGTCAACAAGCAGGCGGCATTATTTAAAAGTAATTAGTATGAATGTTCAAGGGGATTTGAAGGGAACATTATTCATGCAGTTGTTTGTGGAGGCCTGGAACTCACTGCCTGAAAGTTTCGTGCAGGCAGAAACATTCATCCCATTTACAAAGTACTTGGATGTGAATTGAAATGCATAAGTTGCAGGGTTACACAACTAAAACTGGACATTTGTTGGCAGGTGCGGATACATTGGGACATAAAGGACTCCTTCCATGCAGTAACTTTCTATGATTATATAATTGTCGGTTAGCATTACTTTCATGATGCAAAACGAGGCGATCAGCTAATTAATGGTGTTTGCAGTGAAAAAATATTCGTGCAAGCTGGGGATCGAACTACTAATATGAATTATTCATTTTTTTCTAATATATAATCGAACACGTTTGCAAAATTTTTCCATTCGGTTTCAAACCTGGGACCGTTAGCGTGGTTGGCAAACATGATAACAACTGTACGGCGGAAACGCTTGTCAGCAGTAGTGTTGGGAACATAACCAGTGCTGTAATATCAACAGCTGGACTACACTTCTGGAGCTTGCGTTACGAAAATAGAAAGATGGTGCTATATTTAGCAAGGTTTTGAGTCTGTCAGCAATTGATCCCGTGTTTGTCAGACTTTATACTTTGGACCAGCAATGGCCATTTTTCAGCAAGTGGTTAGAATCTGGAATACACTGCTTTAAAGTGCGATGGAGGCAAACGAAATTTTATCTTTGAAAAAGCAGTTGGATAAGTATCCTAAGGAATAAAATTGCACAGCTGCGGACAAATGACGTGAGAGTTTGACGAGTTGAAAGTTGGCATGGGCTCGAAGGGCCGAATGTGGTTCTTCCTTGCTGTAACCATTCACTTATTCTGTAATTATATAAGTTAATGGCACATTTAATAACGTGCATGGATGCATAATATTGAAAAGGGCCATGGGTTTAGTCGGCTTAAATAGAAGCATCTGATTCAGAAGATTCGGGTGCGTGAAAATTCGGGTTTAATAACTTTGAAAGGAATATTTTTCTTTTGTGAAGCTTCGGTCAGAGAAAAGTTTGGGAAAGGAATTTTTCGCAGAACGGGAGTCAGCATTTCATCTTCTTTCTGGCTATCGGAGTCACATATCTTTTCGAAGTTATTGTGTTCCTAACACAGATGTGACTGCACACAGGGAGGTTAAAGTAACAGTGATCTCAGTCTTTATTAAAACACTCCAGAGTGAGGAAAAGGCCTTAGGGGCCAGCTGAGATACTGTGCTCACAAGGGATGCTGGGATCCCTTGAGAATTCAGTGGATGCATTCCCTGGTGGTGGAACATGGGAGTGCATGCATTGTCGAAGCACAACATCACTCCCCATCTCACCCCAACGTCAAATTGAAAACTATTTACAAGGTGAGGCGGTCGGGAGCCTTTCCTTCCCTGGTGGACGCCTCGGTACACATGTCTGTTCTGGTGTGTTGGCTGTGCCCTCGCTGGGTTGGCGTGTTTTTGGCTCTGCAGGGCTGCAAGGTGAGCCTGACCTTGCTGGGATGATGGGCGTGATGTGTTCGATTTCCTAGTCCGGGGTGGTGTAGTCGATGCTTTGAGTAGCTGTTGTGGGCTCGAAAAAGGTGTTGTCTGCTGTGGGTTGCTCAGGGCAGTGTGTGAACCGCAGCCTCGTTTGGTCCAGGTGATTTCTGCAAATTTGTCCATTGTATAGTTTGACTCCAAATGCCCTACTCCCTTCATTAACTATCACCATGCCCGCGATCCACTTGGGACCATGTCCATAGTTTAGAACATACACAGGGTATTTCAGATCAATTTCCCATGACAAACTGGCGCGACCATCGCTTACATTTTGTTGCTGCTGTATGCTCGCTATCTGATCATGCAGGTTGGGGGAACCAGCAAGAGTCTGGTTTTAAGTGTCCTTTTCATGAGTAGCTCAGCCGGGAGCACACTTGTGAGCGAGTGTGTCTCGTGCCGTAGTTGAGCAGTACTCGGGACAGGTGGGTTTAGAGTGCGGCTTCTGAGACTCGTTTAAGGCTCTGTTTGATTATTTGTACTGCCTGCTCTGCCTGCCCATTGGCGGCTTGTCTAAACGGGTCCGACGGGACATGTTTGATCCCATTACGGATCCTGAATTATTTAAATTCGGCACTGGTGAAACAGGGCCATTTAACTGGCCAGTATGTCAGGCAGGCCGTGGATGCCAAACATGACCCTTAGGCTTTCAATGGTGGCGGTGGCGGTGCGTCCCGACATAACTACACATTCAGACCTCACACACGGAGCCCAGTGTAGGCAATGTGTGAGTGAGTGTGTTAGTATTCACCCTGATCTCAGGCCGGACACAAGTACCTCCGCGTCGACAGTGTGTGAGTCAGTGTATTAATATTCACGATGATCAAAGGCCTCACACAGGGATCCAAATGTAGACAGTGTGTGAGTAATTATGTTAATATTCACCTGATCACAGGTCTCACACAGCGAGTCCAATGCAGACGTGTGTGAGTGAGTGCGTTAATATCATTGCGATCTCAGGCATCAAACAGGGAGCCCAGTGTAGAAAGTGTGTGAATGAGTGTATTAATATTCACCATGATCACAATACACACACAGGGAACCTAGTGTGGAGAGTGTGTGAGTGAGTGTGTTAATATTCACCCTGATCACATGCCTCACACAGGGAGTCCAATATAGACAGTGTGTGAATGAGTGTGATAATATTTACTCTGATCACAGGCCTCACACAGGGAGCCCAGTGTTGGCAGTGTGTGAGTGAGTTTGTTAATATTCACCCTGATCACATTCCTCACACAGAGATCCCAGTGTAGACAGTGTGTGAGTGAGTATGTTAATAGTCACACTGATCACAGGCCTCATACATGGAGTCCAGTGTAGACAGTGTGTGAGTGAGTGTGTTAATATTCACCCTGATCACAGGCCTTCTGTTGCCAAGCTATGGAACTCCCTGCATAAACCTCTCAATTTATCCACTTCTCCATCATCCTTCAATACGCTCCTTAAAATCTATGCGTTTGAAGAAGCTTTCAGTCACCTGCCCTAATTTTTTCTGATATGTCTCGGTGTCAAATATTTTGTCTCATAACACATCTGTGAAGCGCCTTTGGATGATTCACTGTGATAAAGGCTCTAAGTAAATACATGTTATTGTTATTTTGAAATCTGACCTTCTTGAAATGAACCCTGGAGCTTTATTTGATTTTTATTATGGCCTCATTAACCTCCGTCGCTGCTTATAGTGATATGTGTAAATGCACCTCTCTGCTCCTTTACCCCGTTCAGTAATGGCAACTTGCGCTAATGAATCGCCTGACACACAATTGTTCATTTAAGAATTGGCCCAACTGGCCATCTCATGAGTCAACTGTGAGAGTGTAAATGTGTCTCTGGGGAAATGCGTGCCTGGCTAAGTGTAGGTTTATGTGAGTGTGAATGTATGTATGCGTGCTTGAGTGTATTTCTGCGTCAATATTTGTGAGTGTGTTATTGTCTGTGAGTGTTTGAGTGTGTGCCTGGGTAAATGTGCGTGCTTGTGTGTAAGTGTGTGAGTGTGTAATTATGTGTCTAGTTAAGCATGTGTGAGTGTGCAATTGTGTGTGAATGTGTGAGTATATCACTGAATTCGTGTGTATGTGGGTAAGGATGTATGAGTATGAGTGTTATTGTGTGTGACTTTCTGTCTGGTTAAATGCGTGTGCATTTGTGTGCGTGTGTATGTATGTGTCTAGATGAGTGAGTATGAGTGTATTATAGTGCGTGAGTATATGTGCATGTGTCTGTGTAAGTATGTGTGTGGGTAATTGCTGGCTGGTGTACAACGGTCATCACACGTTAAAAAATCCATGCACAAGCATCTTCCACCTATGAAGATTTTGTTCGGACCTGGAATTTTAGTTCCTTCTTGAAAAAAATGTGAACGTTTTGACGTGGAAGCAAGTCATCCTCTATTCGAGTGATTGCCTATGATGGATGGAATGTGTGCGTAAGTGTGTGTGTGTGTGTGTGTCAATATGTAAGTGTTTAAGTGTGTGTCTGGGTAAGTGTGTGAGTGTGAGTTTCTGTGTATTATTGTTTGTGAGTGTGTGCCTGGGTAAGTGTGTGTGCAAGTGTTTGTGAATGTGTAAGTCTGGGAGTGTGTAAGTGTGTGAACGTGTGTCTGTGTAACTGTGTGAGTCTGTGAGTGTGTAGGTCTGTGATTGTGAGAGTACGAGTGTGTAAGTGCGTGTCTGGGTAAGTGTGTGATTCCTTCCATCTGTGATTGTTTGAGTGTATGAATGCACAAACATGTGAGCGTGTAAACGCGCACCTGGGTAAGTGTGTGCGTGTGTAAATGTGTTAATGCGTGAGTGTGTTTCTGGGTGAGAGTGTAAGTGTGTAAGTCTGTGAGTGTAAGTGTGTGAGTGTGTAATTGTGTGTCTGGCTATACGTGTGAGAGTGTAAGTCTCTGAATGTATGAGTGTGTAAATGTGCATGTGTGCACGTATGTGACTGGGTAAGTGTTTGAGTGTGTAAGTGTATGAGTATGTGAATTTGTAAGTGTATGTGAGTGTCTGTGTGTGCGCATGTGTGTGCGTGAGTATGCATCTGGGTAAGTACGTACATGTGCAATCTTTGAGTATATGCCTGTGTAAATGCATGCATGCGTAAGATTGTGAGTATGTAAGTCGGTGCCTGGTGTGTGGGTGAGTAAGTGCGTGACTTTGTGAATGTGTACGTTTGGAAGTGTGTGTCTGTGTGTGTGTAAGTCTGTGAGTGTGTAAGTGTGTGCGTAAGTGTGTGTGTAAGTGTGTGTGTGAGTGTGTGTGTGAATGTGTGTGTGAGTGTGTGTGTGAGTGTCTGCGTGTGAGTGTGTGTTTGTAAATGTGTGTCTGGGTAAGTGTGTGAGTGTGTAAGTGTGTAACTGTGTAAGTTTGTGTTTGGGTATTTGTTGGAGTGTGTATGTCTGTGAGATGTGACTGAGTATGTGTGTGGGTGTGAGTTTCTGTGTGTGTGTGTGTGTGTGAACTGTACGCTGATTTCGCTCACCTGCTGACTTCTCGAAGCCTTTTCAACATCGTCATTGTTCAAGAGCAGGGTGCAATGGAGGACACAACAGTTGGCTGGCTGAGGAAACTCAGCATCAGGCGAGACAAAACAGATTGCCAATTTCACTTTTCTAACAACGAAACTCGGAAAATATTCATGTCAATCATCATGGACCAATGCAAGTATTATTTGAGATGTGGACTAACCTGATTGCTCCAAGAGATGGCTATAATGACAGGAATTTCCATTCTTAAATCGTACAGTATATGTATAGCGGCCCGCAATGGATAGTTGAAAATTGCTGATGTTAGTGGAGTGGTCAACAACCAGTGGGCATAAATTAAAAGTCATAATGGTTAAAGGGGATTTCAAGGTAACATTCTTCATCCAGATGTTTGTGGGGGTGTGGAACTCACTGTCTGAAAGTGTGGTGGAGGCAGAAATCCTCAGCACATTTAAACAGAACTTGGGTGTGCTTTTGAAATGCAGTATGGTGCAGGGTTACACACCAAAACTGGACATTTGTTCGTTGGTGCAGATAGGATGGGCCATTCTATCTGCTGTAAATTCTCTGATTATGTAATTATCGATTAGCATTACTTTCATGATGCAAAATGAGGCGATCGGCGAATTAATTATGTTTCCAGTAAAAGAATATTCGTACAAGCTGGGGCTCCTCTTCAGGAACCTAGATTTAGAATGTTATTAGGCTGCTGTTCGGTGTACGGGGAGCTTTGGCTCGACACGTGTTATTTTGCAGCCCAGTGAAAGGCGGTAAACTGCTGTTTGAGGGTGCCTTCGCCGCTTTCGGCATGCATTGTCTGATTGGAGAGTGTGTGATCAGAATGCTGGTCCTTGTTCGCCCTCACTCACTCTGGAGCTGGGGAAGAACGATTAGTCGTTTGTTTGTGGCTTTGATTTTCTGTTCTGATGTGTGGCGGCACGGCAGAATCCTTTAATAATCTTTCGAAGCTGAACTGAAAGCACGGAATGTGCATCTTTGAGATGGGGTTTCCCCACCGTCTGGGCTGGAAACTGGAGTGAGTGAGAGTAACTGTGTAGAGTTTGAATGTGTAAAGAACTTTACAGAGAAATCAGCAAATGCAACAGCGTCATGAAGCCCTGTAATCTATTACTATTGAACCACTAATATGAATTATTCCATTTTTTCTAAACATTAATGTAACACGTTTGAAAAAATGTTCCGCTCTGTTTCGAACCGGGAACATTTCTCGTGTAATGCGAATGTGGCAACCACTACACTACGGAGACGCTGTGGTAAGAGTAGCGTTGAGTACATAACGAGAACTTAAACCTCAATAGCTGGACTACACTTCAGGTACTTGCCATCCGAGAATAGAATGAAGGTGCAATATTTTTCAAGGTTGTGATCCTGTGGCTACAATTGATCCCGTGTTTGACAGACTTTATCGATAGAAACAGGAGGTGGCCATTTCGCAGCAAGTGGTCAGAATCTGGAATACACTGCTTTAAGGGACGGTGCAGGCAGACTCAATCTTATCTTTCAAAAGACAGTTGGAACAGTATCTGAAGGGAAAAAAATGCACAGCTGCGGGTGAATGACGAGGGAGTGGGACTAGTTGAGACTTGGCATGGGCTCGATGGGCCGAATGGCCTTCCTCCCTGCTGTAACCATTCCCTTATTCTGTGATGCTATAAGTTAGTGGCACATTTTTAGTGTGCATGGAAGCAGAATATTGGAAAGGGACATGGATTAAGTCGGCAAAACTAGAGGCATCTGATTCAGAAGATTCGGGTGCGCGAAAAGTTTGGGTTTAATGACACTGAAAGGAACATTTTTGTTTTGTGAAATTTTGGTCAGAGTAATGTTGGTGTACAGAAATTTTCGCAGAAAGGGTGTCAGCATTTCATCTTCTTTCTGGCTATCGCAGTTATTGTGCTATTTCAACCGATGAGACTGCACACAGGGAGGTTTAAGTAACAGCGACCTCAGTCTTTATTAAGACACTCGAGAGTGAGAAACAGACCTCAGGGGCTGGATTTCATCCAGTGCTCCCAAGGGATGTTGGGATTCCTTGGGACTTCAGCGGATGCACTCCCTGGTGGTGGAACATGGGAGTGTATGCTTTCTCGATACACAACATCACTCCCCTTCAAAGTCAAATGGAAGTCCATTTACAAGGTGAGGCGGTCGGGAGCCTTTCTTTCCCTAGTTGACCGACGCAGTACAAATGTCTGTTTTGGTGTTTTGGCTTTCCCCTCGCTGGGCTGTCGTGTTGTTGGCCCTGCAGAGCTGCTTGGTGTGCCTGGCCTTGCTGGGATGTTGGACATGATGGGTTCGATTTCCTAGTCCGCGTTGGTTTAGTTGATCCTTTGGGATCTGTATTGTTGGCTCGAAAAAGATGGTGTCTGCACTGGGTTGTTCAGGGCAGTCTGTGAACCGCGGCTTCGTTTGGTCCAGATGCTTTCTGAAAATTTGTCCATTGTCTAGTTTTATTACATACTCCCTACTCCCTTCATTTGCTATCATCGTACCCGAAATCCACTTGGGACCATGTGCATAGTTTAGCACATAAACAGGATCATTCAGATCATATTCCCGTGAAACAGTGGCGCGACCATCGTTTACATTTTGTTGCTGCCGCCTGGTCTCTACATGGAGGTTAGGGTGAACGAGCCAGAGTCTGGTTTTAAGTGTGCTTTTCATAAGTAGCTCAGCCGGAGGCACCCCTGTGAGCGAGCGTGTCTCGTGCCGTAGCTGAGCAGTACTCGGGACAGGTGGGTTTGAAGTGAGGCTTCTGCGACTCATTTAAGGCTCTGTTTGATTGATTCTACTGCCTGTTCTACCTGCGCATTGGAGGCTGGTTTAAACCGGGCCGAGGGGACAGGCTTGATCCCGTTGCGGATCATGAATTCTTTAAATTCGGCACTGGAGAAACGTGGCCCGTTGTCACTGACCATTATGTCGCGCAGGCCGTGGGTGACAAACATGGCCCTCAGGTTTTCAATGGTGGCGGTGGCGTTGCTTCCCGACATAATTTCACTTTCAATTCATTTTGAAAAATCATCCACCATCACCAGGAACATTTTACCGAGAAACGGCCCGCATTGCCGACATGGATCCTTGACCATGGTCTGGAAGGCCAGGACCACAAACTTCGTGATGCCTTTTGTCGGGTTGCTCAACTGAGACACACGCTGCATTGCCGTACACAGGACTCTAAAAGTCAGAGTGAATAGCGAGCAACCACACGTTGGATCTGGCTACCACTGTCAACATTACTATGCCCGGGTGTGAACTGTGGAGATCAGATTTGAACGTCTCTCTGTCCTATTTATAGCACGACACGGTTACCCCACAACAGGCTGTCTGCCTGAATGGACAGCCCGTCCTTTCGTCGCTGAAATGGCTTCATTTGCTCTTTCATTTCAACGGGGATGCTGGCCAAGCTCCCATGCTGTACACAGTTTTTTTGCTAGGTACAGCAGAGAATCTTGGCTGGTACAAGTCCTAACGTGGAGAGCCGCGAGAGGTGATTTGTAATTTTCAAAAGCTTCCTTGATCATCAACAAGTCTGCGGCCTGCGCCACCATCAACAAATTTACACAAACAACGCAATTTGCTCCAGAAACAGGGGAATTGCGATTAGAAAGAGCAGAGTTAGCTCTAGAAAGAGGTAACGTAGTTGCACCTGCAGCAGAAGAGTTAGGAGAGCGCACCATAAACAAAACATTTCGGATATAAATATAACTAGTACACTCGTCAATTTGGAGCTCCAGAAAAAGGACAATTAAGAACAAATTAACAAACAATCTCCAGAAAGAGGGGAACGAGTACCGACAGAAACTATGGAATTCTCACTGGAATCAACGGTATTAGCTGCGGAAACAGCTGTATTAGCTACAAAAACGGGCGAATTCCCTCCAGGAACAGGTAAATTAGGAGTCGCAGAAACATGGGAATTCCCTCCAGGACCATGGAAAGTAGGAGCCGCAGAAAGAGGGAAAGCAGGAGCCACTGCAACACGGGAATTAGCGGAGAAACAAGCGAATTAGCGTCAGAACCAGGAGAATAAGCCTCAGAAACTGTGGAATTAGGTCTTGAAAGATGAAAGTTGAAGTTACAGAAACTGATGAATTTGCAGCTGCAGAAACAGTGGAATTAGCTCCAGAAATAGGGAAATGGGGAGCTGCAGAAACACGGGAAGCGAGCTCTAGCAACACAGGAATAATCACAATACAGCGCAATTAGCAACAGAAACAGGGGAGTTGCCTCCCGAAACAGATGCATTAGGAGATCCACTATCTTCGATAAAAGGAATTCCAGAAAAAACTTGAGCTCCTGGATGAGGGGAGTCAGCTCCAAGAACAGGCTAATTGCGAGCTGCAGTGAGCAGAATTAGGAGTTCCTGGAAAACTGGAATTAATTCAGAAATATGGGTATTCGCAACAGAAGCAAGGGAACTAGGTCGAGAAGATGAGAATAAGCAGTTGCGGAAACTGCCTAATTCTGCACTGCAGAAACTAGGGAATTATGAGTTTCAGAAACACGGGAATTTGTTTAGTTGAGCGGAAGTAGCTCCAGAAACAAAGGAGTTACTTTAAAAAAATTAAGAACTTGCTCAAGAAACAGGTACATTTAATATTCCTGTAGCAGGGGGATTAGGATAGCGCACCATAAGCAGAATAATTCGGAGCTAAATATAACGGGGAATTGGTAGCCACATAAAAAGCAAAATTAGATGTTTCATAAACAGTGCAATTTGAAGCTCCAAAAGCAGGGGAATAAGTATCTCCACAAATAACTGAAATAGCTCCCGAAACAGGGGAACTAGGACTTGCATAACCTGGGGTAGTCGGAGCTCCAGCAACAGCGGCATTCGGAGTTCAAATAAAACGGAATTTGGCAGCTCCAAGAACATTGAAACTCACCCCAGATCAAGCGAAATAGCTCCAGAAACAGGGGAATTCGGATATCCTTAAGTACTGGAATTATTCCATAACTCGCGGAATTAGCTATCGAAATGGTGGAGTTAGCTCCACAAAATAGGCAATTAAGTGATCGAGGACACCTGATTTCATTGCTCCAATGCGGGGGGAATTATGTCCAGAAATATCGCGAGAACTTTGAAACTAACCAGGTACAAGGGGAAACAGGGGAAATGGAATATTCTCATTTCCAGGCATTAATTCCACAATCCGCGGAATTAACTCCAGAAATATTGGAGTTAACTTCGCAAACTGGGGAATTAAGTTATCCAGAAGCATAGGAAATAGGATCTCCAGAAAGCAGGGAATTATGTCCAGAAATATAACAAATATAATTCCACTGTTTCTGGATCTAATTCCACTGTTTCTGGAGGGAATTTCTCTGTTTATGGAGATCATTTCACTGTTTCTGGAGCTAATTCCACTGTTTCTGGAGCTAATTCCGCTGCTTCTTCAACTGCTAATTCCCCTGTTTCTGGAGCTGCTAATTCCGTTGTTTCTGGAGCAACTTCCCCTGTTCCTGCAGCTGCAAATTTCACTGTTTGTGGCGCTACTAATTCCTCTGTTTCTGGAGCAACTTTCCCTGTTCCTACAGCTAATCACCATGTATATGTAGTTGAAATTTCTTCTGTTTCAGGCGCACCTGATTCTCCCTCTTTCTGGAGCTATTGACCAAAGTTCTCGACGTAATTCCTCTCTTTCTGGAGATGTTAATTCCGGTGTGTCAGCACTTAATTCCCAAATTTATGGAGATATGTCCAATGTTTCTGGAGCTAATTCCCCGCTTTCTGGAATTCATTCTAGTAATTAAGGATTCCGCATTCTCATTGTTTCTGAGCTACTTCCCATGTTCCGGGGTTAGTTTCAATGTACTTAGAGCTGCTAAATCCCATCATACGTGAGCTCCGAATGCCGCTAATGATGGAACTCCAAATACCCCAGGTTTTGCAGCTGCTAGTTCCCCTGTTTCTGGGGCTATTTCAGTTGTTGTTTGTGGAGATACTAATGACCCTCTTTCTGGAGCTTCAAATTGCGCTATTTATGAAAAAACAAATATTGCTTTTTATGGCGCTACCATTTCCATGATAGATTTAGCTCCGAACTATTCTGCTGATGCTGCGCTCTCCTAAATCTCCTGCTACAGGAACATATAGAGTACCTGTTTCTTGAGCCAACTCTTCTCTTTTTAAACGTAATTTCTTTGTTTATGGAGCTACTTCCACTCTACTGAACAAATGTCCCTGTTTATGGAGATCCTAATTCCCCAGTTTGCGGAGCTTCAAATTGCGCTGTTTATGAAACACCTAATTCTGCTTTTTATGCGACTACCACTTCCCTGATATATTCAGCTCCGAATTCTTCTACTTATGCTACACTTTCCTCAGTACCCTGCATTATGAACAGGAGATTCACCTCATCTTGAAGTAACTCTCTTCTTTCAAAACATAATTCACCTGTTTCTGAAGCTAATCGCTCTGCACCGTGATTATTCCTGTTTTCCGAGATCGATTCCCCTTTTTCTGCTGCTTCCCATTGCCCTGTTTCTGGAGCGAATTCCACTGTTTCTGGAGCTGCGAATTAACAGTTTCTCTAACTCCTCCTTTTCATCTTTTAAGACCTAATTCCACAATTCCTAAACCTACATCCCCTTTTTCTGGTGCTAATTTCTTGATTCTGCACTAATGCCGGTGTTCCTGGAGCGTCTACTTCCCGTCTATCTGCGACTCCTAATTTCCCTTTTCTTGGATGGAATTCGCCTGTTTCTTTAGTTAATTATGCTGCTCCGACAGCTAATACCTTTGATTCCGGAGGAAATTCCATAGTTTCTGGATGTCCTGTTTCCCCAATTTCTGGAGATTCTGAGTTGTTTGCTGAGCTCCTAATTGTCCTTTTTTTGGAGCTCCAAATTGTACTGTTTATGAAGCAGCTATTTGTCATATTTAAGTGCCTAGTAATTTTATATATTTCTCCGAAATCTCCTGTTTATGGTGCACTCTCCTAATTCCGCTGCTGCAGAGACAGCTAATGTTATTCTTTCTAGAGTAAAGTCTGCTCTTTCTAAATGCAATTACCTTGTTTCTAGAGATAATTGCGTTGTTTCTGGAGCTACTAATTTTCCAGTCTGTGGAGCTTATAAATCCTCTGTTTCTGGGGCATCATCACGTGTTCCTGAAGGTAATCACCTTGTTTCTCGAGCTAAAACGTCCTCTGTTTCTTGAGCACCTGATTCTCCCTCTTTCTGTAGATAATCGCGATATTTCTGGTTATAATTCCCCAGATACGGGAACTCCTAATTCCGGTATCTCTGGAACTTAGTTCCCCATTTTGTGCAGTTAACTCCACCATTTCAGGAGCTAATTCCGCGGTTTATCGAACTAATTCCTGTACTTAAGATTATCCCTTCCCCCTGTTTTTGGAACTATTTTCTTTGTCCCGGAGTTAGTTTCAATGTTCTTGGAGCGGCAAAATCACATTTTATGTGAACTCCGAATGACGTTGTTGCTGGAGCTCCCTTTACTCAAGGTTATGCAGGTCCTAGTTCCCCTGTTTCTGGAGCTATTTCAGTTATTTTTGGAGATCCTTTGTCCCCTGATTTTGGAGCTTCAAATTGCACTGTTTATGAAACATCTAATTGTGCTTTTTATGTGGCTACCATTTCCCCGATGTACTTAGCCCCGAATTATTCTGCTTATGGTGCGCTCACCTAATAACCCTGCTGCAGGATTAGCTCCTTTACCTGCTTCTTGAGCAAGTTCTTCATTTTTTAAATGTAACTCCTTTTTTTCTGGAGCTACTTCCGCTCCACTGAACAAATTCCCGTGTTTCTGAAACTCATAATTCCCTCGTTTCTGCAGTGCATAAGTCGGCAGTTTTTCAACTGCTTTCTCTCAGCTTTCTTGTCCTAGTTCCCTTATTTTTGTTGCTAATACACATGTTTCTGAACTAATTCCAGTATTCCAGGTACTCCAATTCTGCTCTCTGCAGCTCCCAATTAGCCTGCTCCTCGAACTAATTCCCCTATTCCTGGAGCTCATGATTTTTTCTGGAGTTTCTACTATCCCAGATTGTGAATCTCCTAATGCATCTGTTCCGGTAGGTAAATCCCGTGTTTCTGTTGCTAATACACTGGTGTCTGGAGCTAATACATTTCTTTCTGGGGAAAATTCCTGCTGATGTCCAAATGTCCATATTTCTGGAGCTCTAATTATTTTGTGGTTTATGAAGCACCTAATTATGCTTTTTACTTGTCTACTAGTTCGCCGATATATATTGCTCCGAATTGTCCTGTTTATGGTGCACTCTCCTTATTACCCTGCAACATGAACAGAAAAGTCAACGTTTCTGAAGATAACTCTAATCCTTCTAAACATAATTCCCCTGTCTCTGGAGCTAATTGTGCAGTACTGTTATTATTCCTGTGTTCCTGGAACTCGCTTCCCATGTTTCTGCAACTCCCCATTGCCCTGTTTCTGGGGCCAATTCCACTGTTTCTGGAGCTGCAAATTTACCAGTTTCTGTACCTCCTACTTTTCTTCTTTCAAGGCCTAATTCCAGTTTATGTGGCTTATCCTCCTATTTCTGTCTCTAATTCCTAGTTTGTGCAGTAACTGCCGTGTTGCTGTGGCTCCTGCTTCCCCTCTTTCTGCGGTTCCTACGTTCCATGTTCATGGAGGGAATTACCATGTTTCTGGAGCTAATACAGCTGTTTCTGGAGCTAATACCATTGATTCCGGAGAGAAGTCCACAGTTTCTGGAGCTACTCGTTGGCCTCTTTCTGGAGATTCGGCGTTGTTTGTGGAGCTCCTAATTGTCCTTTTTCTGCAGCTCCACATTGCGCTGTTTATGAAGCACCTAATTGTCCTATTGATGAGTCTATTAGTTATATATATGTCTCCGAAATCACTTGTTATGTTGCTCTGTCCTATGTCTCCTGCTGCAGGGACAACTACGTCACTTCATTCTAAATAGAACTCTGCTGTTTCTAACTGCAATTCCCCTGTTTCTGGAGCTTATTCTGGTGATCATGGTCGCTTTTGAAAATGATAAATCACCTGTCGCGGCCCGCCAGATTAGAACTTGGACCAGCCAAGATAATCTGCTGTCTCATGAAAGGCAGCATTTGTGCTCAGTTGAGCATCGTGCCCAGAGAGGCACGATTAAGTTTGTGGTTCCGGCCCTCCATACCACGGTCAGGATCCATGTCGGGTGGGCAGGCCCGTTTCTCGGTCAAACATTCCTGGTTGTGGTGGATGCTTTTTCAAAATGGATTGTACGTGAAATTATGTCGGGAAGCACCGCCACCGCCACCATTGAAAGCCTGTGGGCCATGTTTGTCACCCACGGCCTGCCTGACATACTGGTAAGTGACAACGGGCCATGTTTCTCCAGTGCCGAATTCAAAAAAAATACATGACATGCAATGAGATCAAATATGTCACCTTGGCCCCGTTTAAAGCAAACTCCAATGGGCAGGCAGAGCGGGCAGTACAAACAATCAACCAGTGCCTTAACCGAGACACAGAAGGCTCACTCCAAACACGCCTGCCCCGATACTGCTCAGCTACCGCACGCGACACACTCGCACACAGGGGTGCCCGCGGCTGAGCTACTCATAAATAGGACACTCAAAACCAGAATCTCGCTGGTTCAACCCAACCTGCCTATCAGGTAGAGAGCAGTCACAGCAACAAAATGTAAACGATGGTCACGCCACTGTGTTACGGGAAATTGATCTGTGTATGTGCTGAACGATGGACGTGGTCCCAATTGAATTGCGGGCACGGTGAGAGATAATGAAAGGAGTAGGGTGTTTGTAGTCAAACTTGGCAATGAAGAAATTTGCAGAAAGCACCTGGACCAAACGACGCTGCGGTTCACATACTGCCCTGAAAAAGCCACAGCAGTACCACCTTTTTCGAGCCCACAGCACACACCCAAAGGATCAACGACACCACCCCGGCATAGGAAATCGAATCCTTCACGCCCAGCAGCCCAGCAAGGCCAAGCTCACCCGGCAGCCGTGCAGGGCCAAATGCACGCCAGCTCAGCGAGGAAACAACCAACACACCAGAAGAGACATTTGTATCGAGTCGCTCCACCAGGGAAATAAAAGCTCCCGACCGCCTCACCTGTAACTAGTTTTCCCTTTGACTTTGTTTGGGAGTGATGTTGTGTATCTGTAATGCATGCACTCCCATGTTCCGCCATCAGGGAGTGCATCCCCTGAAGACCCAAGTGTTACCACCATCCATTGAGAGCGCTATATAAGCTAGCACCTGAGGCCTGTACCTCACTCTAGAGTATCTTAATGAAGACTGCGGTGACTGTTTCTTTAACCTCCCTGTGTGCAGTCTCAGCAGTGTTAGAAACACAATAACTTCGTAAAGAATTGTGACCCCGATAGCCAGAAAGAAGATTAAATGCTGACTCCCTTTCAGCGAAAAACTCCATTCACAAACATTTCTCTGACTGAAACTTCACAAACAAAATGTAACTTTCAAAGTCATGAAACGTGTATTTGCGCGATTCCGAATCTTCTGAATCAGATTCTGCTCGTTGTGCCGACTCAATCCATGTCCGTTTGAAATATTCTGCTTCCATGC
The DNA here is from genome assembly GCF_044704955.1 of Pristiophorus japonicus. Lineage (NCBI taxonomy): Eukaryota > Metazoa > Chordata > Chondrichthyes > Pristiophoridae > Pristiophorus > Pristiophorus japonicus. Next base: position 10,766,479 of record NW_027252668.1, on the reverse strand, counting down.
ACACGATGAAATGTGCCACTAACTTATAGAATCACAGAATAAGGGAATGGTTCCAGGACGGAAAAAGGCCATTCGACCGTTCGAGCACATGCGAACTCACAACGAGTCCCACACCCCTCATTTTTCCGCTGCTGTGCAATTTTTCCTTCAGATACTTATCCAACTGCTTTTGAAACATTAGATTGAGTCTCTCTCCGCCGCCATTTAAAGCAGTGTATTACACATTCTAACCACTTGCTGCGAAATGGCCATCTCCTGTTCCTATGCATAAAGTCTGAGAAAAAGGGGTTCAATTGGTGACACACTCACAACCTTGCAACATTGCAAAATAGAGCACCGTCATTCTCTTCTCGGAACGCAAGCTTCAGAAGCAGAAGTTGTCCAGCTGTTGAGGTTAAAGCTCTCGTTATGTTCCCAACGTAAATTATAATACAGCGTTTCAGAAGTGTCGTGGTTATCACATTCGCTTAAAAAGCGAAAAGTGACAGGATCAAAACCAGGCAAATACATTTTGCTGACGTGTTCCATTAATGATTGAAAAAATTGACTAATTCATATTAGTGGTTCAATATTAAGAGAGTGCAGTGTCTCACGACGCTGTTGCATTTGTTGATTTCTCTGTACAGTTCTCTACGCATTCAAACTCTACACAGCGTCTCTCACTCCCTCCACTTTCCAGCCCTGACGGTTGAGAAACCCAATCTCAAAGCTGCACATTCCGTGCATTCAGTTCAGCTGTGAGAGATCATTAAAGGATTCTGTCGCGCTGCTTCGATTCACAAAAGAAAATCAAAGCCACAAACAAACTCATCGACTCCTCGCCAGCTCCAGAGTGAGTGAGGGCGGGACAAGCCCCAACATTCGGAACACGGACTCTCCAATCAGCCACTGCCTGCGGAAAGCGGCGAAGGCACGTTCAAACTGTGGCTTACCGCCCTTCACTGGGCTGCAAAATACCTCGAATTTAGCCAAAGCTCCCTGTACACCAAACAGCAGCATCATAAGACTCTTAATCTCAGGTTCCTGAGCTCGATCCCCAGCGTGCACGATCATTTTTTCACTGGAAACAGCAGTAATTAGCCGATCGCCTCGTTTTGCATCAAGAAAGTAATGCTATCCGATAATTATATAGTCATACAAGTAAATAGCATGGAAGGAGTCCTTTTCGGCCCATCGTATCCGCACCGGCCAACAAATGGCCAGTTTTAGTTGTGCAACCCTGCAGCTTACTGCATTTCAAGCGTACATCCAAGTACTTTTTAAATGTAGTGATAGTTTCTGCCTCCACAACACTTTCAGGCAGTGTGGTCCGGACCACCACAAATATCTGGATGAAGAATGTGCCCTTCATATCCCCTTTAACCTTGACTAATTACTTTTAATGTATGCCCCTTGGTGATTGAACAATCCACTGTGGGAAGTAAGCCCTTTTATTCAACAATATTTAGGCCACTCTTAATTTTATGCCGCTCAATGTTGTCGCCCATCAGCTTCGTCTGTTCCAAGGAGAACAAACCCAGCTTATCCAATCTGCATTCGTAGCAAATTTGATCCACTCCCGGCAACATCTACGTAAACCTCATCTATACCCTCTCCAGCTCTGTCACGTCCTTCCTTCAATACGGTGACCATAACTGCACCCAGAACTTCAGCTGTGGCCTAACCAGAATTTTATACAGTTCTAGCAAAAACCCATTTGCTGTTCTGTTCCTTGCCTCTGCCAATAAATGCAATCATTCTGTATGTCTTCTTAGCCAACTTATCCAAATGGCCAGCTACCTTTAGGAATCTGTGGAAATGCAATCCCAGATCCCTTTTTTCCTTTTTTTCTTAATGTCCTACCAGTTGATGTGTATTCCCTTTCGTTGTTAGCCCTCCACAAAGGCACGATCTCACATGTCTCTGGATTAAAGTCCATTTGCCACTGTTCTGCCCAACTTACCAATTGATTGATATCTGCCTGCAGTCTCCAGCTTTCTTCTTCATTATCAAGCACACTGCCTATTTTACTATCACCTGTAAACTGATCATTTATAACGCCTATATTCAAGTTTAGATCAATGATATATACCACAAAAATAATGTACCTCACACTGAAAACTGCGGAACTCCACTAGAAACAACCTTCCAGTCACAAAAACACCCATCAAACATTACCCTTTGCTTTCTGCCTCTGATGAAATTTGGATCCAATTTGCCGCTTTTCCCTCGATCCCATGGGGTTTTATTTTCATGACCAGTCTGCCATGTGTGACCTTAGCGAAAGCATGAATAAAATCCATATAAACTACATCGTACGCATCCACTGATCGACCCTCCTGGTGACCTGCTCCAAAAATGCATTCATGTCACTCAAACGCGACGATTCCTTAACAAATCGTGCTGTCTGTCCTGATCAACCAGTGTCTTTCGAAATGTAGAAAATGTATAATCGTTAAATGTTATCGTGCTTTCACGGGAAAACATCATTAATTGACTGATGATCTTCATTTGCACAACTGAAGAAATGTTAACTGAAGGAGAGTCATAAATTGAATAATTTGTTGATGCTCTGCAACTTACCTCGTCAATCATAAACCATTTTAGACACTGCGTTTTAGTGGTCTGCTTCAAAATGTTCATTGCTGGTAGCAGTTAAATGAGACTCAGGAAACAGTGGGATAGACTGTAGAGCAAGAGACTGGTTGTTGTGAAACAGCAACGAAAATATACATTCTGCAAGAATAACATCGAAAAGAAAGGTCACCCGGACAGCAAGAAAGAAGATTAAAGGCTGACTCCCTTTCAGCAAAACATCCTTTCACAAACATTTCTCCGACCGGAACTTCACAAAACAAAAATGATGCTGTTAATGTCATTAAACCCGAATTTCCGCGCGCCAGAATTTTCAGAATCAAATGTCTCTTGTTGTGCCGACTCAATCCATGTCCCTTTGCAATATTCAGCTTTCATGCACACTATTAAATATGCCACTGACTTATAGAATCACAGAATAAGGAAACGGTTACAGCAATGAAGAAAGCCATTCGGGCCGTCGAGCAGATGCCAACACTCAACTAGTCCCACTCCCCGTCATTTACAGGCAGCTGTGCAATTTTTTTCCTTCAGATGTTTATCCAACTCCGTTTTGAAATATAAGATTGAGTCTGCCTCCACCGCCCTTTAAAGCAGTGTATAACAGATTTTAACCACTTTCTGAGGAACGGCCACTCCTGCTCCTATGTATAAATGCAAAGAAAGACGGGATCAATTCCTGACACCGTCAAATCCATGCTAAATATAGCACTGTCATTCTGCTCTCGTGACGAAAGCTCCTGAAGTGTGGTCCAGCTGTTGAGTTTGAAACACTGGTTATGTTCCCAACATTGCGTTGTTCACAGCGTTTCCGTAGTGTAGTGCTTATCATTTTCGTTGAACACGTGAAAGATCACCGGTTGGGAACATTTTGCAAACGTGTCCAATTAATGATTAGAACAAATTGAATAATTCATATTCGTGGATAACAGAGTGCAGTGTCTCACGACGCTGTTGCATTTGTTGAATTCTCTGTCCAGTTCTGTACACACTGAAAATCTACACAGTGTTTCTCACTCCCCCCGTTTTCAGCCCTGACTGTGGAGAGACGCCATCCCAAAGCTGCACATTCCGTGCCTTCAGTTCAGCTGTGAGAGATTATTAAAGGAACCTGTCGCACCGCCTCGCTTCACAACAGAAAATCAAAGCCACAAACAAACCCATTGAATAATCGCTCTTCGCAATTTCGAGAGTGAGTGAGGGCGGGACAAGCCACAGCATTACCGTCCAGCACTCTCTAATCAGCCGCTACCGGCGGAAAGCGGCGAATGCAGCATCAACAGTGGTGTAACGCACTTTACTGGGTTACAAAATGCCACGGTTCGAGGTAAAGTTCCATTTGCATCGAACAACAGCTTCATAAGTCTCTTAATCTCAAGTTCCTGAGTTCAGCCCAGCTTGCACAAACATTTTTCAACTGGAAACACCATTAATTGGATGACCGCATCGTTTTGCATCATGAAGTAATGCTCACCACTAATTATATAATGATAGAAGTTTACAGAATGGAAGGAGTCATTTTCGGCACATTTATCCACACCGGCGAACAAATGTCCAGTTTTTGGTGTGTAACCCTGCACCTTAATGCATTTCAATTGCACATCCAAGAATATTTTAAATGTGGTGACGGTTTCTGCCTCCACAACACTTTCAGGCAGTGAGTCCCAGACCCCTACATACATCTGGATGAAGAATGTTCCCTTCAAATCCCCTTTAACCCTTAGACGAATTACTTTTAATTTATATCCCCTGGTTGGTGACCCCTCGAATATCGGAAATGGACCCTTTTAATCAACAATATCCAGACCCCCTCCTAATGTTATACACTTCAATGCTGTTGCCCTTCAGCCTCCTCTGTTCCAAGGAAAACAAACCCAGCCTGTCCAATCTTGTCCTCTTAGCAAAATTGCTCCACTCCCGGCAACATCTACGTAAATCTCCTCTGTACCCTCTCCAGCGCTATCACGTCCTTCCTTCAATGCGGTGACCAGAACTGCACATTGTACTCCAGCTCTGGCCGAACCAGAAATGTATGCAGTTCCAGCATACCCCACTTGCTGCTCTCTTCCTTGTCTCTGCCAATAAATGCATTCTTAACCAACGTAGCCAACTGACCAGCTAATTTCAGGGATCTGTGGACATGCAATCCCAGTTCCTTTTGTTATTCTATATTTCTCAATGTCCTCCCAGTTGATGTATATTCCCTTTCCTTTTCAGCCCTCCACAAATGCACGATCTCACACGTCTCTGGATTAAATTCCATTTCCCACGTTCTGCCCACCTTACCAGTTAATTAATATCTTCCTGCAGTCTCCAGCTTGCGTCTCCACTTTCACCCACACTGCCTATTTTACTAACACCTGAAAACGTCTTAATCATAACCCCTATATATAAGTTTAGATCATTAATAAATACCATAAAAAGCAATGGAGTTAGCTAGCACTGAAACTGCGGAACCCCACTTGAAATATCCTCCCAGTCACAAAAATACCATCAAACATTAGCCTTTGCTGCCAGCGTCTGAGCCAAATTTGAATCTAATTTGCCGCTTCGCCCTGGATCCCATGGGCTTTTACTTTCATGACAGCCTGCCATGTGGGACCTTAGCGAAAGCATTAATAAAATCCATATGCACTACATCATACGCACTACTTCATCGAATCAGCTGGTAACTTCCTCCATAAATGTAATCAAGTTAGTCAAACGCGACCCTTCCTGAACAAATCGTGCTGACTGTCCAGATTCACCAGTGTCTTTCGAAATGTAGCAAATGTATAATCGTTAAATGTTATCCTGCTTTCACGGGAAAACATCGTTAATCAACTGATGATCTTCATTTGCACAACAAAAGAAATGTTAACTGAAGGACAGTCCTTAATTGAATAACTTTCCTTGCTCTGCAATTCACCTGTTCAACCCGAAACCATTTTAGACACTGTGTTTTGCGGTCTGCTTCAAAATGTTCGTTGCTGGTGACATGTATATGAGGCTGGGGAAACAGTGAGATGGACTGTAAAGCAAGGGACTGGTTATTTGAAACAGCAAAGAAAACATACATTCTAGAAGAATAACATCGAAAAGAAATGTGGCCACAACAGCCAGAAAGAAGATTAAATGCTGTGTCCCTTTCAGCAAATAATTCCTTTCCCAAACATTTCTCAAGCCGAAACTTCTCAAAACAAAAATTATGCATATAAATACATTAATCCCTAATTTTCACGCACCAAAAACTTCTGAATCAGATGCCCCTAGTTGTGCCGACTCAATCCATGCACACTATTAAATGTGCCACTAACTTATATAATCACAGAATAAAGGAATGGTTACAGCACGGAAGAATTCCATTCGGCTCGTCGAGCCCATGCCAACTCTCAACTAGTCCCACACACCCGTCATTTACCCGCAGCTGTGCAATTTTTTTCCTTCCGATACTTATCCAACTAGCTTTTGAAAGATAAGATTGAGTCTGCAACCACCACCCTTGAAAGCAGTGTATTCAAGATTCTAACCACGTGCTCAGGAATGGTCACTCCTGTTCCTATGTATAAAGAGAGAGAAACGCCAAACTTATCATCTTGTTAAATATAGCACCATCATTCTATTCCCGGAACACTGGCTCCTGAAATGTAGTCCAGCTGTTGAGGTTAAAGCTCTGGTTATGTTACCAACGCTACTTTTGCCATAGCGTTTCCGTAGTGTAGTGTTTATCACATTTTCTTAACGTGCCAAAGGTCCCCTGTTCGAAAGCCGGCGGGAACATTTTGCAAACTTGTTCAACTAATGATGAGAAAAAATTGAATAATTCATATACGTGGTTCAATATCAACAGAGTGCTGTGTCTCGCGATGCTGTTGCATTTGTTGATTTCTCTGTACAATTATGTACACTCTCAAACTCTAGACAATATCTCTCACTCCCTCCTGTTTCCAGCCCTGACGGTGGAGAAATTCCATCTCAAGCTGTACATTCCAGGTATTCAGTTCAGATGTGAGAGATTATTAAAGGATCCTACCGCACCACCTCGCTTCACAACAGAAAATCAAAGCCACAAACAAACCCATCGACTAATCGCTCTTCCACAGATCCAGAGTGAGTGAGGGTGTGACAAGCCCCAACTTCAAGCACTCTCCAATCAGACGCTGCCAACGGAAAGCGGCGAATGCAGCCTCAAACAGCGGTTTACCGCCCTTCACTGGGCTGCAAAATGCCACGGTTCGAGACAAAGCGCCCCGTACACCGAACAGCATCCTCATAACACTCGAAATCTTAGGTTCCTGAGGCCGAGTGCCAGCTTGCACGAAGTAAAAGCCCATGGGATCCAGGGCAAATTGGCAAATTCGATCCAAATTTGGCTCAGAGGCAGGAAGCAAAGGATAATATTTGATGCGTGTTTTTGTGACTGGAAGGAAGTTTCATTTGCAGTTATGCAGATTTCAGTGCTCGGACCATTGCTTTTGAGTGATTTTTCAATGATCTAAACTTTTATATAGGGGTTATGATTAAGACGTTTTCATCAGAGAGTAAAATAGGCAGTGTGGTTGAAAATGAAGAAGATAGCTGGAGACTGCAGGCAGATTAAATCAACTTGTAAGGTGGGCAGAACAGTCGCAAATGGAACTTATTCCTGAGAGGTGTGCAATCGTGCATTTGTGGAGGGCGAACAACGAAAGGGAATACACTCAACTGGTAGGACATTGAGTAGTGAAAAGCGAACTGGGATTGATTGTCCACAAATCCCTGAAGGTAGTTGGCCAATTGGATAAGTTAGTTAAGAAGGCATACGGAATGATTGCATTTATTGTCAGAGACAAGGAACAGAACAGAAAGTGGGAAATGCTAGAACAGTATAAATTTCTGGTTAGGCCATAGCTGGAGTACTGCATGCAGTTCTGGTCACCGCATTGAAGGAATGATTGCGCTGGAGAGGGTACAGAGGAGATTGACGGAGAAGTTGCCGGGATTGGAGCAACTTTGCTATGAAGAGATTGGATAGGCTGGGTTTGTTTTCCTTGGAATATAGGAGGCTGATGGGCGACAGCATTAAGGTGTATAACATTAGGAGGGGCCTAGATATTGTAGCTTAAAAGGGCCGATTTCCCATCGTAGAGGGGTCAACAATCAGGGGGCATAAATTAAAAGTGATTAGTATATGGATTAAAGGAGATTTGAAGGGAACATTCTTCATCCAGATGTGTGTGAGGGTCTGGAACTCACTGACTGAAATTGTGGTGAAGGGAGAAACCCTCACCACATTTAAAAAGTACTTGTATGTGCATTTGAAATGCCGTAACGTGCAGGGTTACACACCGAAAACTGGACATTTGCTGGACGGTGCGGATTCGATGGGCCGAAAAGGACTCCTTCCATGCTGTAAACTTTTATGTTTACATAATATCGGTTAGCATTACTTTCATGATGCAAAACAAGGCGATCGGCAAAATAATGATGTTTCCAGTGAAAAAACGCTCGTTTAAGCTGGGGCTCGAACTCAGGTACCAGCGATTAAGAGTTTTAATGAGGCTGCTGTTCGATGTACGGGGAGCTTTGGATCAAATCGTTGAATTGTGTTGCCCAGTGAATGGCGGTAAACCGTAGTTGATGCTGCATTCGCCGCTTTCCGTCGGAAGCGGCTGATTGAAGAGTGCGGGGCTGGAATGTTGGGGCTTGTCCCGCCCTCACTCACTCTGAGCTGGGGAAGAGCGATTAGTCGATGGGTTTTTTTGTCGCTTTGATTTTTGATGTGGCACGGCTGGATCCTTCAATAATCTCTCACAGCTGAACTGAATGCACTGAATGTGTAGCTTTGAGATGGGATTTCTGCACCGTCAGGGCTGCAAACGGGAGGGAGTGAGAAACACTGCTGAGTTTCAGTTTGTAAATTACTGTGCAGATAAATCAGCAAATGCAACAGCGTCATGAGACACTGCATTCTGTTAATATTGAACCACGAATATGAATTATTCAATTTGTTCTAATCATTAATGGAACACATTTGCAAAATGTTTCCGCCTGGTTTCGAAACTGGGACTTTTCACGTGTTAGGCGAAAATGATAACCACTATACTACAGAAACGCTGTTGCAGCATCAATGTTGGGAACATAAGCAGAGCTTTAAGCTCAACAGCTGGCCGACACATCAGGAGCATGCGTTATGTGAATAGAATGACGGTGCTATCGTTTGCAAGGTGTTGAGTGTGGTAGAAATTGATGCCGCGTTTCTGTCTTTATATATAGGAAAAGGACTGGTCATTCCTCAGCAAATGGTTAGAATCTGGAATACACTGCTTAAATGGGCGGTGGAGGGAGACTCAATCTTATCTTTCAAAACGGAGTTGGATAAGAATCCGAAGGAATAAAATTGCACAGCTGTGAGTAAATGACCGGAGTGTGGGACGAGTTCAGAGTTGGAATGGGCTGTACGAGACAAATGGCGTTCTTCCTTGCTGTAACTATTCCCTTATTCTGTGATTATATATGTTAGTGGTGCATTTAATAGTGTGTATTGAAGCAGAATATTGCAAAGTGACATGGATTGAGTCGGCAGAGCTCGATGCATCTGATTCAGAAGATTCGGGTGCCGGTTCGCGAAAATTCGGGTTTAATGTCTTTAAATGCATTATTTTTGTTTTATGAAGTTTCGATCAGAGGAATCTTTGGGAAAGGAATTATTTGCTGAAAGGGACTCAGCATTTAATCTTCTTTCTGGCTGTTGTGGCCACATTTCTTTTCGATGTCATTTTTCCAGAATGTATATTTTCTTCGTTGTTTCAAATAACCAGTCCCTTGCTTTACACACTATCTCATTGTTTCCACAGTCTCATATACATGTCACCAGCAACGAACATTTTGAAGCAGACCACTAAATGACAGTGTCAAAAATGGTTGAGGGTTTAAGAGGTAAATTGCAGAGAAAAGAAAATCATTCAATTAAGGACTTCCTTCAGTTAACTTTTATTTAGTTATGCAAATGAAGATCTTCAGTTGATTAATTATGTTTTTCCGTGAAAGCAGGATGTCATTGAACGATTATACATATTCCACATTTCGAAAGACACTGGTTAATTAGGACAGTCAGCAGGACTTGTGAAGGAATGTTCGCGTTTGACTAACTTGATTGCATTTTTGGAGGAAGTCATCAGGTGATTCGATGAAGTAGTGCATATGTTGTAATGTATATGGATTTTATTAATGCTTTCGCTAAGGTCCCACTTGGCAGACTGGACATGAAAGTAAAAGCCCATGGGATCCAGGGCGAAGTGGCAAATTCTACCCAAATTCGGCTCAGACGCAGGAAGCAAAGGGTAATGTTTGATGAGTGTTTTTTTGACTGGAAGGATGTTTCAAGTGTGGTTCCGCAGTTTTCAGTGCAAGGTCCATGGTATTATGGTATTAATCAATGATCTAAACTTGAATATCGGGGTTATGATAAAGAAAATCTCAGGTGAGAGTAAAATAGGCAGTGTTGTTGATAATGAAGAAGAAAGTTGGAGACTGCAGGAAGACATCAATCAACGGTAACGTGAGCAGATCAGTGGCAAATTGAATTTAATCCAGGGACGTGTGAGATCGTTGCATTTCTGGAGGGCGAACAAGGAAAGGCAATACACATCAACAGATAGGACATTGAGAAGTGTAGAGGAACAGAAGAAACTGGGATTGCATGTGCACAGATCCCTGAAGGTAGTTGGCCAGTTGGATTAGGTCGTTAAGAAGGCATACGGAATAGTTGTCTTTATTGGCAGAGGCATGGAATAGAAGAGCAAGTGGGTTATGCTTGAAATGTATAAAATTCTGGTTTGGCCACTGCTGGAGTACTGCGTGCAGTTCTGGTCACCTCATTAAAGGAAGGACTTGATTGCACTGGAGAGTGTACAGAGGAGAATTAGGTAGATGTTGCCGGGAGTGGAGCAACTTTGGTATGAGGACAGATTGGATATGCTGCGTGTTGTTTTCCTTGGAACAGAGGAGGCTGATGGGCGACAGCATTACGTTGTATAGAATTAGGTGGGTCCGATTTATTTTTGATTAATGGGCTAATTTTCCATAGTAGAGGGGTCAACAACCAGGGGGCATACATTTTAAGTAATTAGTATAACGGTTAATTGGGATTTGAATGGAACATTCTTCATCCAGACGTTTGTGGGAGTCTGCAACAAGCTGCCTGAAAATGTGATGGATGGCGAAACCCTCACCACATTTAAAAGTACTCGGATGTGCATTTGAAAAGCCGTATTTTGCATGGTTCGATGGGCCAAAAATGATTCCTTCCATGCTTTAAACTTCTATGATTGCATAATATTGGTCAGTATTACTGTCATGATGCAATACAAGGCGATCGGCTATTTAATGGTATTTCTCGTGAAAAAAACGCTCGTGTGAGCTGGGGCTCGAACTCAGGTACCAGCGATTAAGAGTTTTAATGATGCTGCTGTTCGGTGTATGGGGAGCTTTGGATCAAATCGGAAAATTTTGTTGCCCAGTGAATGGCGGTAAACCGAAGTTGATGCTGCATTCGCCGCTTTCCATCGGAAGCGGCTGATTGAAGAGTGCGGAACTGGAATGTTGGGGCTTGTCCCGCCCTCACTCACTGGGGAGCTGGGGAAGAGCGATTAGTCGATGGGTTTTGTTTGTGGCTTTGATTTTCGATGCGTCGCGGCAGGATCCTTTAATAATCTCTCACAGCTGAACTGAATGCACGGAATGTGCAGCTTTGAGCCGGGGTTTCTGCACCGTCAGGGCTGCAAACGGGTCGGAGTGAAAAATACTGCTGAGTTTCAGTTTGTAAATAACTGTGCAGATAAATCAGCAAATACAACAGCGTCACGAGACACTGTATTCTGTTAATATTGAACCACGAATATGAATTATTCAATTTGTTCTGATCATTAATGGAACACATTTGCAAAATGTTTCCACCCGGTTTCGAACCTGGGATTTTTCAGGTGTTAGGCAAACGTGATAACCACTACACTACGGTATCATCAATATTGAGAACATAACCAGAGCTTTAAGCTCAACAGCTGGCCGACACTTCAGGCGATTGCTTTTTGAGAAGAGAATGACGGTGCTATATTTAGCAAGGTTTTGAGTGTGGCAGGAATTGATCCCGTGTTTCTCTGTCTTTATACATAGGAACAAGAGTGGCCATTCCTCAGCATGTGGTTAGAATCTGGAATACACTGCTTAAAGGGCGGTGGAGGCAGACTCAATATAATCTCTCAAAATGGAGTTAGATAAGTTTCCGAAGGAAAAAAATTGCACAGCTGCGGGTAAATGACGAGGAGTGGGATTAGTTGAGAGTTGGCATGGGTTCGACAGGCCGAATATAATTCTCCGTGCTGCAACCATTCCCTTATTCTGTGATTCTATATGTTAGTGGCATATTTAATAGTGTGCATGGAAGCAGAATATTGCAAATGGACATGGATTTAGTCAGCAGAGCTCGAGACATCAGACTCAGAAGATTCGGCTGCGCGAAAATTCTGGTTTAATGACTTTAAAAGCAACACTTTTGTTTTGTGAATTTTCGGTCAGAGAAATGTTTGGGATAGGAATTCTTTGCTGAAAGAGACTCAGCATTTAATCTTCTTTCTGGATGTTGGCATCGCATTTCTTTTCGATGTTATTCTTCCAGAATGGATATTATCTTTGCTTTTTCACAATTACCACTCCTTTGCTGTACAGTCTATATCACTGTATTTCCAGTTTCATGTATTGTTACCAGTAAATAACATTTTGAAGCAGACCACTGAAACACAGTGTCCAAAATGGTTTCAGAGGAAAATTGCAGAGCACAGACAAATTATTTAATTGAGGACTCTCCTTCAGTTAACATTTCTTTCATGGTGCAAATGAAGATCATCAGTTAATTAATTATGTTTTCCCGTGAAAGCACGATAACATTTAACGATTATACATTTTCTACATTTCGAAAGGCACTGGTTAATCAGTACAGTCAGCTCGATTTGTTAAGGAATGGTCGCGTTTGATTAGCTTGATTGTATTTTTGGAGGATGTCACCAGGTGGGTCGATGAAGCAGTGCCGATGATGTAGTCTATATGGATTTTATTAATGTTTTCGCTAATGTCCCACATAGCAGACTGCTCATGAAATTAAAAGCCCATGGGATCAAGGGCAAAGTGGCAAATTGGATCCAAATTTGTCTCAGAGGCAGGAAGGAAAGTGTAATATTTGATGCGTGTATTTGTGAGAGGAAGTATGTTTCCAATGGGGTTCCGCTGTCTTCCGTGCTCGATCCATTTCTTTTTAGGGAATTTATCAATGATCTAAACTTGAATATAAGGGTTTCATTAAGAAGTTCTCAGATGATAGTAAAATGGGCAGTGCGATTGATAATGAAAAAGAAAGTTGGAGACTGCAGGAAAACATCAATCAACTGCAAGGTGGGCAGAACAGTGGCAAATGGAATTTAATCCAGAGACGTGTGAGATCGTTGCATTTGTGGAATGCTAACAAGGAAAGGGAATACACATCAACTGGTAGGACATTGAGAAGTGTAGAGGAACAAAGGAAATGGGATTGCATGTGCACAGATCCCTGAACGTAGTTGGCCAGTTGGATAAGATGGTTAAGAAGGCATACGGAATAGTTGCCTTTATTGGCAGAGGCATGGAATAGAAGAGCAAGTGTGCTATGCTTGAAATGTATAAAATTCTGGTTTGGCCACTGCTGGAGTACTGCGTGCAGTTCTAGTCAACTTCTTGAAGGAAGAACGTGATTGCGCTGGAGAGGGTGCAGAGGAGATTTATGTAGATGCTGCCGGGATTGGAGCAACTTTGATATGAGGACAGATTGGATAGGCTGCGTCTTGTTTTCCTTTGAACAGAGGAGGCTGATGGGCGAAACATTAAGGTGTATAAAATTAGGAGGGGCCTCGATATTGTTGATTAAATGGGCCAATTTCCCACAGTCGAGGGGTCAACACCCAGGCGGGCTTAAATTTAAAGTCATTAGTATGAGGGTTAAAGGGGCTTTGATTGGAACATTCGTCATCCAGATGTGCCTGGAACTGACTGCCTGAAAGTGTGGTGGAGTGATAAACTCTCACCACATTTAAAATAATCGCATGTGGTTTTGAGAAGCCGTAAGTTGCAGGATTACACACCAAAAACTGGACATTTGTTGGCCGGTACAGATTCGATTGGCTGAAAAGGACTCCATCCATGCTGTAAACCTCTTGATGACATAATATCGGTCAGCATTACTTTCATGATGCAGAACAAGGCGATCGGCTAATTAATGGTGTTTCCAGTGTAAAAAAACGTTCGTGTCATCTGGTGCTCGAACTCAGGTACCAGGGATTAAGAGTTTTTATGAGGCTGCTGTTTGGTTTACGTGGAGCTTTGGCTCAAACCGTAGCAATTTGTACCCAAGTGAAGGGCGGTAAACCGTAGTTGATGCTGCATTCGCCGTTTTCCGCCGGCAGTGGTTAATTGGCAAGCGGGGGCCGGAATGTTGTGGCTTGTCCCGCAGTCACTACCTCTGGAGCTGGGGAAGAGCGATTAGTTGATATGTTTGTTTCTGGTTTAGATTTTTGATGCGGTGCGGCAGGATCCTTTAATAATCTCTCATAGCTGAACTGAATGCATGGAATGTGCAGCTTTCAGATGAGGTTTGTCCACCGTCAGGGCTGGAAACGGGAGGGAGTGAGGAACACTGTAGAATTTGAGTGTGTACATAACTGTACAGAGAAATCAGCAAATGCAACAGCGTCGTGAGACACTGCACTCTGTTAATATTTAAAAACTGACATGAATTGTTCAATTGGTTCCAATCATTAATTGAACACGTTTTCAAAATGCATCTGTTCAGTTTCGAACAGGAGTATTTTCGTGTGATAGCCGAACGTGACAGCCACTACACTACGGAAACGCTACAGCATGCAAAGTGTTGGGAACATAACCAGAGCTTTAACCTGAATAGCTGGACGACATTTCTGGAGCTTGCGTTTTGAGAATGGAATAACGGTGCTATATTTCGTAAAGTTTTGAGTGTGACAGGAATTGATCTCGTGTTTCTCTGTCTTTATGCATAGGAACAGGAGTGGCCATTCCTCAGCAAGTGGTTACAATCTGGAATACACTGTTGTAAATGATATTGGAGGCAGACTCAATTTTATCATTCAAAATGGAGTTGCAGAATTCTCAGACGGAATAAGATTTGAACAGCTGCGGGTAAATTACTGGGGAGTGGAACTAGTTGAGAGTTTGCATGGGCTGGACAGGTCAATTGCCGACTTTAACCATTCCCTAATTCCATGGTTCTTTCAATTAGTGGCACATTTGATCGTGTGCATGGAAGCAGAATAGAGCAAAGGGAAATGGATTGAGTCGGCAGAGTGAGACATATCGGATTCAGAAGATTCGGGTGCGCGAAAATTCGGGTGTAATGACTTTAAAAAGCATCACTTTGTTTTGTGAATTTTTGGTCAGAGAAATGTTTGGGAAAGGAATTTTTTCCTGAAAGGCACTCAACATTTAAGCTTCTGACAGGATGTTGGCGACACATTTATTTTCGATGTTATTCCTCCAGAATGTATATTTTATCTGCTTTTCACAATAACCAATCTCTTGCTCGACATTCTATCTCATTGTATCACCAGTTTCATGTATTGATACCAGCAATGAAAATTTTGAAGCAGAACATTAAAGCACAGTTTCTAAAATGGTTTAAGGGGTAAATTGCAGAGCACAGTTAAAATATTCAATCAATGATTCTCCTTCAGTTCACATTTCTTTAGTTGTGTAAATGAAGATCATCAGTTAATTGATGATATTTTCCCGTGAAAGCAGGAGAACATTTAACGATTATACATTTTCTACATTTCGAAAGGCACTGGTTAATCAGGACAGTCAGCACGATTTGTTAAGGAATGGTGGCGTTTGACTAACTTGTTAAATTTTTGGAGGAGGTCACCAGATGGGTCGATGAAGCAGTGCTTATAATGTAGTCTATATGGATTTCATTAATGCTTTCGCTAAAGTCCCACATAGCAGAATGGTCATGAAAGTAAAAGCCCATGGGATCAAAGGCGAAGTGGCAAATTGGATCCAAATTTGTGTCAGAGACAGGAAGCAAAGTTTAATACTTGATGGGTGTTTTTGTGAATGGAAGGATGTTTCCAGTGGGGTCCCGCTGTCTTCAGTGCGAGGTCCATTGCTTTTTATGGTATTTATCAATGATCTAAACTTGAATATAGGGGTTATGATTAAGACGTTCTCAGGTGAAAGTAAAATAGGCAGGGCGGTTGATAATGAAGACGAAAGTTGGAGACTGCAGGAAGATGTCAATCAACTTTAAGGTGGGCATAGCAGTGGCAAATGGAATTTAATCCAGAGATGAGTGAGATCCTTGCATTTGTGGAGGGCTAACAAGGAAATGGAATACACATCAACTGGTAGGACATTGAGAAGTGCAGAGGAACAAAGGCAACTGGGATTGCATGTGCACATATCCGTGAAGGTAGCTGGCTCGTTGGATAAGTTGGGTGAGAAGGCATATCGAATTGTTGCATTTATTGGCAGAGGCATAGAATGGAAGAGCAAGTGGGTTATGCTAGAAATATATAAAATTCTGGTGAGGCCAAAGCTGGAGCAATGCGTGCAGTTCTGGTCTCCTCATTGAATGAAGGACTTAATTGTGCTGTTGAAGGTACAGAGGAGATTGACGTAGTTGTTGCCAGAAGTGCAGCAACTTTGCTATGAGGAGAGATTGGATAGGCTGGGTTTGTTTTCGTTGGAAGAGAAGAGGTGGATTGGCGACAGCATTAAGGACTACAAAATTAGCAGGGGTCTAGATATTGTTGATTGAAATTGCGTATTTCCCATCGGAGAAGAATCAACAACCAGGTGGCATACATTAAAAGTAATTAGTATAAGGGTTAAAAGGGATATGATGGGAACAGTCTTCATCCAGATGTGGGGTCTGGAACTCACTGGCTGAAAGTGTCGTGCATGGCGAAACCCTCACCACATTTAAAATTACTTGGATGTGATTTGAATGCCATTATGTACAGGGATACACACCTAAAACTGGACATTTGTTGGCCAGTGCTTATACGTTGGGCCGAAAAGCACTCCTTCCAAGCTGTAAACTTCTATGATTATATAATAATCGATTAGCATTACTTTCATGATGCAAAACGAGGCGATCGGCGAATTAATGGTGCTTAAATTGAAAAATGTATTCGTGTAAGCTGGGGCTTTAACTCAGGAACTTAAGATAAAGAGTTTTATGAAATCACTGCTCAGTGTACTGGGAGCTTTCGCTCGAACCGCAGTGTTTTGTAGCCCAGTGAAGGGCGGTAAACCACTGATGATGCTGCATTCGCCGCTTTCAGCCGGCAGCGTCTGATTGGAGAGTGCGTGCTCAGAATGCTGCGCCTTGTACTGCCCTCACTCACTCTGGAGCTGCGGAAGAGCGATTATTGGATGGGTTTGTTTGTGGCTTTCATTTTCTGTTGTGAAGCGAGGCGGCGCGGCAGGATCCTTTAATAATCTCTCAGAGCTGAACTGAATGTACAGGTTTGAGATGATATTTCTCCACCGTCAGGGCTGGAAACAGGAGGGAGTGAGAGAAACTATCGATAGTTTGAGTGCCTACAGAATTGTACAGATAAATCAACAAATGCAACAGCGTCGTGAGACACAGTGCTCTGTTAATATTGAATTATTCTATTTTTTCAAATCATTAATTGAACACGTTTGCAAAATGTTTCCGCCCGCTATCGAACATAAGGCGAATATGATAACCACGACACTACGGAAACGCTGCGGCTGAAATTGTGTTGGCAATATAACCAGAGCTTTAACCTCAACAGCTGCACTACACTTCAGGAGCTTGTTTTACGGGAAAGGAATATTTAGCAAGGTGGTGAATGTGGTTGGAATTGATCCCGTGTTTCTCCGTCTTTATACATAGGAACAGGAGTGTCAATTCCTCAGCAAGTGGTTAGAAAATTGAATACACTGTTTTAAAGTGCGGTGGAGGCAGACTCAATGTTATCTTTCAAAACGGAATTGTGGAAGTATCTGAAGGAATAAAATTGCACAACTGCGGGTAAATGACCGGGGTGTGTGACTGGCTGAGAGTTGGTTTAGGATCGACGAGCCAAATGGCCTTCTTCCTTGCTGTAACCATTCACTTTTTCTGTGATTATATAAGTTAGTGATACATTTAATAGTGTGCATGGAAGCAGATTATTGCATAGGGTCTTGGATTGAGTCGGCTGAGCTAGGGCATCTGATTCAGAAGATTCGGGTGCGCGAAAATTCGGTTTAATGTCTTTAAATGCATTATTTTTGTTTTTGAAGTTTCGGTCATCTAAATGTTTGGGAAAGGATTTATTTCCTGAAATGGACTCAGCATTTAATCTTCTTTCTGGCTATTGTGGCCACATTTCTTTTCGATGTTAAACTTCCAGAATGTATATTTTCTTTGCTGTTTCAAATAACCGGTCCCTTGCTTTACACTCCATCTCACTCTTTCCCCAGTCTCATATACATGTTATCAGCAACGAACATTTTAAAGCAGACCACTAAAGCACAGTGTCTAAAATTGTATTGGGTTTAATAGTTAAATTGCAGAGCAAAGAAGATCAATCAATTAAGGATTTCCTTCAGTTACCATTCCCATAGTTGTGCAAATGAAGATCATCAGTTGATTAATGAGGTTTCCCCGTGAAAGCAGGATAACATTTAACAATAATACATATTCTACATTTCGAAAGACACTGGTTAATCAGGACAGTCAGCAGGAATTGTTCAGGAATGGTCACGTTTGATGAACCTGATTGCATTTTTGGAGGAAGTCATCAAGTGATTCGATGAAGTAGTGCGTATGATGTAATGTATATCGATTTTATTAATGCTTTCGCTAAGGTCCCACATGGTAGACTGGTCATGAAAGTAAAAGCCCAAGGGATCCAGGGCGAAGTGGCAAAATTGATCTAAATTTGGCTCTGACGCCGGAAGCAAAGGGTAATGTTTGAGGATTGTTTTTTGTGACTGGACGGATGTTTCAAGTGTGGGTTCCGCAGTTTTAAGTTCGAGGTCCATTGCTTTTTATGGTATTTATCAATGATCTAAACTTGAATATAGGTGTTATGATTAAGAAGTTCTCAGGTGATAGTAAAATAGGCAGTGCGGTTAATAATGAAGAAGAAAGTTGAAGACTGCAGGCAGATATCAATCAACGGTATGGTGGGCAGAACAGTGGCAAATGGAATTTAATCCATGTGAGTTCTTTGCATTGTGGAGCGCTAACAAGGTAAGGGAATACACATCAACTGATAAGACATTGAGTAATGTAGAGGAACAAAGGGAGCTGCGATTGCATGTGCACACATCCCTGAATGTAGTTGGCCAGTTGGATCAGGTGGTTAAGAAGGCATACGGATCAGTTGCCTGTATTGGAAGAGGGATGAAATAGAAGAGCAAGTGGGTTATGGCCGAAATGCATAAAATTCTGGTTGGGCCACAGCTGGAGAACTGCCTGCAGTTCTGGTCAACTCAATGAAGGAAGGACGTGATTGGGCTGGAGAGGGCACAGAGGAGATTTATTCGATGTTGCCGGGACTGGAGCAACTTTGCTATGAGGACAGAGTGGATAGGCTGGGTGTTGTTTTCCTTGGAACAGAGGAGGCTGATGGGTGACAGCATTGAGGTGAATAAAATTAGGAGGGGCCTAGATATTGTTGATCAAAAGGGCCTATTTCCTATAGTAGAGGGGTCACTAACGAGGAGGCATGAATTAAAAGTAATTATTATAAGGATTAAAGGGGATTTGAAGGGGACATACTTCATCCAGATGCGTGTGGGGGTCTGGGACTCGCTGCCTGACTGTGTGGTGGAGGCTGAAATCCTCACCACATTTAGAACGTTCTTGGATGTGCACTTGAAATGTCGTAAGGTGCAGGGTTACACACCAAAACTGGACATTTTTTGGCCTGTCCGGATACTAAGTACTGAAAAGGATTCCTTCCATGCTGTAAACTTCTCTGATTATATAATTACCGGTTAGCATTTCTTTCATGATGCAAAACGAGACGATCAGCTAATTAATGATGTTTCCTGTGAAAGAATGTTCGTGCCAACTGGCTCCAACTCAGAAACCTAAGATTAAGAGTTCTATGAGGCTACTATTCCGTGTATGGGAAGCTTTGACTCGAATCGTGGCATTTTATAGCCCAGTGAAGGACGGTAAACCACTGTTGATGCTGCATTCGCCGCTTTCCGCCTGCAGCGGCTGATTGGAGAGTGCTGGACCGTACATTTGGGGCTTGTCCCGCCCTCACTCACTCTGGATCTGGGGAAGAGCGATTAGTCGATAGGTTTGTTTGTGGCTTTGATTTTCTGTTGTGAAGCGAGGCAGCGTGGCAGGATCCTTTAATAATATCTCAAAACTGAACTGAATGCCTCGGATGTGTAGATTTGAGATGGGATTTCTCCACCGTCAGGGCTGGAAACAGGAGCGAGTGAGAAACACTGTCTAGAGTTTGAGCGCGTAAAGAATTGCACAGAGAAATCAGCAAATGCAACAGCGTCATGAGACACAGCACTCTGTTAATATTGAACCACTAATATGAATTATTCAATTTTTTCAACTCATTAATTGAACACGTTTGCAAAATGTTCCCCGTTGGTATTGAAACGGGTACCCTTCACGTGTAAGACTAATATGATAACCACTAAACTACGGAAAAGGGGTGGCAGAAGTAGTGTTGGGAACATAAACAGAGCTTTAACCTTCACAGCTGGACTGCATTTCAGGAGCTTGTGTTACGGGAATATAATGACGGTCCTATATTTAGCAAGGTTTTGAGTTTGGCAGGAATTGATCCCGTGTTTCTCTGTCTTTATACATAGGAACGGGAGTGGCCATTCCTATGAAATTGCTTAGAATCTTGAATACACTGATTTAAAGGGCGGGGGACGCAGTCTGAATCTTATCTTTCAAAACGGAGTTGGAAAATTTCCAAAGGAAAAAAATTCCACAGCTGCGGGTAAATGACGGAGGTGTGGTACTAGTTGAGAGTTGGCATGGGCTCGACGGGCCGAATGACGTTCTTCCGTGCTGTAAGCATTCCCTTATCTGTGGTTATGTAACAGGTGGTACATTTAATAGTGTGCATGGATAGAGTCGGCACAACTAGGGGCATCTGATTCAGATAATTCGGGTACGCGAAAATTCGAGTTTAATGTCTTTAAACGTGTCATTTTTGTTTTGTGAAGTTTCGGTCATAGAAATGTTTGGGAAAGGAATTTGTTGCTGAAAGGGACTCAGCATTTAATCTTCTTTTTGGCTGTTGTGGCCACATTTCTTTTCGATGTTATTCTTCCAGAATGTATATTTTATTTGCTGGTTCACAAAATCTTGCTTTACATCTATCTCACTTTTTCTCCAGTCTCATATACATGTTATCAGCAACGAGCATTTTGAAGCCGAGCACTAAATATAGGCGTTATGATTAAGACTTTTTCAGGTGATCGTGAAATAGGCAGTGTAGTTGAAAGTGTAGAAGAAAGCTGGAGACTGCAGGCAGATATCAAGCAACTGGTAAGGTGGGCAGAATAGTGGGAAATGGAATTTAATCCAGAGACGTGATGATCGTGCATTTGTGGAGTGCTAACAAGGAAAGGGAATACACATCAAATGGTAGGACATTGACCAATATGGAGGAACAAAGGGAACTGGGATTGCATGTCCACAGATCCCTGAAGGTAATTGGCCAATTGGATAAGTTAATTAAGAAGGCATACGGAATGTTTGCATTTATTGGCAGAGGCAAGGAACAGAACACCCAGTGGGTTATGCTACAAATGTATAAATCTCTGGTGAGGCCATAGCTCGAGTACTGCGTGCAGTTCTGGACACCGCATTGAAGGAAGGATGAGATTGCGCTGGAGAGGGTACAGAGGAGATTTTCGTAGATGTTGCCACGAGTGGAGCAACTTTACGATGAAGAGAAGATTGGATACTCTGGTTTGTTTTCCTTGGAACAGAGGAGGCTGATGGGCGACAGCTTTGAGTTGTTTTAAATTAAGAGGGGCCTAGATGTTATTGATTAAAAACGCCTATTTCCTACTGTAGAGGGGTCAAGAACCAGAGGGCATGAATGAAAAGTAATTAAAAAAGGGATTAAAGGGGATTTGAAGGGGACATTCTTCATCCAGATGTTTGTGGGGGCCTGGGACTCACTGGCTGAAAGTGTGATGGAGGGAGAAACCCTCACCACATTTAAAAAGTAATTGGAGGTGCACTTGAATTGTTGTAGGGTGCAGGGTTACACACCTAAACCTGCACATTTGTTGGTCGGTGCGGATACGATGGGCCGAAAAGCAATCCTTCCAAGCTGTTAACATCTATGACTATATAATTATCGTTTAGCATTACTTTCATGATGCAAAACGAGGTGATCGGATAATTAATGATGTTTCCAGTGAAAAAAATATTCATGCAAGTTGGGGCTCGAACTCAGAACCTGAGATAAAGAGTTTTATGAGATCACATTTTCGCTGTACGGAGAGCTTTCGCTCGAACTGTGATATTTTGTATCCCAGTGAAGGGCGGTGAACCACTCATGATGCTGCATTCGCCGCTTTCCGCTGACAGCGGCTGATTGGAGAGTGCGGGTTCGGTATGTTTGGGCTTGTCCCGCACTCAATCACTCTGGATCTGGGGAAGAGCGATTAGTCGATGGCTTTGTTTGTGGCTCTGATCTTCGATGCGGCGCGGCAGGATCATTTAATAATCTCTCAGAGCTGAACTCAATGCTCGGAATGTGCAGCTATGAGATGGGGTTTCTCCGCGGTCATTGCTGGAAACAGGAGGGAGTGAGAAACTGAGCTTGTTTAAGTGTGTGCACAACGGTACGAGAAATCAGCAAATGCAACAGCGTCGTGAGACTCTGCACTCTGTTAATATTGAACCACTAATATGAATTATTCAATTTCTTCTAATCATTAATTGAACACGTTTGCAAAATGTTCCCGCCAGGTTTCCAACCGGGGACGTTTCGCGTGTTAAACGAATGTGATAACCATTACACGACGGAAACGCTGTGGCAGAAGTTATGTTGGGAACATAACCAGAGATTTAAGCTCAACAGATGGACTATAACTCAAGAGCTTGCGTTATGAGAATTGAATGACGATTCTACATTTAGCAAGGAGATGAGTGTGACAGGAATTGATCCTGTGTTTCTCTGTCTTTATACATAGGAACAGGAGTGGCCATTCCTCAGCAAGTGGTTAGAATCTGGAATACACTGCTTTAAATGGCGGTGGAGGGAGTTGGATAATTATCCGAAGGAAAAAAGATTACACAGCAGCGGGCAAATGACTGGAGTGTGGGACTAGTTGAGAGTTGGCACGCCCTCTACGGACCGAATTGCCTTCTTGCGTACCGTAATTATTCCTGAATTCTGTGACTCTATCAGTTACTGGCATATTTAATAGTGTGCATGGAAGCAGAATATTGCAAAGGGACATGGTATGATTCGGCACAATTAGAGGCATCTCATTCAGAAGATACTGGTTGGCGAAACATTTGGGTTTAATGACGGTAAAAGCATAATTTTGATTTTGTGAAGTTTCCGTCAGAGAAATATTTGGGAAAGTATTTTTTTGCTGTAAGGCACTCCGCTTTTAATCTTCTTTCTGTATGTTGGGGTCACATTTCTTTTCGACGTTATTCTTCCAGAATGTATATTTTCTTTGCTGTTTCACAGCAACCAGTCCCTTGCTCTACAGCCTATCTCACTATATCCCCAGTCTCATGTCCCTGTTACCAGCAATGAACATTTTGAAGCAGGCCACTAAAGCATGGTGTCTAAAATGCTTTATAGTTTAAGATGTAAATTGCAGAGCTGAGACAAATTATTCAATTAAGGACGCTCCTTCAGTCAACATTTCTTTAGTTGTGCAAATGAAGATCATCATTTAATTAATGATGCTTTCCCGTGAAAGCAGGATAATATTTAACGATTGTACATTTTCTACATTTCGAAAGATACTGGTTAATCAGGATAGACAGCACGATTTGTTAAGGAAGGGTCGCGTTTGACTAACTTGAAAGCACTTTTGGAGGAGGTTAGCAGGAGGGTCGATTAGTAGTGCGTAAAGATAGTGTATATGGTTTTTATAATGCTTTCGATAAGGTGCCACATGGCAGACTTGTGTTGAAAGTAAAAGCCCATGCGATCCAGGGTGAAGTGGCAAATTCGATCCAAATTTGGTTCAGAGGCAGGAAGCAAAGGTTAATATTTGATAGGTGTTTTTGTGACTGGGAAGATGTTTTCAGTGGGGTTCTGCAGTTTTCAGAGCTAGGAGCATTGCTTTTTATGGTAATTAGCAATGATCTAAACTTGAATATATGGGTAATGATTAAGACGTTCTCAGGTGGTAGTAAAACAGGCAGTGTGTATGATAATGAAGGTGAAAGCTGGAAACTGCCAGAAGATATAAATCTAATGCTCAGGTGGTCAGAACAGTGGAAAATGGAAATTAATCCAGACACATGTGAGATCTTGCATTTGTGGAGGGATAACAACGAAAGGGAATACACATCAAATGTAGGACATTGAGAAGTGTCGAGGAAAAAAGTGAACTGCGAATGCATGTCCACAGATCCTGAATGCAGTTAGCCAGATCGATAAGTTGGTTAAGAAGGCATACGGAATGGTTGAATTTATTGGCAGAGGCATGGAATAGAAGAGTCAGTTAGTTATGCTAGAACTGAATCAAATTCTGGTTAGGCCACAGCTGGAATACTGCGTGCAGTTCTGTTCACCGCATTGAATGAAGGACGTGATTGCGCTCGAGCGTGTACAGCGGAGATTTATGTAGATGTTGCCGGGAGTGGAGCAACTTTGTTATGGGAACAGATTGGATAGGTTGGGTTTGTTTCCTTGGAAAAGAGGAGACTGATGGGCCTCAGCATTGTGGTGTAAAAATTAGGAGGGGCCTAAATATTGTTGATCAAAAGGGCCTCCTTTCCATAGATGAGTGGTCAACAAGCAGGGGGCATAATTATAAGAAATTAGTATAAGGGTTAAAGCAGATTTGAAGGGAACATTCTTCATGCAGTTCTTTGTGGGGAACAGGAACTCACTGACTCAAATTTTGGTGCAGGCAGAAACATTCATCCCATTGACAAAGTACTTGGATGTGCATTTTAAATGCAGTAAGGTGCCTTGTTGCATACCTAAAACTGTTCATTTTTTGGCTGGTGCGGATACGATGGGTCAGAAAGGGCTCCTTCCACGCTGGAACCTTCTATGATTA
Source organism: Pristiophorus japonicus (assembly GCF_044704955.1). NCBI lineage: Eukaryota > Metazoa > Chordata > Chondrichthyes > Pristiophoridae > Pristiophorus > Pristiophorus japonicus. The sequence continues at coordinate 10,741,600 of NW_027252668.1, read as the reverse complement.
TGTAATTATCGGTTAGCATTACTTTCATGATGCAAAACGAGGCGATTGGCTAATTAATGTTGTTTGCATTAAAAAAATGTTCGTGCAAGCTGGGGCTCGAACTACTATTATGAATTAATCAATTTTTGCGAATAATTAATGGAACACATTTGCAAAATATTTCCATTCGTTTTCAAACCTGGGAACTTTAGCGTTTTAGGCAAACGTGATAACAACTACACTACGGAAACGCTTGTCAGAAGTAGTGTTGGGAACATAACCAGAGCTTTAATCTCAACAGCTGGACTACATTTTAGGAGCTTGCGTTACGAGAATAGAATGTCGATGCTATATTTAGCAAGGTTTTGAGTGTGTCAGCAATTTATCCCGTGTTTCTCACACTTTATACATGGGACCATGAGTGGCCGTTCCTCAGCAAGTGATTCGAATCTGGAATACACTGCTTTAAAGGGCGATGGAGGCAGACTCAATCTTATCTTTCACAAGGAAAGTTGGATAAGTATGCGAAGGAATAGAATTGCACACGTGCGTGTAAATGAGTTGGGAGTGGGACAAGTTGAGAGTTGGCATCAGCTCGACGGGCCGAATGCGGTTCTTCCGTGCTGTAACCATTCCCTTATTCTGTGATTCCATAAGTTAGTGGCACATTTAATAGCGTGCATGGAAGCATAATGTTGAAAAGGGACATAGATTAGGTCGGCTTAACTGGAGGCATCTGATTCAGAAGATTCGGGTGCGTGAAAATTCGGGTTTAATTACTTTGAAAGGAACATTTTTCTTTTATGAAGATTCGGTCAGAGAAATGTTTGTGAAACAAATTTTTCGCAGAACGGTAGTCAGCATTTCATCTTCTTTCTATCGGGGTCACATTTCTTTTCGAAGTTATTGTGTTCCCAACACAGATGTGACTGCACACACGGAGGTTAAAGTTACAGTCATCTAAATATTTATGAAGATACTCCAGAGTGAGGAACAGGCCTTAGGTGCTGGCTTATATACAGTACTCCCAAGGGATGCTGGGATCCCTTGTGTGTTCAGTGGATGCGCTCCCTGGTGGCGGAACATGGGAGTGCATGCTTAGTTGAAACACAACATCACTCCCCGCCTCCCACCAAAGACAAAGTAAAAACTATTTACAAGGTGAGGCGATGAGGAACCTTTCCTTTCCTGGTGAACGCCTCGGTACAAATGTCTGTTCTGGTGAGTTGGCTGTGTTGGCGTGTTTTTGGCCCTGCAGGGCTGTTGGGTGAGCCTGGCCTTGCTGGGATGATGGGCGTGATGGGTTCGATTTCCTAGTCCGGGGTGGTGTCGTTGATCCTTTGGGTGTGTTTTGTGGGCTCGAAAAAGGTGGTGTCTGCTGTGGGTTGCTCAGGTCAGTCTGTGAACCGCAGCCTCGTTTGGTCCAGGTGCTTTCTGCAAATTTGTCCATTGTATAGTTTGACTACAAACGCCCGACTCCCTTCATTAACTATCACAATGTGCGCGAGCCACTTGGGATCATGTCCATAGTTTAGCACATATACAGGGACATTCAGATCAATTTCTCGTGACATACTGCCGCGACCATCGCTTACATTTTGTTGCTGCTGCCTGCTCTTTGCCTGATCATGCAGTTTGGGTGAACCAGCGAGAGTCTGGCTTTAAGTTACCTTTTCAAGAGCAGCTCAGCCGGGGGGCACCCCTGTGAGTCAGTGTGTCTCGTGCGGTAGTTGATCAGTACTCGGGATAGGCACTTTGAGAGTGAAGCTTCTGTGACTCGTTTAAGGCTCTGTTTGATTATTTGTACTCCCTGCTCGGCCTGCCAATTGGCGGCTGGTTTAAACGGGTCTGACGTGAAATGTTTGATCCCATTACGGGTCATGAATTATTTAATTCCGGACTGGTGAAACATGGCTCGTTTTAACTGACCAGTATGTAAGGCAGGCCGTGGGTGGCAAACATGACACTCAGGCTTTCATTTCGGCCGTGGTCCCGAAATAATTTAACACTCAGGCCTCACACAGTGAGGCCAGTGTAGACAGTTTGTGATGTGTGTGTTAGTATTCACTCAGATCTAAGGCCTCACACAGGAATCCAAGTGTAGACAGAGTATGAGTGAATGTGTCAATATTAACCCTGATCACAGGCCTCACACAGGGAGCCCAGTGTCGAGAGTGTGTGAGTGAGTGTGTTAATATTCACCCTGATCACAGGCATCACACAGGGAGCCCAGTGTAGAGAGTAAGTGAGTGAGTTTGTGAATATTCACCCTGATCACAGGCTTCACACACGGCACCCAGTGAGACAGTGTCTGAGTGAGTGTGCCAAGATTCAACATGATCACAGGCCTCACCCAGGGACCCCAAAGAAGACAGTTTGTGAGTGAATGTGTGAAGATTCACCCTGGTCACAGTCCTCACATAGGGAGCCCAGTGCAGACAGTTTGTGAGTGAGTGTGTTAATATTCAAACAAATCACAGGCCTCACATAGGGAGCCCAGTGTAGAAAGTGTGAGAATAAATGTGTTAATATTTAATCTGATTACAGGCCTCACACAGGGAGCTCAGTGTATACAATGTGTGAGTGTGTTAGTATTCATGCTGATCAGGAGCCTCACAAAGTGAGCCCAGTGTAGACAGTTTGTGAGTGAGTGTGTTAATATTCACCCTGATCACACGCCACACATTGCGATCCCAGTGTAGACAGTGAGTGAGTCTGTTAATATTTACCCTGATCATGGCCTCACACAGGGAGCCCAGGGTAGAGAGTGTGTGATTGACTGAGTTAATATTCACCCTGATCACAGGCCTCACACAGGGTGCCCAGTGCAGACAATGTGTGAGTGTATTAATATTCACCTTATCACAGGCTTCACACAGCAAGCCCAGTGTACACAGTGTTTGAGTGTGTGTGTTAATAATCACTCTGATTAAAGACCTCACACTGGGAGCCCAGTGCAGAATGTCTGTGAGTGTGTTAATATTCACCCTGATATCAGGTCTCACACAGGGATCCCAGTGTAAAGAGTGTGTGAGTGAGTGTGTTAATATTCACCCTGATCACAGATCTCACACAGGGAGCCAAATGTAGAGAGTGTGTCAGTGAGTGTGTTAATATTCGCTCTGATCACAGGCCTCGCACAGGGATCCCAGTGTAGGCAGTGTGTGAGTGAAAGTGTTAATATTCACCCTGATCACAGACCTCACATAGGGAGCCCAGTGGAGACAGTCTGAGAGTGATTGTGTTAATATTCACCCTGATCACAGGCCTCACACAGGGTGCACACTGTAGACAGTGTGTGAGTGAGTGTGTTAATATTCACCCTGATCACAGGCCTCACACAGGGTGCACACTGTAGACAGTGTGTGAGTGAGTGTGTTAATATTCACACTGTTCACAGGCCTCACACATTTTGCCCAGTGTAGACAGTGTGTGAGTGAGTCGTCAATATTCACCCTGATCAAAAGTCTGTCAAAGAGAGCCAGTGTAGACAGTGTATGAGTGAGTGTGTTAATATTTACTCTGATCAAAGGCCTCACACAGGGAGCCCAGTGTCGACAGTGTGTGAGTGAATGCGTTAATATTCATACTGATCACAGGCCTCACACAGGGAGCCCAGTGTAGACAGTGAGTCAGTGTGTTAATATTAAGCCTGATCACAGGCCTCACACAGGGAGCCGAGTGTAGACAGTGTGTGGGTAATTGTGTTAATATTTACTCTGATCACAGGCCTCACACAGGGAGCCCAGTGCAGAAAGTGTGAGAGTGACTGTGTTAATATTCACCCTGATCACAGGCCTCACACTGGGATCGCAGTGTGTAGAGTGTGTGATTGAGTGAGTTAATATTCACCCTGATCAAAGTACTCACACAGGGAGCCAAGTGTAGACAGTGTGTGAGTGAGTGTGTTAATATTCACCCTGATCACAGGCTTCACACAGGGTTCCCAGTGCAGACAGTGTGTGAATGAGTGTGTTAATATACATCCTGTTCACAGGCCTCACACAGCGAGCCCAATGCAGACAGTGTGTGCGTGTATTAATATTCAACCCGATCACAGGCCTCACACAGCGAGCCCAGTGTACACAGTGTGTGAGTGTGTGTGTTAATTTTCACCCTGATCAAAGAGCTTACACTAGAAGCCCAATGTTGAATGTCTGTGATTGAATATTTTAATATTCACCCTGATCACAGGCCTCAAATAGGGAACTAGTGTCGACAGTGTGTGAGTGAGTGTGTTGATATTCACTTAAATCACACTTCCCTCACAGGGATCCCAGTGTAGACCATTGTTAGTGTGTTAATATTCACCCTGATAACAGGCCTCACACAAAGAGCCCGTGTAGACAATGTGTGAGTGTATTAATATTCACCCTGATCACAGGCCTCACACAGCGAGCCCAGTGTACACAGTGTCTGATTGTGTTTGTTAATATTCACCCTGATCAAAGACCTCACTCTCGGAGTCCAGTATTGAATGTCTGTGATTGAGTGTGTTAATATTCACCCTTTCACAGGCCTCACACAGGGATCCCAGTATAGACAGTGTATGAGTCAGTGAGTTAATATTCACTCTGGTCACAGGCCTCACACAAAGAGCCCAGTGTAGACAGTGTGAGTGAGTGTATTAATATTCACCCTGATGACAGGCCTCATACAGCGAGCCCAGTGTAAATAGAGTGTGAGTGTGTGTTAATATTCAACCTGATCACAGGTCACTCACAGGGATCCCAGGGTAGACCGTTGTTAGTGTGTTAATATTCACCCTATTCAAAGGCCTCACACATAGAGCCCAGTGTAGACAGTGTAAGTGAGTGTGTTTATATTCATCCTGATTGCAGACCTCACACCGGAACCAAGTGCACACAGTGTGTGGGTGAGTGTGTTAATATTCACTTTGATCACAGACCTCACTCAGGGAGCACATTGCAGCCAGAGTGTGAGTGAATGTGTTAATATTTACCCTCGATCACAGGCCTCACAGAGGGATCCCTGTGTAGACAGTGTGTGAGTGAGTGTGTTAATTTTCACACTGATCACGGGCCGCACACATGGAGCCCAGTGTAGACAGTGTATGATTGTGTGTGTTAATATTCACCCTGATCACAGGCCTCACACAGAGAGCCCAGTGTAGACATGTGTGAGAGAGTGTGTTAATATTCACCTGATCACAGGCTTCACACAGGGCGCCAAGTGTCGACAGTTTTTGAGTGAGTGAGTTAATATTCACGCTGATCACAGATCTCATATGGGGAGCCCAGTGCAGATAGTGTGTGACTGATTGTGTTAATATTCACCCTGATCACTGGCCTCACACAGGGAGCCCAGTGTAGACAGTATGTGAGTGATTGTGTTAATATTCACGCTGTTCACAGGCCTCACACAGGGTGCCCAGTGCACAAAGTGTGTGATTGAATGTGTTAGTATTCACCCTGATCACAAGTCTGTCAAAGAGAGCCAGTGTAGACAGTGTGTGAGTGAGTGTGTTAATATTTACTCTGATCACAAGCCTCGCATAGGGAGCCCAGTGTAGACAGTGTGTGAGTGAGTGTGTTAATATTCAACCTGCTCACAGGCCTCATACAGGGAGCCCAGTGGAGACAGTGAGTGAATCTGTTAATATTGACCCTGATCACAGCCCTCACACAGGGAGCCCAGTGTAGACAGTGTGTGACGGAGTGTGTTAATATTCACCCTGATCACAGGCCTCACACAGGTAGCCCAGTGCAGACAACGTGTGAGTGTGTGTGTTAATATTCACCCTGATCACAGGCCTCATTCGGCAAGCCCAGTTTAGACAGTGTGTGAATGAGTGTGTTAATATTCACCCTGATCACAGGCTTCACACAAAGAGACCAGTGTCGACAGTGTGTGAGTGATTGTGTTAATATTCACCCTGATCACAGGCCTCACACAGGGATCCCAGTGTAGACAGTGTGTGAGTGACTGTGTTAATATTCACCCTGATCACAGGTTTCACACAGCGAGCCCAGTCGAGACAGTGTGTGAGTGAGTGAGTTAATATTGACCCTGATCACAGGCCTCGCATAGTGAGCCCAGTGTAGACAGTGTGTGACGGGGTGTGTTAATATTCACCCTGATCACAGGCATCATACAGCAAGCCCTGTGTAGACAGTGTGTGAATGAGTGTGTTAATATTCACCCTGATCACAGGCTTCACACAGGGAGACCCGTGTCGACAGTGTGTGAGTGACTGTGTTATAAAATCACCCTGATCACAGGTTTCACACAGCGAGCCCAGTCTAGACAGTATGTGAGTGAGTGAGGTAATATTCACCCTGATCACAGGCCTCGCACAGAGAACCAGTGTACACAGTGTGTGAGTGAGTGTGTGAATATTCACCCTGATCACAGACGTCACTGAGGGAGCACAGTGCTGCCAGTGTCTAAGTGAATGTGTTAAGATTTACCTGCGATCACAGGCCTCGAAGAGGAAGCCCTGTTTAAACAGTGTGTGAGTGAGTTTGTTAATCTTCACCCTGGTCACAGACCTCACAAAGGGAGCCCAGTGCAGACAGTGTGTGCGTGATTGTGTTAATATTCGCCCTCATCACAAGCCTCACACAGGGAGCCCACCGTAGACAGTGTGTCAGTGAGTGTGTTAATATTCACGCTGTTCACAGCCTCACAAATTTTGCCCAGTGTAGACAGTGAGTAAATGTGTTACTATTTACCCTGATCACAGACCTCTACACAGGGAGCCCAGTGTAGACTGTGTATGATTGAGTTTGTTAATATTCACCCTGATCACAAGTTTGTCAAAGAGAGCCAGTGTAGACAGCGTGTGAGTGAGTGTGTTAATATTTACTCTGATCACAGGCCTCACACTGGGAGCCCAGTGCAGACAACGTGTGAGTGATTGTGGTAATATTCACCCTGATCACAGGCCTCACACAGCAAGCCCAGTGTAGACAGTGTGTGAGTGAGTGTGTTAATATTCAACCTGATGACAGGTTTCACACAGCGAGCCCAGTCTAGACAGTGTATGAGTGAGTGATTTAATATTCACCCTGATCATAGGCCTCGCTCAGGGAACCAGTGTAGACAGTGTGTGTGTGAGTGTGTTAATGTTCTCTCTGATCACAGGTCTCATACAGCGATCCCAGTGTAGACCGTTGTTCGAGTGCTAATATTCACCCTGATCACAGGCCTCACACAGAGAATCCAGTGTTGAAAGTGTAGTGAGTGTGTTAATATTCACCCTGATCACAGGCCTCACACAGGGATCCAAGTGTAGACAGTGTGTGAGTGAGTGAGTTAATATTCACCCTGATCACAGGTCTCTAAATGGGAACCAGTGCAGACAGTGTGTGAGTGAGTGTGTTAATATTCACTCTGATTACAGGTCCCTCACAGGGATCCCAGTGTAGATCATTGTTAATGTGTTAATAGTCACCCTGATCACAGGCCTCACACAAAGAGCCCAGTGTAGACAGTGTGAGTGAGTGTATTAATATTCACCCTGATCACAGGCCTCACACAGCGAGCCCAGTGTACACAGTGTGTGAGTGTGTGTGTTAATATTCACCATGATCAAAGACCACACTCTAGGAGCCCAGTATTGAATGTCTGTGATTGAGTGTGTTAACATTCACCCTGATCACAGTCCTGACACAGGGATCCCAGTGTAGACAGTGTGTGAGTGAGTGTGTAAATATTCACCCTGATCACAGGCTTCACACAGTGAGCCAAGTGTCGACAGTTTTTGAGTGAGTGAGTTAATATTCACGCTGATTACAGATCTCATATGGGGAGCCCAGTGCAGATAGTATGTGAGTGATTGTGTTAATATTCTCCCTGATCACAGGCCTCACACAGGGAGCCCAGTGTAGACAGTGTGTGAGCCAGTGTGTTAATATTCAAGCTGTTCACAGGCCTCACACAGGGAGCCCAGTGCACAAAGTGTGTGATTGAATGTGTTAGTATTCACCCTGATCACAAGCCTCGCATAGGGAGCCCAGTGTAGACAGTGAGTGAGTGAGTGTGTTAATATTGAACTTGATCACAGCCCTCACACAGCGAGCCCAGTGTACACAGTGTGTGAGTGTGTGTGTTAATATTCACCCTGATCAAAGACATCACTCTAGGAGCCCAGTATTGAATGTCTGTGATTGAGTGTGTTAACATTCACCCTGATCACAGTCCTCACACAGGGATCAAAGTGTAGACAGTGTGTGAGTGAGTTTGTTAATATTCACCCAGATTACAGGCCTCACACATGGAGCCAAGTGTAGACAGTGTGTGATTGAGTGAGTTAAAATTTACCCTTATCACAGGCCTCAAACAGGGAACCAGTGTAGACAGTGTGTGAGTGAGTGTGTTAATATTCACTCTGATCACAGCTCACTCACAGGGATCCCAGTGTAGACCATTGTTAGTGTGTTAATATTCACCCTGATCATAGGCCTCACACAAAGAGCCCAGTGTAGACAGTGTGAGTGAGTGTGTTTATATTCACCCTGATCGCAGACCTCACACAGGAACCAAGTGCACACAGTGTGTGGGTGAGTGTGTTAATATTCACTTTGATCACAGACCTCAATCAGGGAGCACAGTGCTGCCAGAGTGTGAGTGAATGTGTTAATATTTACCCTCGATCACAGGCCTCACAGAGGGATCCCTGTGTAGACAGTGTGTGAGTGAGTTTGTTAATATTCATCCTGATCACAGACCACACACACCGAGCACAGTGTAAAAAGTGTGTGAGTGAATGTGTTAATATTCACCCTGATCACAGGCCTCACACAGAGAGCCCAGTCTAGAGAGTGTTTGAGTTAGTTAATATTGAACCTGATCACAGGCCTCACACAGGAAGCCCAGTGTAGACATGTGTGAGTGAGTGTGTTAATATTCACCCTGATCACAGGCTTCAAACACGGAGCCCAGAGCAGACAGTGTGTGAGTGATTGTGTTAATATTCACCCTGATCACTGGCCTCACACAGGGAGCCCAGTGTAGACAGTGTGTGAGTGAGTGTGTTAATACTCACGCTGTTCTCAGGCCTCACACAGGGAGCCCAGTGCACAAAGTGTGTGATTGAATGTGTTAGTATTCACCCTGATCACAAGTCTGTCAAAGACAGCCAGTGTAGACAGTGTGTGAGTGAGTGTGTTAATATTTACTCTGCTCACAAGCCTCGCATAGGGAGCCCAGTGTAGACAGTGTGTGAGTGAGTGTGTTAATATTGAACTTGATCACAGCCCTCACACAGCGAGCCCAGTGTACATAGTGTGTGAGTGTGTGTGTTAATATTCACCCTGATCAAAGACATCGCTCGAGGAGCCCAGTTTTGAATGTCTGTGATTGAGTGTGTTAACATTCACCCTGATCACAGTCCTCACACAGGGATCAAAGTGTAGACAGAATGTGAGTGAGTGTGTTAATATTCACACAGATTACAGGCCTCACACAGGGAGCCAAGTGTAGACAGTGTGTGATTGAGTGAGTTAAAATTCACCCTTATCACAGGCCTCAAACAGGGAACCAGTGAAGACAGTGTGTGAGTGAGTGTGTTAATATTCACTCTGATCACAGCTCACTCACAGGGATCCCAGTGTAGACCGTTGTTAGTGTGTTAATATTCACCCTGATCATAGGCCTCACACAAAGAGCCCAGTGTAGACAGTGTGAGTGAGTGTGTTTATATTCACCCTGATCGCAGACCTCACACAGGAACCAAGTGCACACAGTGTGTGGGTGAGTGTGTTAATATTCACTTTGATCACAGACCTCACTCATGGAGCATAGTGCTGCCAGAGTGTGAGTGAATGTGTTCATATTTACCCTCGATCACAGGCCTCACAGAGGGATCCCTGTGTAGACAGTGTGTCAGTGAGTTTGTTAATATTCATCCTGATCACAGGCCTCACACAGGGGCCCAGTGTAGACAGTGTGTGAGTGAGTGTGTTAATATTCACGCTGTTCTCAGGCCTCACACAGGGAGCCCAGTGCACAAAGTGTGTGATTGAATGTATTAGTATTCACCCTGATCACAAGTCTGTCAAAGACAGCCAGTGTAGACAGTGTGTGAGTGAGTGTGTTAATATTTACTCTGATCACAAGCTTCACATAGGGAGCCCAGTGTAGACAGTGTGTGAGTGAGTGTGTTAATATTCAACCTGATCACAGGCCTCATACATGGAGCCCAGTGGAGACAGTGAGTGAGTCTGTTAATATTTACCCTGATCACAGCCCTCACAGAGGGAGCCCAGTGTAGAGAGTGTGTGATGGAGTGTGTTAATATTCACCATGATCACAGGCCTCACACAGGGAGCCCAGTGCAGACAACGTGTGAGTGAGTGTGTTAATATTCACCCTGATCACAGGCCTCATTCGGCAAGCCCAGTGTAGACAGTGTGTGAATGAGTGTGTTAATATTCACCCTGATCACAGACTTCACACAGGAAGACCACTGTCGACAGTGTATGAGCAAGTGTGTTAATATTCACCCTGATCACAGGCCTCACACAGGGATCCCAGTGTAACAGTGTGTGAGTGACTGTGTTAATATTTACCCTAATCACAGGTTTCACACAGCGAGCCCAGTCGAGACAGTGTGTGAGTGAGTGAGTTAATATTGACCCTGATCATAGGCCTCGCAGAACGAGCCCAGTGTAGACAGTGTATGAGTGAGTGTGTTAATATTCAAACTGATCACAGGCCTCATACAGGGAGCCCAGTGGAGACAGTGAGTGAGTCTGTTAATATTTACCCTGATCACAGCACTCACACAGGGAGCCCAGTGTAGACAGTGTGTGACGGAGTGTGTTAATATTCACCCTGATCACAGGCCTCACACAGGGAGCCCAATGCAGACAATGTGTGAGTGAGTGTGTTAATATTTACCCTGATCACAGGCATCAAACAGCAAGCCCAGTGTAGACAGTGTGTGAATGAGTGTGTTAATATTCACCCTGATCACAGGCTTTCCACAGGGAGACCCGTGTCGACAGTGTGTGAGTGAGTGAGTTAATATTCACCCTGATCACAGGCCTCACACAGGGAGCCCAGTGCAGACAACGTGTGAGTGAGTGTGTTAATATTCACCCTGATCACAGGCCTCATTCGGCAAGCCCAGTGTAGACAGTGTGTGAATGAGTGTGTTAATATTTACCCTGATCACAGGCTTCACACAGGAAGACCACTGTCGACAGTGTATGAGCAAGTGTGTTAATATTCACCCTGATCACAGGCTTCACACAGGGATCCCAGTGTAACAGTGTGTGAGTGACTGTGTTAATATTCACCCTGATCACAGGTTTCACACAGCGAGCCCAGTCGAGACAGTGTGTGAGTGAGTGAGTTAATGTTGACCCTGATCATAGGCCTCGCATAACGAGCCCAGTGTAGACAGTGTATGAGTGAGTGTGTTAATATTCAACCTGATCACAGGCCTCATACAGGGAGCCCAGTGGAGACAGTGAGTGAGTCTGTTAATATTGACCCTGATCACAGCCCTCACACAGGGAGCCCAGTGTAGACAGTGTGTGACGGAGTGTGTTAATATTCACCCTGATCACAGGCCTCACACAGGGAGCCCAGTGCAGACAATGTGTGATTGAGTGTGTTAATATTCACCCTGATCACAGGCATCAAACAGCAAGCCCAGTGTAGACAGTGTGTGACGGAGTGTGTTAATATTCACCCTGATCACAGGCCTCACACAGGGAGCCCAGTGCAGACAATGTGTGATTGAGTGTGTTAATATTCACCCTGATCACAGGCATCAAACAGCAAGCCCAGTGTAGACAGTGTGTGAATGAGTGTGTTAATATTCACCCTAATCACAGGCTTTCCACAGGGAGACCCGTGTCGACAGTGTGTGAGTGACAGTGTTAATAATCACCCTGATCACAGGTTTCACACAGCGAGCCCAGTCTAGACAGTGTGTGAGTGAGTGAGTTAATATTCACCCTGATCACAGGCCTCGCACAGGGAACCAGTGTAGACAGTATGTGAGTGAGTGTGTGAATATTCACCCTGATCACAGACGTCACTGAGGGAGCCCAGTGCAGACAGTGTGTGCGTGATTGTGTTAATATTCGCCCTCATCACAAGCCTCACACAGGGAGCCCACCGTAGACAGTGTGTCAGTGAGTGTGTTAATATTCACGCTGTTCACAGCCTCACAAATTTTGCCCAGTGTAGACAGTGAGTAAATGTGTTACTATTTACCCTGATCACAGACCTCTACACAGGGAGCCCAGTGTAGACTGTGTATGATTGAGTTTGTTAATATTCACCCTGATCACAAGTTTGTCAAAGAGAGCCAGTGTAGACAGCGTGTGAGTGAGTGTGTTAATATTTACTCTGATCACAGGCCTCACACTGGGAGCCCAGTGCAGACAACGTGTGAGTGATTGTGGTAATATTCACCCTGATCACAGGCCTCACACAGCAAGCCCAGTGTAGACAGTGTGTGAGTGAGTGTGTTAATATTCAACCTGATGACAGGTTTCACACAGCGAGCCCAGTCTAGACAGTGTATGAGTGAGTGATTTAATATTCACCCTGATCATAGGCCTCGCTCAGGGAACCAGTGTAGACAGTGTGTGTGTGAGTGTGTTAATGTTCTCTCTGATCACAGGTCTCATACAGCGATCCCAGTGTAGACCGTTGTTCGAGTGCTAATATTCACCCTGATCACAGGCCTCACACAGAGAATCCAGTGTTGAAAGTGTAGTGAGTGTGTTAATATTCACCCTGATCACAGGCCTCACACAGGGATCCAAGTGTAGACAGTGTGTGAGTGAGTGAGTTAATATTCACCCTGATCACAGGTCTCTAAATGGGAACCAGTGCAGACAGTGTGTGAGTGAGTGTGTTAATATTCACTCTGATTACAGGTCCCTCACAGGGATCCCAGTGTAGATCATTGTTAATGTGTTAATAGTCACCCTGATCACAGGCCTCACACAAAGAGCCCAGTGTAGACAGTGTGAGTGAGTGTATTAATATTCACCCTGATCACAGGCCTCACACAGCGAGCCCAGTGTACACAGTGTGTGAGTGTGTGTGTTAATATTCACCATGATCAAAGACCACACTCTAGGAGCCCAGTATTGAATGTCTGTGATTGAGTGTGTTAACATTCACCCTGATCACAGTCCTGACACAGGGATCCCAGTGTAGACAGTGTGTGAGTGAGTGTGTAAATATTCACCCTGATCACAGGCTTCACACAGTGAGCCAAGTGTCGACAGTTTTTGAGTGAGTGAGTTAATATTCACGCTGATTACAGATCTCATATGGGGAGCCCAGTGCAGATAGTATGTGAGTGATTGTGTTAATATTCTCCCTGATCACAGGCCTCACACAGGGAGCCCAGTGTAGACAGTGTGTGAGCCAGTGTGTTAATATTCAAGCTGTTCACAGGCCTCACACAGGGAGCCCAGTGCACAAAGTGTGTGATTGAATGTGTTAGTATTCACCCTGATCACAAGCCTCGCATAGGGAGCCCAGTGTAGACAGTGAGTGAGTGAGTGTGTTAATATTGAACTTGATCACAGCCCTCACACAGCGAGCCCAGTGTACACAGTGTGTGAGTGTGTGTGTTAATATTCACCCTGATCAAAGACATCACTCTAGGAGCCCAGTATTGAATGTCTGTGATTGAGTGTGTTAACATTCACCCTGATCACAGTCCTCACACAGGGATCAAAGTGTAGACAGTGTGTGAGTGAGTTTGTTAATATTCACCCAGATTACAGGCCTCACACATGGAGCCAAGTGTAGACAGTGTGTGATTGAGTGAGTTAAAATTTACCCTTATCACAGGCCTCAAACAGGGAACCAGTGTAGACAGTGTGTGAGTGAGTGTGTTAATATTCACTCTGATCACAGCTCACTCACAGGGATCCCAGTGTAGACCATTGTTAGTGTGTTAATATTCACCCTGATCATAGGCCTCACACAAAGAGCCCAGTGTAGACAGTGTGAGTGAGTGTGTTTATATTCACCCTGATCGCAGACCTCACACAGGAACCAAGTGCACACAGTGTGTGGGTGAGTGTGTTAATATTCACTTTGATCACAGACCTCAATCAGGGAGCACAGTGCTGCCAGAGTGTGAGTGAATGTGTTAATATTTACCCTCGATCACAGGCCTCACAGAGGGATCCCTGTGTAGACAGTGTGTGAGTGAGTTTGTTAATATTCATCCTGATCACAGACCACACACACCGAGCACAGTGTAAAAAGTGTGTGAGTGAATGTGTTAATATTCACCCTGATCACAGGCCTCACACAGAGAGCCCAGTCTAGAGAGTGTTTGAGTTAGTTAATATTGAACCTGATCACAGGCCTCACACAGGAAGCCCAGTGTAGACATGTGTGAGTGAGTGTGTTAATATTCACCCTGATCACAGGCTTCAAACACGGAGCCCAGAGCAGACAGTGTGTGAGTGATTGTGTTAATATTCACCCTGATCACTGGCCTCACACAGGGAGCCCAGTGTAGACAGTGTGTGAGTGAGTGTGTTAATACTCACGCTGTTCTCAGGCCTCACACAGGGAGCCCAGTGCACAAAGTGTGTGATTGAATGTGTTAGTATTCACCCTGATCACAAGTCTGTCAAAGACAGCCAGTGTAGACAGTGTGTGAGTGAGTGTGTTAATATTTACTCTGCTCACAAGCCTCGCATAGGGAGCCCAGTGTAGACAGTGTGTGAGTGAGTGTGTTAATATTGAACTTGATCACAGCCCTCACACAGCGAGCCCAGTGTACATAGTGTGTGAGTGTGTGTGTTAATATTCACCCTGATCAAAGACATCGCTCGAGGAGCCCAGTTTTGAATGTCTGTGATTGAGTGTGTTAACATTCACCCTGATCACAGTCCTCACACAGGGATCAAAGTGTAGACAGAATGTGAGTGAGTGTGTTAATATTCACACAGATTACAGGCCTCACACAGGGAGCCAAGTGTAGACAGTGTGTGATTGAGTGAGTTAAAATTCACCCTTATCACAGGCCTCAAACAGGGAACCAGTGAAGACAGTGTGTGAGTGAGTGTGTTAATATTCACTCTGATCACAGCTCACTCACAGGGATCCCAGTGTAGACCGTTGTTAGTGTGTTAATATTCACCCTGATCATAGGCCTCACACAAAGAGCCCAGTGTAGACAGTGTGAGTGAGTGTGTTTATATTCACCCTGATCGCAGACCTCACACAGGAACCAAGTGCACACAGTGTGTGGGTGAGTGTGTTAATATTCACTTTGATCACAGACCTCACTCATGGAGCATAGTGCTGCCAGAGTGTGAGTGAATGTGTTCATATTTACCCTCGATCACAGGCCTCACAGAGGGATCCCTGTGTAGACAGTGTGTCAGTGAGTTTGTTAATATTCATCCTGATCACAGGCCTCACACAGGGGCCCAGTGTAGACAGTGTGTGAGTGAGTGTGTTAATATTCACGCTGTTCTCAGGCCTCACACAGGGAGCCCAGTGCACAAAGTGTGTGATTGAATGTATTAGTATTCACCCTGATCACAAGTCTGTCAAAGACAGCCAGTGTAGACAGTGTGTGAGTGAGTGTGTTAATATTTACTCTGATCACAAGCTTCACATAGGGAGCCCAGTGTAGACAGTGTGTGAGTGAGTGTGTTAATATTCAACCTGATCACAGGCCTCATACATGGAGCCCAGTGGAGACAGTGAGTGAGTCTGTTAATATTTACCCTGATCACAGCCCTCACAGAGGGAGCCCAGTGTAGAGAGTGTGTGATGGAGTGTGTTAATATTCACCATGATCACAGGCCTCACACAGGGAGCCCAGTGCAGACAACGTGTGAGTGAGTGTGTTAATATTCACCCTGATCACAGGCCTCATTCGGCAAGCCCAGTGTAGACAGTGTGTGAATGAGTGTGTTAATATTCACCCTGATCACAGACTTCACACAGGAAGACCACTGTCGACAGTGTATGAGCAAGTGTGTTAATATTCACCCTGATCACAGGCCTCACACAGGGATCCCAGTGTAACAGTGTGTGAGTGACTGTGTTAATATTTACCCTAATCACAGGTTTCACACAGCGAGCCCAGTCGAGACAGTGTGTGAGTGAGTGAGTTAATATTGACCCTGATCATAGGCCTCGCAGAACGAGCCCAGTGTAGACAGTGTATGAGTGAGTGTGTTAATATTCAAACTGATCACAGGCCTCATACAGGGAGCCCAGTGGAGACAGTGAGTGAGTCTGTTAATATTTACCCTGATCACAGCACTCACACAGGGAGCCCAGTGTAGACAGTGTGTGACGGAGTGTGTTAATATTCACCCTGATCACAGGCCTCACACAGGGAGCCCAATGCAGACAATGTGTGAGTGAGTGTGTTAATATTTACCCTGATCACAGGCATCAAACAGCAAGCCCAGTGTAGACAGTGTGTGAATGAGTGTGTTAATATTCACCCTGATCACAGGCTTTCCACAGGGAGACCCGTGTCGACAGTGTGTGAGTGAGTGAGTTAATATTCACCCTGATCACAGGCCTCACACAGGGAGCCCAGTGCAGACAACGTGTGAGTGAGTGTGTTAATATTCACCCTGATCACAGGCCTCATTCGGCAAGCCCAGTGTAGACAGTGTGTGAATGAGTGTGTTAATATTTACCCTGATCACAGGCTTCACACAGGAAGACCACTGTCGACAGTGTATGAGCAAGTGTGTTAATATTCACCCTGATCACAGGCTTCACACAGGGATCCCAGTGTAACAGTGTGTGAGTGACTGTGTTAATATTCACCCTGATCACAGGTTTCACACAGCGAGCCCAGTCGAGACAGTGTGTGAGTGAGTGAGTTAATGTTGACCCTGATCATAGGCCTCGCATAACGAGCCCAGTGTAGACAGTGTATGAGTGAGTGTGTTAATATTCAACCTGATCACAGGCCTCATACAGGGAACCCAGTGGAGACAGTGAGTGAGTCTGTTAATATTGACCCTGATCACAGCCCTCACACAGGGAGCCCAGTGTAGACAGTGTGTGACGGAGTGTGTTAATATTCACCCTGATCACAGGCCTCACACAGGGAGCCCAGTGCAGACAATGTGTGATTGAGTGTGTTAATATTCACCCTGATCACAGGCATCAAACAGCAAGCCCAGTGTAGACAGTGTGTGACGGAGTGTGTTAATATTCACCCTGATCACAGGCCTCACACAGGGAGCCCAGTGCAGACAATGTGTGATTGAGTGTGTTAATATTCACCCTGATCACAGGCATCAAACAGCAAGCCCAGTGTAGACAGTGTGTGAATGAGTGTGTTAATATTCACCCTAATCACAGGCTTTCCACAGGGAGACCCGTGTCGACAGTGTGTGAGTGACAGTGTTAATAATCACCCTGATCACAGGTTTCACACAGCGAGCCCAGTCTAGACAGTGTGTGAGTGAGTGAGTTAATATTCACCCTGATCACAGGCCTCGCACAGGGAACCAGTGTAGACAGTATGTGAGTGAGTGTGTGAATATTCACCCTGATCACAGACGTCACTGAGGGAGCCCAGTGCAGACAGTGTGTGAGTGATTATGTTAATATTCGCCCTCATCACAAGCCTCACACAGGAAGCCCACCATAGACAGTGTGTGAGTGAGTGTGTTAATATTCAGGCTGTTCACAGCCTCACACATTTTGCCCAGTGTAGACAGTGAGTGAATGTGTTAATATTTACTCTGATCACAGACCGCTACACAGGGAGCCCAGTGTAGACTGTGTGTGAGTGAGTTTGTTAATATTCACCCTGATCACAAGTTTGTCAATGAGAGCCAGTGTAGACAGCGTGTGAGTGAGTGTGTTAATATTCACCCTTATCAAAGACCTCACGCTGGGAGCCCAGTGTAGAATGTCTGTAAGTGAGTGTGTTAACATTCAACCTGATCACAGGCATCACACAGGGAGCCCAGTGTAGACAGTGTGTGAGTGAGTGTGTTAATATTCACGCTGTTCACAGGCCTCACACAGGGAGCCCAGTGCACAAAGTATGTGATTGAATGTGGTAGTATTCATCATGATCACAAGTCTGCCAAAGAGATCCAGTGTAGAAAGTATGTGAGTGAGTGTGTTAATATTCAACCTGATCACAGGCCTCGCACAGTGAGCCCAGTGTAGACAGTGTGTGAGTGACTGTGTTAATATTCACCCACATCACAGGCCTCACACAGGGAGCCCAGTGTAGACAGTGTGTGAATGAGTGTGTTCATATTCACCCTGATCACAGGCCTCACACAGGGAGCCCAGTGTAGACGGTGTGTGAATGAGTGTGTTCATATTCACCCTAATCACAGGCCTCACACAGGGAGCCCAGTGCAGACAGTGTGTGAGTGAGTGTGTTGATATTCACCATGATCACAGGCCTCACACAGGGAGCCCAGTGTAGAAAGTACGTGATTGAATGTGTTAATATTCACCCTCATCACAGGCCTCACACAGGGAGCCCAGTGTAGATTGTGTGTGATGAGTTGGTTAATATTCACCCTGAAATCAGGCCTCACACAGGGAGCCCAGTGTCGAAAGTGTGTGAGTGTATTAATATTCACCCTGATCACAAGCCTCACAGAGGGATACCAGTGTAGACAGTGTGTAAGTGAGTGTGTTAATATTCACCCTGATCACAGGCCTCACACAGCGAGCCAAGTGTAGACAGTTTGTGACTGAGTGAGTTAATATTCACCCTGATCACAGGCCTCACACAGGGAATCAAGTGTAGACAGTGTGTGAGTGAGTGTGTTAATATTCACGCTGATCACAGACCTCATATAGGCAGCCAGGTGCAGACAATGTGAGAATGATTGTGTTAATATTCACCCAGATCACAGGCCTCACACAGGGAGCCCAGTGTAGACAGTGTGTGAGTGAATGTGTTAATATTTACTCTCGTCACAGCCCTTACACAGGGAGCCCAGTGTCGACAGTGTGTGAGTGAGTGTGTTAATATTCACCCTGATCACAAGTCTGTCAAAGAGAGCCCAGTGGACACAGTGAGTGAGTCTGTTAAGATGTACCCTGATCACAGCCCTCACACAGGGAGCCCAGTCTAGACAGTGTGTCAGTCAGTGTGTTAATATTCACCCTGATCACAGTTCTCACACAGTGAGCCCAGTGTAGAGAGTGTGTGATTGAGTAAGCTAATATTCACCCTGATCATAGTACTCACAAAGGGAGCCCAGTGTAGACAGTGTGTGAGTGAGTGTGTTAATATTCACCCAGATCACAGGCTTCACACAGGAAGCCCAGTGTAGACAGTGTGTGAGTGAGTGTGTTAATATTCACCCTAATCACAGGGCTCACACAGTGAGCCAAGTGCAGACAGTGTGTGAATGAGTGAGTTAATATTCACCCTGATCACAGGCCTCGCACAGGGAACCAGCGTAGACAGCGTGTGAGTGAGTTTGTTAATATTTACTTTGATCACTACACTTACACAGGGAGCCCAGTGTAGACAGTGCGTGCGTGAGTGTGTTATTATTCACCCTGATCACAAGTCTGTCAAAGAGAGTCCAGTGGACACAGTGCGTGAGTCTGTTAATATTTACCCTGATCACAGCCCTGACACAGGGAGCCCAGTGCAGACATTGTGTGAGTGAGTGTGTTAATATTCACCCTGATTAAAGGCCTCAAACAGGGAGCTTAGTGTAGAGAGTGTGTCATTGAGTAAGCTAATATTCACCCTGATCACAGTACTGACACATGGAGCCTAGTGTAGACAGTATGTGAGTGAGTGTGTTCATATTCACCCTGATCACAGGCCTCACACAGCAAGCCGATAGTAGACAGTGCATGAGTGAGTGTGTTTGTGAGTGTGTTAATATTCACCCTAATCACAGGCCTCACACAGGGAGCCATGTGTAGACAGTGTGTGAGTGAGTGAGTTAATATTCACCCTGATCACAGGCCTAACAAAGGGAGCCCAGTGCAGACTGTGTGTGAGTGAGTGTGTTAATATTCACCCTGATCACAGGCCTCACAAAGGGAGCCCAGTGCAGACTGTGTGTGAGTGAGTGTGTTAATATTCACCTTGATCACAGGCCTCACACATTGAACCCAGTGTAGACAGTGTGTGAGTGAGTGTGTTAATGTTCACCGTGATCACAGGCCTCACACAGGGAGCTCTGTGTAGACAGTGTGTGAGTGTGTTAATATTCACCCTGATCACAGTACTCACACATGGAGCCTAGTGTAGCTAGTCTGTGAGTGAGTGTGTTAATATTCACCCTGATCACAGCCCTCACACAGGGATCCCAGTGTAGTCAGTGTATGAGTGAGTGTGTTAATATTCACCCTGATCAAAGGCATCACACAGGGAATCAAGTGTAGACAGTGTGTGAGTGAGTGAGTTAATATGCACCCTGATCACAGACCTCAAACAGGGAACCAGTGTAGACAGTGTGTGAGTGAGTGTGTTAATATTCACGCTGATCACAGACCTCATATAGGCAGCCAGGTGCAGACAGTGTGTGAATGATTGAATTAATATTCACCCTGATCACAGGCCTCACACAGGGAGCCCAGTGTAGACAGTGTGTGAGTGAGTGTGTTAATATTCACGCTGTTCACTGGCCTCACACAGGCAGCCCAGTGTAGACAGTGTGTGAGTGAGTGTGTAATATGGACACTGATCACAAGTCTGTCAAAGAGAGCCCAGTGGACACAGTGAGTGAGCCTGTTAATATTTACCCTGAACACAGCCCTCACACAGGGAGCCCAGTGGAGACAGTGTGTGAGTGAGTGCGTTAATATTCACTCTGAACACAGGCCTCACACAGTGATCCAAGTGTGTAGAGTGTGTGATTGAGTAAGCAAATATTCACCCAGATCACAGTACTCACACAGGGAGCCTAGTGTAGACAGTGTGTGAGTGAGTGTATTAATATTCACCCTGATCACAGGCCTCACAAAGGGAGCCCAGTGTAGACTGTGTGTGAGTGAGTGTGTTAATATTCACCCTCATCACAGGCCTCACACAGGGAGCCCATGGTAGACAGTGTTTGAGTGAGTGTGTTAATATTCACCCTAATCACAGGCCTCACACAGGGAGCCAAGTGTAGACAGTGTGTGAGTGAGTGAGTTAATATTCACTCTGATCACAGGTCTTCCACAGGGTTCCCAGTGTAGACCGTTGTTAGTGTGTTAATATTCACCCGGTTCACAGGCCTCACACAGGGAGCCCACTGTAGACAGTGTGTGAGTGAGTGTGTTAATATTCACCCTGATCACAGGCCTCACACATTTTGCCCAGTGTAGACAGTGAGTGAGTGTGTTAATATTCACCCTGATCACAGGCCTCAAACAGGGAGCCAGTGTAGACAGTGTGTGACTGAGTGTGTTAATATTCAGCCTGATCACAGGCCTCAACAGGTAGCCAAGTGTAGACAGTGTGTTATAGAGTGTGTTAATATTCACCCTGATCACAGGCCTCACACAGGGAGCCCAGTGTAGACAGTGTGTGAGAGAGTGTGTTCATATTCACCCGGATCACAGGCCTCACACAGGGATCCCAGTGTAGACCATTGTTAGTGTGTTAATTTTCACCCTGATCAAAGGCCTCACACAAAGAGGCCAGTGTAGACAGTGTGAGTGAGTGTGTTAATATTCACCCTGATCACAGGCCTCACACAGGGAGCCCAGTGTACACAGTGTGTGGTTGAGTGTGTTAGTATCCACTCTGATCACAGGCCAAACTCAGGCAGCACAGTGCAACCAGTGTGTGAGTGAATGTGTTAATATTTACCCTCGATCACAGGCCTCACAGAGGGAGCCCGGTGTAGATAGTGTGTGAGTCAGTGTGTTAATATTCACCCTGATCACAGGCCACACACAGAGAGCCCAGTGTAGACAGTGTTTGAGTGAGTGTGTTAATGTTCACCGTGATCACAAGCCTCACACAGGGAGCTCTGTGTAGACAGTGTGTGAGTGTGTTAATATTCACCCTGATCACAGTACTCACACTTGGAGCCTAGTGTAGCTAGTCTGTGAGTGAGTGTGTTAATATTCACCCTGATCACAGCCCTCACACAGGGATCCCAGTGTAGTCAGTGTATGAGTGAGTGTGTTAATATTCACCCTGATCAAAGGCATCACACAGGGAATCAAGTGTAGACAGTGTGTGAGTGAGTGAGTTAATATGCACCCTGATCACAGACCTCAAACAGGGAACCAGTGTAGACAGTGTGTGAGTGAGTGTGTTAATATTCACGCTGATCACAGACCTCATATAGGCAGCCAGGTGCAGACAGTGTGTGAATGATTGAATTAATATTCACCCTGATCATAGGCCTCACACAGGGAGCCCAGTGTAGACAGTGTGTGAGTGAGTGTGTTAATATTCACGCTGTTCACTGGCCTCACACAGGGAGCGCAGTGTACACAGTGTGTGAGTGAGTGTGTAATATGGACACTGATCACAAGTCTGTCAAAGAGAGCCCAGTGGACACAGTGAGTGAGTCTGTTAATATATACCCTGAACACAGCCCTCACACAGGGAGCCCAGTGGAGACAGTGTGTGAGTGAGTGCGTTAATATTCACTCTGAACACAGGCCTCACACAGGGAGCCAAGTGTATAGAGTGTGTGATTGAGTAAGCAAATATTCACCCAGATCACAGTACTCACACAGGGAGCCTAGTGTAGACAGTGTGTGAGTGAGTGTATTAATATTCACCCTGATCACAGGCCTCACACAGGGAGCCCATGGTAGAGATTGTTTGAGTGAGTGTGTTAATATTCACCCTAATCACAGGCCTCACACAGGGAGCCAAGTGTAGACAGTGTGTGATTGAGTGAGTTAATATTCAATCTGATCACAGGTCTTCCACAGGGTTCCCAGTGTAGACCGTTGTTAGTGTGTTAATATTCACCCGGTTCACAGGCCTCACACAGGGAGCCCACTGTAGACAGTGTGTGAGTGAGTGTGTTAATATTCACGCTGTTCACAGGCCTCACACATTTTGCCCGGTGTAGACAGTGAGTGAGTGTGTTAATATTCACCCTGATCACAGGCCTCAAACAGGGAGCCAGTGTAGACAGTGTGTGACTGAGTGTGTTAATATTCACTCTGTTCACAGGCCTCACACATTTTGCCCAGTGTAGACAGTGAGTGAGTGTGTTAATATTCACCCTGATCACAGGCCTCAAACAGGGAGCCAGTGTAGACAGTGTGTGACTGAGTGTGTTAATATTCACCCTGATCACAGGCCTCACACAGGTAGCCAAGTGAAGACAGTGTGTTATAGAGTGTGTTAATATTCACCCTGATCACAGGCCTCACACAGGGAGCCCAGTGTAGACAGTGTTTGAGTGAGTGTGTTAATATTCACCCTGATCACAGGCCTCACACAGGTAGCCAAGTGTAGACAGTGTGTTATAGAGTGTGTTAATATTCACCCGGATCACAGGCCTCACACAGGGATCCCAGTGTAGACCATTGTTAGTGTGTTAATTTTCACCCTGATCAAAGGCCTCACACAAAGAGGCCAGTGTAGACAGTGTGAGTGAGTGTGTTAATATTCATCCTGATCACAGGCCTCACACAGGGAGCCCAGTGTACACAGTGTGTGGTTGAGTGTGTTAGTATCCACGCTGATCACAGGCCACACTCAGGCAGCACAGTGCAGCCAGTGTGTGAGTGAATGTGTTAATATTTAACCTTGATCACAGGCCTCACAGAGGGAGCCCTGTGTAGATAGTGTGTGAGTGAGTGTGTTAATATTCACCCTGATCACAGGCCACACACAGAGAGCCCAGTGTAGACAGTGTTTGAGTGAGTGTGTTAATATTCACCCTGATCACAGGCCTCACACATGGAGCCCAGTGTAGACAGTGTGTGAGTGAGTGTGTTAATATTCACCCTGATCACAGGTCTCACACATGGAGCCCAGTGTCGGCAGTGTGTTAGTGAGTGTGTTAATATTCACCCTGATCACAGGCCTCACACATGGAGCCCAGTGTAGACAGTGTTTGAGTGAGTGTGTTAATATTCACCCTGATCACAGGTCTCACACATGGAGCCCAGTGTCGGCAGTGTGTTAGTGAGTGTGTTAATATTCACCCTGATCACAGGCCTCACACAAGGAGCCCAGTGTAGACAGTGTGTGAGTGAGTCTGTTAATATTCACCTTGATCACAGGCCTCACACAGGGAGCCAAGTGCAGATAGTGTGTGAGTGAGTGTGTTAATATTCACTCTGATCACAGGTCGCACACAGAGAATCCAGTGTTGAAAGTGTAGTGAGTGTGTTAATATTCACCCTGATCACAGGCTTCACACAGGGAGCTCAGTGTACACAGTGTGTGAGTGAGTGTGTGAATATTCACCCTGATCACAGACGTCACTGAAGGAGCACAGTGCAGCCAGTGTGTGAGTGAATGTGTTAAGATTTACACTCGATCACAGGCCTTGCAGAGGGAGCACTGTGTAGACAGTGTGTGAGTGAGTTTGTTAATATTCACCCTGATCACAGCCCTCACATAGGAGCCCAGTGCAGACAGTGTGTGAGTGATTGTGTTAATATTGTCCCTCATCACAGGCCACACACAGGGAGCCCACTGTAGACAGTGTGTGTGTGAGTGTGTTAATATTCACGCTGTTCACAGGCCTCACACATTTTGCCCAGTGTAGACAGTGAGTGAGTGTGTTAATATTTACCCTGATCACGGGCCTCTGCACAGGGAGTCCAGTGTAGATTGTGTGTGAGTGAGTGTTCTAATATTCACCCTGATCACAATTCTGTCGAAGAGTGCCAGTGTAGATAGTATGTTAGTGTGTGTGTAAATATTAACTCTGATCACAGGCCTCACACAGGGAGCCCAGTGTAGACAGTGTGTGAGTGAGTGTGTTAATATTCACCCTGATCACAGGCCTCACACAGGTAGCCAAGTGAAGACAGTGTGTTATAGAGTGTGTTAATATTCACCCTGATCACAGGCCTCACACAGGGAGCCCAGTGTAGACAGTGTTTGAGTGAGTGTGTTAATATTCACCCTGATCACAGGCCTCACACAGGTAGCCAAGTGTAGACAGTGTGTTATAGAGTGTGTTAATATTCACCCGGATCACAGGCCTCACACAGGGATCCCAGTGTAGACCATTGTTAGTGTGTTAATTTTCACCCTGATCAAAGGCCTCACACAAAGAGGCCAGTGTAGACAGTGTGAGTGAGTGTGTTAATATTCATCCTGATCACAGGCCTCACACAGGGAGCCCAGTGTACACAGTGTGTGGTTGAGTGTGTTAGTATCCACGCTGATCACAGGCCACACTCAGGCAGCACAGTGCAGCCAGTGTGTGAGTGAATGTGTTAATATTTAACCTTGATCACAGGCCTCACAGAGGGAGCCCTGTGTAGATAGTGTGTGAGTGAGTGTGTTAATATTCACCCTGATCACAGGCCACACACAGAGAGCCCAGTGTAGACAGTGTTTGAGTGAGTGTGTTAATATTCACCCTGATCACAGGCCTCACACATGGAGCCCAGTGTAGACAGTGTGTGAGTGAGTGTGTTAATATTCACCCTGATCACAGGTCTCACACATGGAGCCCAGTGTCGGCAGTGTGTTAGTGAGTGTGTTAATATTCACCCTGATCACAGGCCTCACACATGGAGCCCAGTGTAGACAGTGTTTGAGTGAGTGTGTTAATATTCACCCTGATCACAGGTCTCACACATGGAGCCCAGTGTCGGCAGTGTGTTAGTGAGTGTGTTAATATTCACCCTGATCACAGGCCTCACACAAGGAGCCCAGTGTAGACAGTGTGTGAGTGAGTCTGTTAATATTCACCTTGATCACAGGCCTCACACAGGGAGCCAAGTGCAGATAGTGTGTGAGTGAGTGTGTTAATATTCACTCTGATCACAGGTCGCACACAGAGAATCCAGTGTTGAAAGTGTAGTGAGTGTGTTAATATTCACCCTGATCACAGGCTTCACACAGGGAGCTCAGTGTACACAGTGTGTGAGTGAGTGTGTGAATATTCACCCTGATCACAGACGTCACTGAAGGAGCACAGTGCAGCCAGTGTGTGAGTGAATGTGTTAAGATTTACACTCGATCACAGGCCTTGCAGAGGGAGCACTGTGTAGACAGTGTGTGAGTGAGTTTGTTAATATTCACCCTGATCACAGCCCTCACATAGGAGCCCAGTGCAGACAGTGTGTGAGTGATTGTGTTAATATTGTCCCTCATCACAGGCCACACACAGGGAGCCCACTGTAGACAGTGTGTGTGTGAGTGTGTTAATATTCACGCTGTTCACAGGCCTCACACATTTTGCCCAGTGTAGAC
This sequence comes from Pristiophorus japonicus, assembly GCF_044704955.1. Classification (NCBI taxonomy): domain Eukaryota; kingdom Metazoa; phylum Chordata; class Chondrichthyes; family Pristiophoridae; genus Pristiophorus; species Pristiophorus japonicus. Next base: position 10,715,322 of record NW_027252668.1, on the reverse strand, counting down.
AGTGAGTGAGTGTGTTAATATTTACCCTGATCACGGGCCTCTGCACAGGGAGTCCAGTGTAGATTGTGTGTGAGTGAGTGTTCTAATATTCACCCTGATCACAATTCTGTCGAAGAGTGCCAGTGTAGATAGTATGTTAGTGTGTGTGTAAATATTAACTCTGATCACAGGCCTCACACAGGGAGCCCAGTGTAGACAGTGTGTGAGTGAGTGTGTTAATATTCACCCTGATCACAGGCCTCACACAGGGATCCCAGTGTAGTCAGTGTGTGAGTGAGTGTGTTAATATTCACCCTGATCACAGGCCTCACAAAGGGAGCCCAGTGTAGACAGTGTGTGAGTGAGTGTGTTAATATTCGCCCTGATCACAGGCCTCACACAGGGAGCCCAATGTAGACAGTGTGTGACTGAGTGTGTTAATATTCACCCTGATCACAGGCCTCACACATGGATCCCAGTGTAGTCAGTGTGTGAGTGAGTGTGTTAATATTCACCCTGATCACAGGCCTCACACAGGGAGCCCAGTGTAGACAGTGTGTGAGTGAGTGTGTTAATATTCACGCTGTTCACAGGCCTCACACAGGGAGCCCACTGTACAAAGTGTGTGAGTGAGTGTGTTAATATTCACCCTGATCACAAGTCTGACAAAGAGAGCCAGAGTAGACAGTGTGTGAGTGAGTGTGTTAATATTTACTCTGATCACAGCCCTCACACAGGGAGCCCAGTCTAGACATTGTGTGAGTGAGTGTATAATATGGACACTGATCACAAGTCTGTCAAAGAGAGCCCAGTGGACACAGTGAGTGAGTCTGTTAATATTCAACCTGATCACAGTCCTCACACAGGGAACCAGTGCAGACAGTGTGTGAGTGAGTGTGTTAATATTCACTCTGATCACAGGTCTTACACAGGGTTCCCAGTGTAGACCGTTGTTAGTGTGTTAATATTCACCCGGTTCACAGGCCTCACACAAGGAGCCCACTGTAGACAGTGTGTGAGTGAGTGTGTTAATATTCACGCTGTTCACAGGCCTCACACATTTTGCCCAGTGTTGACAGTGAGTGAGTGTGTTAATATTCACCCTGATCACAGGCCTCAAACAGGGAGCCAGTGTAGACAGTGTGTGAGTGAGTGTGTTAATATTCACCCTGATCACAGGCCTCACACAGCGAGCCCAGTGTACAGTGTGTGAGTGAGTGTGTTAATATTCACCCTGATCACAGGTCTCACAAAGGGAGCCCTGTGTACACAGTGTGTGTGTGTGAGTGTGTTAATATTTACCCTCGATCACAGGGCTCACATAGGGAGCCCTGTGTAGATAGTGTGTGATTGAGTGTGTTAATATTCACCCTGATCACAGGCCACACACAGCGAGCCCAGTGCAGACAGTGTTTGAGTGAGTGTGTTAATATTCACCCTGATCACAGGCCTCACACAGGTAGCCAAGTGTAGACAGTGTGTTAGTGAGTGTGTTAATATTCACCCTGATCACAGGCCTCACACAGGGAGCCCAGTGTAGACAGTGTGTGAGTGAGTGTGTTAATATTCACCCGGATCACAGGCCTCACACAAGAATCCCAGTGTAGACCATTGTTAGTGTGTTAATTTTGACCCTGATCAAAGGCCTCACACAAAGAGGTCAGTGTAGACAGTGTGAGTGAGTGTGTTAATATTCACCCTGATCACAGGCCTCACACAGGGAGCCCAGTGTACACAGTGTGTGGGTGAGTGTGTTAGTATCCACTCTGATCACAGACCACACTCAGGCAGCTAAGTGCAGCCAGTGTGCGAGTGAATGTGTTAATATTTACCCTCGATCACAGGCCTCACAGAGGGAGCCCTGTGTAGATAGTGTGTGAGTGAGTGTGTTCATATTCACCCTGATCACAGGCCTCACACAGGTAGCCAAGTGTAGGCAGTGTGTTAGTGAGTGTGTTAATATTCACCCTGATCACAGGCCTCACATAGGAGCCCAGTGCAGACAGTGTGTGTGTGAGTGTGTTAATATTCACGCTGTTCACAGGCCTCACACATTTTGCCCAGTGTAGACAGTGAGTGAGTGTGTTAATATTTACCCTGATCATAATTCTGTCAAAGAGTGCCAGTGTAGATAGTATGTTAGTGTGTGTGTAAATATTAACTCTGATCACAGGCCTCTGCACAGGGAGTCCAGTGTAGATTGTGTGTGAGTGAGTTTTCTAATATTCACCCTGATCACAATTCTGTCAAAGAGTGCCAGTGTAGATAGTATGTTAGTGTGTGTGTAAATATTAACTCTGATCACAGGCCTCACACAGGGAGCCTAGTGTAGACAGTGTGTGAGTGAGTGTGTTAATATTCACCCTGATGACAGGCCTCGCAAAGGGAGCCCAGTGTAGACTATGTGTGGGCGAGTGTATTAATATTCACCCACTTCACAGCCCTTACACAGCGAGCCCAGTGTACACAGTGTGTGTGTGTGTGTGTTAATATTCACCCTGATCAAAGACCTCACTCTGGGAGCCCAGTGCAGAATGCCTGTGAGTGAGTGTGTTAATATTCAACCTGATCACAGGCCTCACACAGGGAGCCTAGTGCAGACTGTGTGTGAGTGTGTGTGTTAATATTCACCCTGATCACAGGCCTCACACAGGGAGCCCAGTATAGACTGTGTGTGAGTGAGTGTGTTAATATTCACACTGATCACAGGCCTCATACAGGGAACCAGTGTGGACACTTTGTGAGTGAGTGTGTTAGTATTCACGCTAATCACAGAACGAACATAGGAGCCCAGTGTAGATAGTGTGTCAATGATTGTGTTAATATTCACCCTGATCACAGGCCTCACACAGGGATCCCAGTGGAGACAGTGTATGAGCGAGTGTGTTAATATTCACCCTGATCACAGGCCTCACACATTTTGCCCAGTGTAGACAGTGAGTGAGTGTGTTAATATTCACCCTGATCACAGGCCTCAAACAGGGAGCCAGTGTAGACAGTGTGTGACTGAGTGTGTTAATATTCAGCCTGATCACAGGCCTCAACAGGTAGCCAAGTGTAGACAGTGTGTTATAGAGTGTGTTAATATTCACCCTGATCACAGGCCTCACACAGGGAGCCCAGTGTAGACAGTGTGTGAGAGAGTGTGTTCATATTCACCCGGATCACAGGCCTCACACAGGGATCCCAGTGTAGACCATTGTTAGTGTGTTAATTTTCACCCTGATCAAAGGCCTCACACAAAGAGGCCAGTGTAGACAGTGTGAGTGAGTGTGTTAATATTCACCCTGATCACAGGCCTCACACAGGGAGCCCAGTGTACACAGTGTGTGGTTGAGTGTGTTAGTATCCACTCTGATCACAGGCCAAACTCAGGCAGCACAGTGCAACCAGTGTGTGAGTGAATGTGTTAATATTTACCCTCGATCACAGGCCTCACAGAGGGAGCCCGGTGTAGATAGTGTGTGAGTCAGTGTGTTAATATTCACCCTGATCACAGGCCACACACAGAGAGCCCAGTGTAGACAGTGTTTGAGTGAGTGTGTTAATGTTCACCGTGATCACAAGCCTCACACAGGGAGCTCTGTGTAGACAGTGTGTGAGTGTGTTAATATTCACCCTGATCACAGTACTCACACATGGAGCCTAGTGTAGCTAGTCTGTGAGTGAGTGTGTTAATATTCACCCTGATCACAGCCCTCACACAGGGATCCCAGTGTAGTCAGTGTATGAGTGAGTGTGTTAATATTCACCCTGATCAAAGGCATCACACAGGGAATCAAGTGTAGACAGTGTGTGAGTGAGTGAGTTAATATGCACCCTGATCACAGACCTCAAACAGGGAACCAGTGTAGACAGTGTGTGAGTGAGTGTGTTAATATTCACGCTGATCACAGACCTCATATAGGCAGCCAGGTGCAGACAGTGTGTGAATGATTGAATTAATATTCACCCTGATCATAGGCCTCACACAGGGAGCCCAGTGTAGACAGTGTGTGAGTGAGTGTGTTAATATTCACGCTGTTCACTGGCCTCACACAGGGAGCGCAGTGTACACAGTGTGTGAGTGAGTGTGTAATATGGACACTGATCACAAGTCTGTCAAAGAGAGCCCAGTGGACACAGTGAGTGAGTCTGTTAATATATACCCTGAACACAGCCCTCACACAGGGAGCCCAGTGGAGACAGTGTGTGAGTGAGTGCGTTAATATTCACTCTGAACACAGGCCTCACACAGGGAGCCAAGTGTATAGAGTGTGTGATTGAGTAAGCAAATATTCACCCAGATCACAGTACTCACACAGGGAGCCTAGTGTAGACAGTGTGTGAGTGAGTGTATTAATATTCACCCTGATCACAGGCCTCACACAGGGAGCCCATGGTAGAGATTGTTTGAGTGAGTGTGTTAATATTCACCCTAATCACAGGCCTCACACAGGGAGCCAAGTGTAGACAGTGTGTGATTGAGTGAGTTAATATTCAATCTGATCACAGGTCTTCCACAGGGTTCCCAGTGTAGACCGTTGTTAGTGTGTTAATATTCACCCGGTTCACAGGCCTCACACAGGGAGCCCACTGTAGACAGTGTGTGAGTGAGTGTGTTAATATTCACGCTGTTCACAGGCCTCACACATTTTGCCCGGTGTAGACAGTGAGTGAGTGTGTTAATATTCACCCTGATCACAGGCCTCAAACAGGGAGCCAGTGTAGACAGTGTGTGACTGAGTGTGTTAATATTCACTCTGTTCACAGGCCTCACACATTTTGCCCAGTGTAGACAGTGAGTGAGTGTGTTAATATTCACCCTGATCACAGGCCTCAAACAGGGAGCCAGTGTAGACAGTGTGTGACTGAGTGTGTTAATATTCACCCTGATCACAGGCCTCACACAGGTAGCCAAGTGAAGACAGTGTGTTATAGAGTGTGTTAATATTCACCCTGATCACAGGCCTCACACAGGGAGCCCAGTGTAGACAGTGTTTGAGTGAGTGTGTTAATATTCACCCTGATCACAGGCCTCACACAGGTAGCCAAGTGTAGACAGTGTGTTATAGAGTGTGTTAATATTCACCCGGATCACAGGCCTCACACAGGGATCCCAGTGTAGACCATTGTTAGTGTGTTAATTTTCACCCTGATCAAAGGCCTCACACAAAGAGGCCAGTGTAGACAGTGTGAGTGAGTGTGTTAATATTCATCCTGATCACAGGCCTCACACAGGGAGCCCAGTGTACACAGTGTGTGGTTGAGTGTGTTAGTATCCACGCTGATCACAGGCCACACTCAGGCAGCACAGTGCAGCCAGTGTGTGAGTGAATGTGTTAATATTTAACCTTGATCACAGGCCTCACAGAGGGAGCCCTGTGTAGATAGTGTGTGAGTGAGTGTGTTAATATTCACCCTGATCACAGGCCACACACAGAGAGCCCAGTGTAGACAGTGTTTGAGTGAGTGTGTTAATATTCACCCTGATCACAGGCCTCACACATGGAGCCCAGTGTAGACAGTGTGTGAGTGAGTGTGTTAATATTCACCCTGATCACAGGTCTCACACATGGAGCCCAGTGTCGGCAGTGTGTTAGTGAGTGTGTTAATATTCACCCTGATCACAGGCCTCACACATGGAGCCCAGTGTAGACAGTGTTTGAGTGAGTGTGTTAATATTCACCCTGATCACAGGTCTCACACATGGAGCCCAGTGTCGGCAGTGTGTTAGTGAGTGTGTTAATATTCACCCTGATCACAGGCCTCACACAAGGAGCCCAGTGTAGACAGTGTGTGAGTGAGTCTGTTAATATTCACCTTGATCACAGGCCTCACACAGGGAGCCAAGTGCAGATAGTGTGTGAGTGAGTGTGTTAATATTCACTCTGATCACAGGTCGCACACAGAGAATCCAGTGTTGAAAGTGTAGTGAGTGTGTTAATATTCACCGTGATCACAGGCTTCACACAGGGAGCTCAGTGTACACAGTGTGTGAGTGAGTGTGTGAATATTCACCCTGATCACAGACGTCACTGAAGGAGCACAGTGCAGCCAGTGTGTGAGTGAATGTGTTAAGATTTACACTCGATCACAGGCCTTGCAGAGGGAGCACTGTGTAGACAGTGTGTGAGTGAGTTTGTTAATATTCACCCTGATCACAGCCCTCACATAGGAGCCCAGTGCAGACAGTGTGTGAGTGATTGTGTTAATATTGTCCCTCATCACAGGCCACACACAGGGAGCCCACTGTAGACAGTGTGTGTGTGAGTGTGTTAATATTCACGCTGTTCACAGGCCTCACACATTTTGCCCAGTGTAGACAGTGAGTGAGTGTGTTAATATTTACCCTGATCACGGGCCTCTGCACAGGGAGTCCAGTGTAGATTGTGTGTGAGTGAGTGTTCTAATATTCACCCTGATCACAATTCTGTCGAAGAGTGCCAGTGTAGATAGTATGTTAGTGTGTGTGTAAATATTAACTCTGATCACAGGCCTCACACAGGGAGCCCAGTGTAGACAGTGTGTGAGTGAGTGTGTTAATATTCACCCTGATCACAGGCCTCACACAGGGATCCCAGTGTAGTCAGTGTGTGAGTGAGTGTGTTAATATTCACCCTGATCACAGGCCTCACAAAGGGAGCCCAGTGTAGACAGTGTGTGAGTGAGTGTGTTAATATTCGCCCTGATCACAGGCCTCACACAGGGAGCCCAATGTAGACAGTGTGTGACTGAGTGTGTTAATATTCACCCTGATCACAGGCCTCACACATGGATCCCAGTGTAGTCAGTGTGTGAGTGAGTGTGTTAATATTCACCCTGATCACAGGCCTCACACAGGGAGCCCAGTGTAGACAGTGTGTGAGTGAGTGTGTTAATATTCACGCTGTTCACAGGCCTCACACAGGGAGCCCACTGTACAAAGTGTGTGAGTGAGTGTGTTAATATTCACCCTGATCACAAGTCTGACAAAGAGAGCCAGAGTAGACAGTGTGTGAGTGAGTGTGTTAATATTTACTCTGATCACAGCCCTCACACAGGGAGCCCTGTCTAGACATTGTGTGAGTGAGTGTATAATATGGACACTGATCACAAGTCTGTCAAAGAGAGCCCAGTGGACACAGTGAGTGAGTCTGTTAATATTCAACCTGATCACAGTCCTCACACAGGGAACCAGTGCAGACAGTGTGTGAGTGAGTGTGTTAATATTCACTCTGATCACAGGTCTTACACAGGGTTCCCAGTGTAGACCGTTGTTAGTGTGTTAATATTCACCCGGTTCACAGGCCTCACACAAGGAGCCCACTGTAGACAGTGTGTGAGTGAGTGTGTTAATATTCACGCTGTTCACAGGCCTCACACATTTTGCCCAGTGTTCACAGTGAGTGAGTGTGTTAATATTCACCCTGATCACAGGCCTCAAACAGGGAGCCAGTGTAGACAGTGTGTGAGTGAGTGTGTTAATATTCACCCTGATCACAGGCCTCACACAGCGAGCCCAGTGTACAGTGTGTGAGTGAGTGTGTTAATATTCACCCTGATCACAGGTCTCACAAAGGGAGCCCTGTGTACACAGTGTGTGTGTGTGAGTGTGTTAATATTTACCCTCGATCACAGGGCTCACATAGGGAGCCCTGTGTAGATAGTGTGTGATTGAGTGTGTTAATATTCACCCTGATCACAGGCCACACACAGCGAGCCCAGTGCAGACAGTGTTTGAGTGAGTGTGTTAATATTCACCCTGATCACAGGCCTCACACAGGTAGCCAAGTGTAGACAGTGTGTTAGTGAGTGTGTTAATATTCACCCTGATCACAGGCCTCACACAGGGAGCCCAGTGTAGACAGTGTGTGAGTGAGTGTGTTAATATTCACCCGGATCACAGGCCTCACACAAGAATCCCAGTGTAGACCATTGTTAGTGTGTTAATTTTCACCCTGATCAAAGGCCTCACACAAAGAGGTCAGTGTAGACAGTGTGAGTGAGTGTGTTAATATTCACCCTGATCACAGGCCTCACACAGGGAGCCCAGTGTACACAGTGTGTGGGTGAGTGTGTTAGTATCCACTCTGATCACAGACCACACTCAGGCAGCTAAGTGCAGCCAGTGTGCGAGTGAATGTGTTAATATTTACCCTCGATCACAGGCCTCACAGAGGGAGCCCTGTGTAGATAGTGTGTGAGTGAGTGTGTTCATATTCACCCTGATCACAGGCCTCACACAGGTAGCCAAGTGTAGGCAGTGTGTTAGTGAGTGTGTTAATATTCACCCTGATCACAGGCCTCACATAGGAGCCCAGTGCAGACAGTGTGTGTGTGAGTGTGTTAATATTCACGCTGTTCACAGGCCTCACACATTTTGCCCAGTGTAGACAGTGAGTGAGTGTGTTAATATTTACCCTGATCATAATTCTGTCAAAGAGTGCCAGTGTAGATAGTATGTTAGTGTGTGTGTAAATATTAACTCTGATCACAGGCCTCTGCACAGGGAGTCCAGTGTAGATTGTGTGTGAGTGAGTTTTCTAATATTCACCCTGATCACAATTCTGTCAAAGAGTGCCAGTGTAGATAGTATGTTAGTGTGTGTGTAAATATTAACTCTGATCACAGGCCTCACACAGGGAGCCTAGTGTAGACAGTGTGTGAGTGAGTGTGTTAATATTCACCCTGATGACAGGCCTCGCAAAGGGAGCCCAGTGTAGACTATGTGTGGGCGAGTGTATTAATATTCACCCACTTCACAGCCCTTACACAGCGAGCCCAGTGTACACAGTGTGTGTGTGTGTGTGTTAATATTCACCCTGATCAAAGACCTCACTCTGGGAGCCCAGTGCAGAATGCCTGTGAGTGAGTGTGTTAATATTCAACCTGATCACAGGCCTCACACAGGGAGCCTAGTGCAGACTGTGTGTGAGTGTGTGTGTTAATATTCACCCTGATCACAGGCCTCACACAGGGAGCCCAGTATAGACTGTGTGTGAGTGAGTGTGTTAATATTCACACTGATCACAGGCCTCATACAGGGAACCAGTGTGGACACTTTGTGAGTGAGTGTGTTAGTATTCACGCTAATCACAGAACGAACATAGGAGCCCAGTGTAGATAGTGTGTCAATGATTGTGTTAATATTCACCCTGATCACAGGCCTCACACAGGGATCCCAGTGGAGACAGTGTATGAGCGAGTGTGTTAATATTCACCCTGATCTCAAGTCTGACAAAGAGAGCCAGAGTAGACAGTGTGTTAGTGAGTGTGTTAATATTCACCCTGATCACAGTCCTCACACAGGGAGCCCAGTTTCGAGAGTGTGTGATTGAGTAAGCTAATATTCACCCTGATCACATTACTCACACAGGGAGCCTAGTGTAGACAGTGTGTGAGTGAGTGTGTTAATATTCACTCTGATCTCAGCCCTTACACAGGGAGCCCAGTGTAGACAGTGTATGAGTGAGTGTGTTAATATTCACCCTGATCACAAGTCTGTCAAGAGAGCCCAGTGGACACATTGAGTGAGTCTGTTAATATTTACCCTGATCACAGCCATCACACAGGGAGCCCAGTGTAGACAGTGTGCAAGTGAATGTATTAATATTTACTATGATCACAGCCGTCACACAGGGAGCCCAGTGTAGACAGTGTGTGAGTGAGTTTGTTAATATTCAGCCTCATCACAGGCCTCACACAGGGAGCCCAGTTTCGAGAGTGTTTGATTGAGAAAGCAAAGATTCACCCTGATCACATTACTCACACAGGGAGCCTAGTGTAGACAGTGTGAGTGAGTGTGTTAATATTCACCCTGATCACAGACCTCACAAAGGGAGCCCAATGGAGACAGTCTGTGGGTGACTGTCTTAGTATTCACCCTGATGACAGGCCTCTCACAGGGATCCCAGTGGAGACAGTGTATGAGCGAGTGTGTTAATATTCACCCTGATCACAAGCCTCACACAGGGAGCCTAGTGTAGACAGAGTGTGAGTGAGTGTGTTAATATTCACCCTGATCACAAGTCTGTCAAAGAGAGTCCAGTGGACACAGTGCGTGAGTCTGTTAATATTTACCCTGATCACAGCCCTGACACAGGGAGCCCAGTGCAGACATTGTGTGAGTGAGTGTGTTAATATTCACCCTGATTACAGGCCTCAAACAGGGGGCTTAGTGTAGAGAGTTTGTCATTGAGTAAGCTAATATTCACCCTGATCACAGTTCTCACACAGGGAGCCTAGTGTAGACAGTATGTGAGTGAGTGTGTTAATATTCACCCTGATCACAGGCCTCACACAGCAAGCCCAGTGTAGACAGTGCATGAGTGAGTGTGTAAATATTCACCCTGATCACAGGCCTCACAAAGGGAGCCCAGTGCAGACTATGTGTGAGTGAGTGTGTTAATATTCACCCTCATCACAGGCCTCACACAGAGAGATCTGTGTAGACAGTTTGTGAGTGTGTTAATATTCACCCTGATCACAGGCCTCACACAGGGATCCCAGTGTAGTCAGTGTATGAGTGAGTGTTTTAATATTCACCCTGATCAAAGGCCTCACACAGGGAATCAAGTGTAGACAGTGTGTGACTGAGTGAGTTAATATGCACCCTGATCACAGACCTCAAACAGGGAACCAGTGTAGACAGTGTGTGAGTGAGTGTGTTAATATTCACGCTGATCACAGACCTCATATAGGCAGCCAGGTGCAGACAGTGTGTGAATGATTGTATTAATATTCACCCTGATCACAGGCCTCACACAGGGAGCCCAGTGTAGACAGTGTGTGAGTGAGTGTATTAATATTCACGCTGTTCACAGGCCTCACACAGGGAGCCCAGTGTACAAAGTGTGTGAGTGAGTGTGTTAATAATCCCCCTGATCACAAGTCTGACAAAGAGAGCCAGAGGAGACAGTGTGTGAGTGAGTGTATAATATGGACACTGATCACAAGTCTATCAAAGAGAGCCTAGTGGACACAGTGAGTGAGTCTGTTAATATTTAACCTGAACACAGCCCTCACACAGGGATCCCAGTGGAGACAGTGTGTGAGTGAGTGTGTTAATATTCACTCTGATCACAGGCCTCACACAGGGAGCCTAGTGTAGACAGTGTGTGAGTTAGTGTATTAATATTCACCCTGATCACAGGCCTCACAAAGGGAGCCCAGTGTAGACTGTGTGTGAGTGAGTGTGTTAATATTCACCCTCATCACAGGCCTCACACAGGGAGCCAAGTGTAGACAGTGTGTGAGTGAGTGAATTAATATTCAACCTGATCACAGTCCTCACACAGGGAACAAGTGCAGACAGTGTGTGAGTGAGTGTGTTAATATTCACTCTGATCACAGGTCTTACACAGGGTTCCCAGTGTAGACCGTTGTTAGTGTGTTAATATTCACCCAGTTCACAGGCCTCAAGCAGGGAGCCCACTGTAGAAAGTGTGTGAGTGAGTGTGTTAATATTCACCCTGATCACAGGCCTCAAACAGGGAGCCAGTGTAGACAGTGTGTGAGTGAGTGTATTAATATTCACTCTTATCACAGGTCTCTCACAGGGATACCAGTGTAGACAGTGTGTGAGTGAGTGTGTTAATATTCACACTGATCACAGGCCTCACACAGCGAGCCCAGTGTACAGTGTATGAGTGAGTGTGTTAATATTCACCCTGATCACAGGCCTCACACAGGGAGCCCAGTGTAGAGAGTGTGTGAGTGAGTGTGTTAATATTCACCCGGATCACAGGCCTCACACAAGAATCCCAGTGTAGACCATTGTTAGTGTGTTAATTTTCACCCTGATCAAAGGCCTCACACAAAGAGGCCAGTGTAGACAGTGTGAGTGAGTGTGTTAATATTCACCCTGATCACAGGCCTCACACAGGGAGCCCAGTGTACACAGTGTGTGGGTGAGTGTGTTAGTATTCACTCTGACCACAGACCACACTCAGGCAGCTAAGTGCAGCCAGTGTTCGAGTGAATGTGTTAATATTTACCCTCGATCACAGGCCTCACAGAGGGAGCCCTGTGTAGATAGTGTGTGAGTGAGTGTGTTAATATTCACCCTGATCACAGGCCTCACACATGGAGCCCAGTGTAGACAGTGTTTGAGTGTGTGTGTTAATATGCACCCTGATCACAGGCCTCACACAGGTAGCCAAGTGTAGGCAGTGTGTTAGTGAGTGTGTTAATATTCACCCTGATCACAGGCCTCACATAGGGAGCCCAGTGTAGACAGTGTGTGAGTGAGTGTTTTAATATTCACCCGGATCACAGGCTTCACAGAAGGAGCCCAGTGTAGACAGTGTGTGAGTGAGTCTGTTGACATTCACCTTGATCACAGGCCTCACACAGGGAGCCAAGTGCAGATAGTGTGTAAGTGAGTGTGTTAATATTCACTCTGATCAAAGGTCGCACACAGAGAATCCAATGTTGAAAGTCTAGTGATTGTGTTAATATTCACCCTGATCACAGGTCTCACACAGGGAGCTCAGTGTACACAGTATGTGAGTGAGTGTGTGAATATTCACCCTGATCACAGACGTCACTGGAGGAGCACAGTGCGGACAGTATGTGAGTGATTGTGTTAATATTGACCCTCATCACAGGCCACACACAGGGAGCCCACTGTAGACAGTGTGTAAGTGAGTGTGTTAATATTCACGCTGTTCACAGCCCTCACACATTTTGCCCAGTGTAGACAGTGAGTGAGTGTGTTAATATTTACCCTGATCACAGGCCTCACACAGGGTGCTCTGTGTAGACAGTGTGTGAGTGTATTAATATTCACCCTGATCACAGGCCTCACACAGCGAGCCCAGTGAATACAGTGTGTGAGTGTGTGTGTTAATATTCACCCTGATCGAAGACCTCACACTGTGAGCTCAGTGTAGCTAGTCTGTGAGTGAGTGTGTTAATATTCACCCTGATCACAGCCCTCACACAGGCATCCCTGTGTAGTCAGTGTATGAGTGAGTGTGTTAATATTCACCCTGATCACAGGCCTCTCACAGGGTATCAAGTGTAGACAGTGTGTGAGTGAGTGAGTTAATATGCACCCTGAACACAGACCTCAAATAGGGAACCAGTGGAGACAGTGTGTGAGTGAGTGTGTTAATATTCACACTGATCACAGACCTCATATAGGCAGCCAGGTGCAGATAGTGTCTTAATGATTGTATTAATATTCACCCTGATCACAGCCCTCACACAGGGAGCCCAGTGTACAAAGTGTGTGAGTGAGTGTGTTAATACTCCCCCTGATCACAAGTCTGACAAAGAGAGCCAGAGTAGACAGTGTGTGAGTGAGTGTGTTAATATTTATTCTGATCACAGCCCTCACACAGGGAGCCCAGTGTCGACAGTGTGTGAGTGAGTGTGTAATATGGACACTGATCACAAGTCTGTCAAAGAGAGCCCAGTGAACAAAGTTAGTGAGTCTGTCAATATTTACCCTGAACACAGCCCTCACACAGGGAGCCCAGTGGAGACAGTGTGTGAGTGAGTTTGTTAATATTCACTCTGATCACAGGCCTCACACAGGGAGTCCAGTGTATTCAGTGTATGAGTGATTGTGTTAATATTCACCTTGATCACACGCTTCACACAGGGAGCCTAGTACAGACAGTGTCTGAGTCAATGTGTTAAATTTACTCGGATCACAGACTTCTAACAGGGAGCCCACTGGAGACAGTGTGTGAGTGAGTGTCTTAGTATTCACCCTGATGACAGGCCTCTCACAGGGATCCCAGTCGGGACAGTGTGTGAGTGAGTCTGTTAATATTCACACGGATCACTGGACTCACACAGTGAGCCAAGTGTAGACAGTGTGTGAGTGATTGTGTTAATATTCACACTGATCACACGTCTTTCACAGGGAGCCCAGTGTAGACAGTGTGTGAGTCAGTGTGTTAATATTCACCCTGAACACAGGCCTCACAAAAGGGGCCCAGTTTAGAAAGTGTGTGAGTGAGTGTGTTGATATTCACCCTGATCACAGGCCTCAGACAAGGAGCCCAGTGCAGACAGCGTGTGCTTGTGTGTGTTAATATTCATCCTGACCATATGCCTCAAAACCGGGAGCCCAGTGCAGACAGTGCGTGAGTGATTGTGTTAATATTCATCCTGATCACAGGCCTCACACAGGGAGCGCAGTGCAGACAGTGTGTGAGTCAATGTGTTAAAATTCAAATAGATCACAGACCTCTAAAAGCGAGCCCAGTGGACACAGTGTGTGAGTGACTGTCTTAGTATTCACTCTGATGTCAGGCCTCTCACAGGGATCCCAGTGTAGACAGTGTGTGAGTGAGTGAGTTAATATGCACCCTGATCACAGACCTCAAACAGGGAACCAGTGTAGACAGTGTGTGAGTGAGTGTGTTAATATTCACGCTGTTCACAGGCCTCACACAGAGAGCCCAGTGAACAAAGTGTGTGAGTGAGTGTGTTAATATTCACCCTGATCACAGGTCTGACAAAGAGAGACAGAGTAGACAGTGTGTGAGTCAGTGTGTTAATATTCACGATGATCACAGACCTCATATAGGCAGCCAGGTGCAGACAATGTGAGAATGATTGTGTTAATATTCACCCTGATCACAGGCCTCACACAGGGAGCCCAGTGTAGACAGTGTGTGAGTGAATGTGTTAATATATACTCTGATCACAGCCCTAACACAGGGAGCCCAGTGTCGACAGTGTGTGAGTGAGTGTGTTAATATTCACCTTGATCACAAGTCTGTCAAAGAGAGCCCAGTGGACACAGTGAGTAAGTCTGTTAAGATTTACCCTGATCACAGCCCTCACACAGGGAGCCCAGTGTAGACAGTGTGTCAGTCAGTGTGTTAATATTCACCCTGATCACAGGCCTCACACAGTGAGCCCAGTGTAGAGAGTGTGTGATTGAGTTATCTAATATTCACCCTGATCATAGTACTCACACAGGGAGCCTAGTGTAGACAGTGTGTGAGTGAGTGTGTTAATATTCACCCTGATCATTGGCCGCGCACAGGGAACCAGTGTAGACAGTGTGTGAGTGAGTGTGTTAATATTCACCCTGATCACAGGCCTCACACAGGGAGCACAGTGCAGACAGTGTGTGAGTGAGTGTGTTAATATTCACACGGATCACAGGCCTCACACAAGGAGCCCAGTGTAGACAGTGTGTGAGTGAGTGTGTTAATATTCACCCGGATCACAGGCCTCACACAAGGAGCCCAGTGTAGACAGTGTGTGAGTGAGTCTCTTAATATTCACCTTGATCACAGGCATAACACAGGGTCCAAGTGCAGATAGTGTGTGAGTGAGTGTGTTAATATTCACTCTGATCACAGGTCGCACACTGAGAATCCAGTGTTGAAAGTGTAGTGATTGTGTTAATATTCACTCTGATCACAGGCCTCACACAGGGAGCTCAGTGTACACAGTATGTGAGTGAGTGTGTGAATATTCACCCTGTTCACAGACGTCACTGAAGGAGCACAGTGCAGCCAGTGTGTGAGTGAATGTGTTAAGATTTACACTCGATCACAGACCTCGCAGAGGGAGCCCTGTGTAGACAGTGTGTGAGTGAGTTTGTTAATATTCACCCTGATCACAGCCCTCACATAGGAGCCCAGTGCAGACAGTATGTGAGTGATTGTGTTAATATTGACCCTCATCACAGGCCACACACAGGGAGCCCACTGTAGAAAGTGTGTGAGTGACTGTGTTAATATTCACGCTGTTCACAGGCCTCACACATTTTGCCCAGTGTAGACAGTGAGTGAGTGCTCTAATATTCACCCTGATCACAATTCTGTCAAAGAGTGCCAGTGTAGACAGTATGTTAGTGAGTGTGTAAATATTAACTCTGATCACAGGCCTCACACGGGGAGCCCAGTGTAGACAGTGTGTGAGTGAGTGTGTTAATATTCACGCTGATCACAAGTCTGTCAAAGAGAGCCAGTGTAAAAAGTGTGTGAGTGAGTGTGTTAATATTCACCCTGATCATAGTACTCACACAGGGAGCCCAGTGTAGACTGTGTGTGGACGAGTGTATTAATATTCACCCACTTCACAGCCCTTACACAGCGAGCCCAGTGTATACAGTGTGTGTGTGTGTGTGTGTGTGTGTGTTAATATTCACCCTGATCAAAAACCTCACTCTGGGAGCCCAGTGTAGAATGCCTGTGAGTGAGTGTGTTAATATTCAACCTGATCACAGGCCTCACACAGGGATCCTAGTGAAGACAGTGTGTGAGTGTGTGTGTTAATATTCACCCTGATCACAGGCCTCACACAGGGATCCCAGTGTAGTCAGTGTGTGAGTGAGTGTGTTAATATTCACCCTGATCACAGGCCTCACACAGGGAATCAAGTGTAGATAGTGTGTGAGTGAGTGAGTTAATATGCACCCTGATCACATGCCTCAAACAGGGAACCAGTGTAGACAGTGTGTGAGTGAGTGTGTTAATATTCACGCTAATCACAGACCTCACATAGGAGCCCAGTATAGACAGTGTGTGAATGATTGTGTTAATATTCACACTGATCACAGGCCTCACGCAGCGAGCCCAGTGTACAAAGTGTGTTAGTGAGTGTGTTAATATTCACCCTGATCACAGGCCTGACACAGGGAGCCCAGTTTCGAGAGTGTGTGATTGAGCAAGCTAATATTCACCCTGATCACATTACTCACACAGGGAGCCCAGTGTCGACAGTGTGTGAGTGAGTGTGTTAATATTCACCCTGATCACAAGTCTGTCAAAGAGAGCCCAGTGGACACAGTGAGTGAGTCTGTTAATATTTACCCTGAACACAGCCCGCACACAGGGAGTCCAGTGTAGAGAGTGTGTCATTGAGTAAGCTAATATTCACGCTGATCACAGTACTCACACAGGGAGCCTAGTGTAGACAGTATGTGAGTGAGTGTGTTAATATTCACCCTGATCACAGGCCTCACACAGGGAGCCAAGTGTAGACAGTGTGTGAGTGAGTGAGTTAATATTCACCCTAATCACAGGCCTCACACAGGGAGCCAAGTGTAGACAGTGTGTGAGTGAGTGAGTTAATATTCACCCTGATCACAGACCTCGCACAGGGAACCAGTGTAGACAGTGTGTGAGTGTGTAAATATTCACCCTGGTCACAGGCCTCACACAGCGAGCCCAGTGAATACAGTTGTGAGTGTGTGTGTTAATATTCACCCTGATCGAAGACCTCACACTGTGAGCTCAGTGTAGCTAGTCTGTCAGTGAGTGTGTTAATATTCACCCTGATCACAGCCCTCACACAGGGATCCCTGTGTAGTCAGTGTATGAGTGAGTGTGTTAATATTCACCCTGATCACAGGCCTCTCACAGGGAATCAAGTGTAGACAGTGTGTGAGTGAGTGAGTTAATATGCACCCTGAACACAGACCTCAAACAGGGAACCAGTGGAGACAGTGTGTGAGTGAGTGTGTTAATATTCACGCTGATCACAGGCCTCAGAAAGAGAGACCAGTGTACACAGTGTGTGAGTGAGTGTTTTAATATTCACGCTGTTGACAGGCCTCACACATTTTGCCCACTGTAGACAGTGAGTGAGTGTGTTAATATTCGCCCTGATCACAGGCCTCAAACAGGGAACCAGTGTAGACAATGTGTGAGTGAGTGTATTAATATTCACTCTGATCACAGGTCTCTCACAGGGATCCCAGTGTAGACAATGTGTGAGTGTGTGTGTTAATATTCACCCTGATCACAGGCCTCAGAAAGGGAGACCAGTGTACACAGTGTGTGAGTGAGTGTGTTAATGTTCATCCTGATCACAGGCCTCACACATGTAGCCAAGTGTAGACAGTGTGTTAGTGGGTGTGTTAATATTCACCCGGATCACAGGCCTCAGACAGGGATTCCAGTGTAGACCATTGTTAGTTTGTTAATTTTCACCCTGACCAAAGGCCTCACACAAAGAGGCCAGTGTACACAGTGTGTGGTTGAGTGTGTTAGTATCCACTCTGATCACAGAGCACACTCAGGCAGCACAGTGCAGCCAGTGTGTGAGTGAATGTGTTAATATTTACCCTCGATCACAGGCCTCACAGAGGGAGCCCTGTGTAGATAGTGTGTAATTGAGTGTGTTAATATTCACCCTGATCACAGGCAACACACAGAGAGCCCAGTGTAGACAGTGTGTGAGTGAGTGTGTTAATATTCACCCTGATCACAGGCCTCACACAGGGAGCACAGTGCAGACAGTGTGTGAGTGAGTGTGTTAATATGCACCCGGATCACAGGCCTCACACAGGTAGCCAAGTGTAGACAGTGTGTTAGTGAGTGTGTTAATATTCACCCTGATCACAGGCCTCACACAGGGAGCACAGTGCAGACAGTGTGTGAGTGAGTGTGTTAATATTCACCCGGATCACAGGCCTCACACAAGGAGCCCAGTGTAGACAGTGTGTGAGTGAGTCTCTTAATATTCACCTTGATCACAGGCATAACACAGGGTCCAAGTGAAGATAGTGTGTGAGTGAGTGTGTTAATATTCACTCTGATCACAGGTCGCACACTGAGAATCCAGTGTTGAAAGTGTAGTGATTGTGTTAATATTCACTCTGATCACAGGCCTCACACAGGGAGCTCAGTGTACACAGTATGTGAGTGAGTGTGTGAATATTCACCCTGTTCAAAACGTCACTGAAGGAGCACAGTGCAGCCAGTGTGTGAGTAAATGTGTTAAGATTTACACTCGATCACAGACCTCACACTGGGAGCCCTGTGTAGACAGTGTGTGAGTGAGTTTGTTAATATTCACCCTGATCACAGCCCTCACATAGGAGCCCAGTGCAGACAGTATGTGAGTGATTGTGTTAATATTGACCCTCATCACAGGCCACACACAGGGAGCCCACTGTAGAAAGTGTGTGAGTGACTGTGTTAATATTCACGCTGTTCACAGGCCTCACACATTTTGCCCAGTGTAGACAGTGAGTGAGTGTGTTAATATTTACCCTGATCACAGACCTCTGCACAGGGAGTCCAGTGTAGATTGTGTGTGAGTGAGTGTTCTCATATTCACCCTGATCACAGTACTCACACAGGGAGCCTAGTGTAGACAATGTGTGAGTGAGTGTGTTAATATTCACCCTGATCACAGACCTCTGCACAGGGAGTCCAGTGTAGATTGTGTGTGAGTGAGTGTGTTAATATTCACGCTGATCACAAGTCTGTCAAAGAGAGCCAGTGTAAAATGTGTGTGAGTGAGTGTGTTAATATTCACCCTGATCACAGTACTCACACAGGGAGCCTAGTGTAGACAGTATGTTAGTGAGTGTGTAAATATTAACTCTGATCACAGGCCTCACACAGGGAGCCCATTGTAGACAGTGTGTGAGTGAGTGTGTTAATATTCACGCTGATCACAAGTCTGTCAAAGAGAGCCAGTGTAAAATGTGTGTGAGTGAGTGTGTTAATATTCACCCTGATCACAGTACTCACACAGGGAGCCTAGTGTGGACAATGTGTGAGTGAGTGTGTTAATATTCACCCTGATCACAGGCCTCGAAAAGGGAGCCCAGTGTAGACTGTGTGTGGGCGAGTGTATTGATATTCACCCACTTCACAGCCCTTACACAGCGAGCCCAGTGTATACAGTGTGTGTGTGTGTGTGTGTGTGTTAATATTCACCCTGATCAAAGACCTCACTCTGGGAGCCCAGTGTAGAATGCCTGTGAGTGAGTGTGTTAATATTCAACCTGATCACAGGCCTCACACAGGGACCCTAGTGAAGACAGTGTGTGAGTGTGTGTGTTAATATTCACCCTGATCACAGGCCTCACACAGGGAGCCCAGTGTAGACTGTGTGTGACTGAGTGTGTTAATATTCACCCTGATCACAGGCCTCACACAGGGATCCCAGTGTAGTCAGTGTGTGAGTGAGTGTGTTAATATTCACCCTGATCACAGGTCTCACACAGGGAATCAAGTGTAGATAGTGTGTGAGTGAGTGAGTTAATATGCACCCTGATCACAGACCTCAAACAGGGAACCAGTGTAGACAGTGTGTGAGTGAGTGTGTTAATATTCACGCTAATCACAGACCTCACATAGGAGCCCAGTATAGACAGTGTGTGAGTGATTGTGTTAATATTCACACTGATCACATGCCTCACACAGGGAGCCCAGTGTAGACAGTGTGTGAGTGTGTTAATATTCGCCCTGATCTCAAGCCTTACACAGGGGGCCCAGTGTATACAGTGTGTGAGTGTGTGTGTTGATATTCACCCTGATCACAGGCCTCACACAAGGAGCCCAGTGTAGATCGTGTGTGAGTGAGTGTGTTAATATTCATCCTGATCACAGGCCTCACACATGGAGCCCAGTGTTGACATTGTATGAGTGAGTGTGTTAATATTTACCTTGATCACAGGCCTCACACAGGGAGCCCAGTGTAGAAAGTGTGTGAGTCAATGTGGTAAAGTTCTCCCTGATCACTGGTTTCTCACAGGGAGCTCAGTGTAGATCGTGTGTGAGTGAGTGTTTTAATATTCACCCTGATCAAAGACCTCACTCTGGGAGCCCAGTGTAGAATGCCTGTGAGTGAATCTGTTAATATTCTTCCTGATCTCAGGCCTCACACAGGGAGCCCAATGTAGACAGCGTGTGAGTGAGTCTGTTAATATTCTCCCTGATCACAGGCTCACACAGGGAGCCCAGTGTATTCATTGTGTGAGTGAATGTGTTAATATTCACGCTGATCACAGACCTCATATAGGCAGCCAGGTGCAGACAGTGTGTGAACGATTGTGTTAATATTCACACTGATCACTGGCCTCACACAGGGAGCCCAGTGTAGACAGTGTGTGAGTGAATGTGTTAATATTTACTCTGATCACAGCCCTTACACAGGGAGCCCAGTGTAGACAGTGTTTGAGTGTGTGTGTTAATATGCACCCTGATCACAGGCCTCACACATGGAGCCCAGTGTAGACAGTGTTTGAGTGAGTGTGTCAATATTCACCCTGATCACAGGCCTCACACATGGAGCCCAGTGCAGACAGTGTTTGAGTGTGTGTGTTAATATGCACCCTGATCACAGGCCTCACAAAGTTAGCCAAGTGTAGACAGTGTGTGAGTGAGTCTGTTAATATTCACCTTGATCACAGGCCTCACACAGGGAGCCAAGTGCAGATAGTGTGTGAGTGAGTGTGTTAATATTCACTCTGATCACAGGTCGCACACAGGGATCCCAGTGTGGACCGTTGTTAGAGTGTCAATATTCACCCTGATCACAGGCCTCACACAGAGAATCCAGTGTTGAAAGTGTAGTGATTGTGTTAATATTCACCCTGATCACAGGCCTCACACAGGGAGCTCAGTGGACACAGTGTGTGAGTGAGTGTGTGAATATTCACCCTGATCACAGACGTCACTGAAGGAGCACAGTGCAGCCAGTGTGTGAGTGAATGTGTTAAGATTTACCCTCGATCACAGGCCTCGCAGAGGGAGCCCTGTGTAGACAGTGTGTGAGTGAGTTTGTTAATATTCACCCTGATCACAGCCCTCACCTAGGAGTCCAGTGCAGACAGTGTGTGAGTGATTGTGTTAATATTGACCCTCATCACAGGCCTCACACAGGGAGCCCACTGTAGACAGTGTGTGAGTGAATGTGTTAATATTCACGCTGTTCACAGGCCTCACACATTTTGCCCAGTGTAGATTGTGTGTGAGTGAGTGTTCTAATATTCACCCTGATCACTATTCTGTCAAAGAGTGCCAGTGTAGACAGTGTGTTAGTGAGTGTGTTAATATTCACCCTGATCACAAGTCTGTCAAAGAGAGCCAGTGTAAAAGTGTGTGAGTGAGTGTATTAATATTCACCCACTTCACAGCCCTTACACAGCGAGCCCAGTGTACACAGTGTGTGTGTGTGTGTGTTAATATTCACCCTGATCAAAGACCTCACTCTGGGAGCCCAGTGTAGAATGCCTGTGAGTGAGTGTGTTAATATTCAACCTGATCACAGGCCTCACACAGGGAGCCTAGTGCAGACAGCGTGTGAGTGAGTGTGTTAATATTCACCCTGATCACAGGCCTCACACAGGGAGCCCAGTGTAGACAGTGTGTGACTGAGTTTGTTAATATTCACCCTGATCACAGGCCTCACACAGGGATCCCAGTGTAGTCAGTGTGTGAGTGAGTGTGTTAATATTCACCCTGATCGCAGGCCTCACACAGGGAATCAAGTGTAGACAGTGTGTGAGTGAGTGATTTAATCTGCACCCTGATCACAGACCTCAAACAGGGAACCAGTGTAGACAGTGTGTGAGTGAGTGTGTTAATATTCATGCTGATCACAGACCTCACATAGGAGCCCAGTGTAGACAGTGTGTGAGTGTTTTTGTTAATATTCACCCTGATCACAGGCCTCACGCAGGGAGCCCAGTGAAGACAGTGTGTGAGTGATTGTGTTAATATTTATTCTGTTCACAGGCCTCACACCGGGAGCCCAGTGTACAAAATGCGTGAGTGAGTGTGTTAATATTCACCCTGATCTCAAGTCTGACAAAAAGAGCCAGAGTAGACAGTGTGTTAGTGATTGTGTTAATATTCACGCTGATCACAGACCTCACACAGGGAGCCCAGTGTAGACAGTGTGTGAGTGAGTGTGTTAATATTCACCCTGATCACAGGCCCCACACAGGGAGCCCAGTTTCGAGAGTGTGTGATTGAGTAAGCTAATATTCACACTGATCACAGGCCTCACACAGGGAGCCCAGTGGAGACAGTGTGTGAGTGACTTTCTTAGTATTCACCCTGATGACAGACCTCTCACAGGGAGCCCAGTGTAGACAGTGTGTGAGACAGTGTGTTAATATTCTCCCTGATCACAGGCCTGACACAGTGAGCCCAGTGTATTCAGTGTATGAGTGATTGTGTAAATATTGACCTTGATCACAGGCCTCACACAGGGAGCCTAGTACAGACAGTGTGTGAGTCAATGTGTTAAATTTACCCGGATCACAGACCTCTAACATGGAGCCCACTGGAGACACTGTGTGAGTGAGTGTCTCAGTATTCACCCTGATGACAGGCATCTCACAGGGATCCCAGTCGGTACAGTGCATGAGTGAGTCTGTTAATATTCACACGGATCAAAGGCCTCACACAATGAACCAAGTGCAGACAGTGTGTGAGTGATTGTGTTAATATTCACCCTGAACACAGGCCTCACACAGGGAGCCCAGTGTAGACAGAGTGCGAGCCAGTGTGTTAACATTCACTCTGATCACAGGTCTCACACAGGGTGCCCAGTGTAGACAGTGTGTGAGTGAGTGTGTTAATATTCATCCTGATCACAGGCCTCACACAGGGAGCCCAGTATAGACAGCGTGTGATTGAGTGTGTTAATATTCACACTGATCACAGACCTCACACAGGGAGCCCAGTATAGACAGCGTGTGATTGAGTGTGTTAATATTCACCCTGATCACAGGCCTCACACATGGAGCCCAGTGTTGACAGTGTGTGAGTCAGTCTGTTAATATTCACCTTGATCACAGGCCTCACACATGGAGCCCAGTGTAGACAGTGTGTGAGTCAATGTGGTAAAATTCTCCCTGATCACAGACCTCAAACAGGGAGCCCAGTGTAGACAGATTGTGAGTGTGTGTCTTAGTATTCACACTGATCACAAGTCTCACACAGGGAACCCAGTGTAGACATTGTGTGAGTGAGTGTGTCAATATGCACCCTGATCTCAGGCCTCACACAGGGAGCCCAGTGTAGACAGCGTGTGAGTGAGTCTGTTAATATTCTCCCTGATCACAGGCTCACACAGGGAGCCCAGTGTATTCAGTGTATGAGTGAGTGTGTTAATATTCACCTTGATCACAGGCCTCACATAGGGAGCCTCGTGTATTCAGTGTATGATTGAATGTGTTAATATTCACTTTGATCGTAGGCCTCACATAGGGAGCCCTGTGTAGATAGTGAATGAGTGAGTGTGTTAATATTCACCCTGATCGCAGGACATACAAAGAGAGCCCAGTGTCGACAGGGTTTGAGTGAGTGTGTTAATATTCACCCTGATCACAGGCCTCACACATGGAGCCCAGTGTAGAGAGTGTTTGAGTGTGTGTGTTAATATGCACCCTGATCACAGGCCTCACAAAGTTAGCCAAGTATAGAAAGTGTGTGAATGAGTCTGTTAATATTCACCTTGATCACAGGCATCACATAGGGAGCCAAGTGCAGATAGTGTGTGAGTGAGTGTGTTAATATTCACCCTGATCACAGGCCTCACACAGGGAGCTCAGTGTACACAGTGTGTGAGTGAGTGTGTGAATATTCACCCTGATCACAGACGTCACTGAAGGAGCACAGTGCAGCCAGTGTGTGAGTGAATGTGTTATGATTTACTCTCGATCACAGGCCTCGCAGAGGGAGCCCTGTGTAGACAGTGTGTGAGTGAGTTTGTTAATATTCACCCTGATCACAGCCCTCACCTCGGAGCCCAGTGCAGACAGTGTGTGAGTGATTGTGTTAATATTGACCCTCATCACAGGCCTCACACAGGGAGCCCACTGTAGACAGTGTCTTAGTGAGTGTGTTAATATTCACGCTGTTCACAGGCCTCACACATTTTGCCCAGTGTAGACAGAGAGTGAGTGTGTTAATATTTACCCTGATCACAGGCCTCTGCACAGCGAGCCGAGTGTAGATTGTGTGCGAGTGAGTGTTCTAATAATCACCGTGGTCACAATTCTGTCAAAGAGTGCCAGTGTAGACAGTGTGTTAGTGAGTGTGTAAATATTAACTCTGATCCCAGGCTTCACACAGGGAGCCTAGTATAGACAGTGTGTGAGTGAGTGTGTTAATATTCACCCTGATCAAAGACCTCACTCTGGGAGCCCAGTTTCGAATGCCTGTGAGTGAGTGTGTTAATATTCACCCTGATCACAGGTCTCACACAGGGATCCCAGTGTAGTCAGTGTGTGAGTGAGTGTGCTAATATTCACCCTGATCACAGGCCTCACAAAGGGAATCAAGTGTCGACAGTGTTTGAGTGAGTGAGTTAATCTGCACCCTGATCACAGACCTCAAACAGGGAACCAGTGTAGAAAGTGTGTGATTGAGTGTGTTAATATTCACGCTGATCACAGACCTCACATAGGGAGCCCAGTATAGACAGCGTGTGATTGAGTGTGTTAATATTCACCCTGATCACAGACCTCACACAGGGAGCCCAGTATAGACAGCGTGTGATTTGAGTGTGTTAATATTCACCCTGATCACAGGCCTCACACCTGGAGCCCCGTGTAGACAGTGTGTGAGTGAGTGTGTTAATATTCATCCTGATCACAGGCCTCACACATGGAGCCCAGTGTTGACAGTGTATGAGTGAGTGTGTTAATATTTACCTTGATCACAGGCCTCACACAGGGAGCCCAGTGTAGACAGTGTGTGAGTGATTGTGTTAATATTGACCCTCATCACAGGCCTCACACAGGGAGCCCAGTGTATTCAGTGTATGAGTGAGTGTGTTAATATTCACCTTGATCATAGGTAAAATTCTCCCTGATCACAGACCTCAAACAGGAAGCCCAGTGTAGACAGATTGTGACTGTGTGTCTTAGTATTCACACTGATCACAGGTCTCACACAGGGAACCCAGTGTAGACATTGTGTGAGTGAGTGTGTTAATATGCACCCTGATCACAGGCCTCACACATGGAGCCCAATGCAGACAGCGTGTGAGTGAATCTGTTAATATTCTTCCTGATCACAGGCCTCACACAGGGAGCCCAGTGTCGACAGCGTGTGAGTGAGTCTGTTAATATTCTCCCTGATCACAGGCTCACAAAGGGAGCCCAGTGTATTCAGTGTATGAGTGAGTGTGTTAATATTCACCTTGATCATAGGTCTCACACAGGGAGCCCAGTGTAGACAGTGTTTGAGTGAGTGTGTTAATATGCACCCTGATCACAGGCCTCACAAAGTTAGCCAAGTGTAGACAGTGTGTGAGTGAGTCTGCTAATATTCACCTTGATCACAGGTCGCACACAGGGATCCCAGTGTAGACCGTTGTTAGAGTGTCAATATTCTCCCTGATCACAGGCCTCACACAGAGAATCCAGTGTTGAAAGTGTTGTGATTGTGTTAATATTCACCCTGATCACAGCCCTCACATAGGAGCCCAGTGCAGACAGTGTGTGAGTGATTGTGTTAATATTGACCCTCATCACAGGCCTCACACAGGGAGCCCACTGTAGACAGTGTGTGAGTGAGTGTGTTAATATTCACGCAGTTCACAGGCCTCACACATTTTGCCCAGTGTAGAGAGTGAGTGAATGTGTTAATATTTACCCTGATCACAGGCCTCTGCATAGGGAGCCCAGTGTAGACAGTGTGTGAGTGAATGTGTTAATATTCACCCTGATCACAATTCTGTCAAAGAGTGCCAGTGTCGACAGTGTGTTAGTGAGTGTGTAAATATTAACTCTGATCCCAGGCCTCACACAGGGAGCCCAGTGTAGACAGTGTGTGAGTGAGTGTGTTAATATTCACCCTGATCACAAGTCTGTCAAAGAGAGCCAGTGTAAAAGTGTGTGAGTGAATGTGTTAATATTCACCCTGATCACAGTACTCATACAGGGAGCCTAGTATAGACAGTGTGTGAGTGAGTGTGTTAATATTCAACCTGATCACAGGCCTCACAAAGGGAACCCAGTGTAGAATGTGTGTGAGTGCGTGTATTAATATTCACCCACTTCACAGCCCTTACACAGCGAGCCCAGTGTACACAGTGTGTGTGTGTGTGTGTGTGTTAATATTCACGCTGATCAAAGACCTCACTCTGGGAGCCCAGTGTAGAATGCCTGTGAGTGAGTGTGTTAATATTCAACCTGATCACAGGCCTCACACAGGGAGCCTAGTGCAGATAGTGTGTGACTGAGTGTGTTAATATTCACTCTGATCACAGGCTTCACACAGGGATCCCAGTGTAGTCAGTGTGTGAGTGAGTGTGTTAATATTCACCATGATCACAGGCCTCACACAGGGAGCCCAGTGTAGTCAGTGTGTGAGTGAGTGTGTTAATATTCACCCTGATCACAGGCCTCACACAGGGAATCAAGTGTAGACAGTGTGTGAGTGAGTGAGTTAATCTGCACCCTGATCACAGACCTCAAACAGGGAACCAGTGTAGACAGTGTGTGAGTGAGTGTGTTAATATTCACGCTGATCACAGACCTCACATAGGAGCCCAGTGTAGACAGTGTGTGAATGAATGTGTTAATATTCACCCTGATCACAGGCATCACGCAGGGAGCCCAGTGAAGGCATTGTGTGAGTGATTGTGTTAATATTTATTCTGTTCACAGGCCACACACCGGGAGCCCATGTACAAAATGTGTGAGTGAGTGTGTTAATATTCACCCTGATCTCAAGTCTGACAAAGAGAGCCAGAGTAGACAGTGTGTTAGTGATTTTGTTAATATTCACGCTGATCACAGACCTCATATAGGCAGCCAGGTGCAGACAGTGTGTGAACGATTGTGTTAATATTCACACTGATCACAGGCCTCACACAGGGAGCCCAGTGTAGACAGTGTGTGAGTGAATGTGTTAATATTTACTCTGATCACAGCCCTTACACAGGGAGCCCAGTGTCGACAGTGTGTGAGTGAGTGTGTTAATATTCACCCTGATCACAAGTCTGTCAAAGAGAGCCCAGTGGACACAGTGAGTGAGTCTGTTAATAGTTACCCTGATCACAGCCGTCACACAGGGAGCCCAGTGTAGACAGTGTGTGAGTGAGTGTGTTAATATTCACCCTGATAACAGGCCCCACACAGGGAGCCCAGTTTCGAGAGTGTGTTATTGAGTAAGCTGATATTCACCCTGATCACATTGCTCACACAGGGAGCCTAGTGTTGACAGTGTGTGAGTGAGTGTGTTAATATTCACCCAGATCACAGGCCTCACAAAGGGAGCCCAGTGGAGACAGTGTGTGAGTGACTTTCTTAGTATTCACCCTGATGACATGCCGCTCACAGGGATCTCAGTGTAGACAGTGTGTGAGACAGTGTGTTAATATTCTCCCTGATCACAGGCCTCACACAGTGAGCCCAGTGTAGAAAGCGTGTGAGTGAGTCTGTTAATATTCTCCCTGATCACAGGCCTCACACAGGGAGCCCAGTGTATTCAGTGTATGAGTGATTGTGTTAATATTGACCTTGATCACAGGCCTCACACAGGGAGCCTAGTACAGACAGTGTGTGAGTCAATGTGTTAAATTTTCCCGGATCACAGACCTCTAACATGGAGCCCACTGGAGACACTGTGTGAGTGAGTGTCTCAGTATTCACCCTGATGACAGGCATCTCACAGGGATCCCAGTCGGTACAGTGCATGAGTGAGTCTGTTAATATTCACACGGATCAAAGGCCTCACACAATGAACCAAGTGCAGACAGTGTGTGAGTGATTGTGTTAATATTCACCTTGAACACAGGCCTCACACAAGGGGCCCAGTGTAGACAGTGTTTGTGTGAGTGTGTTAATATTCACCTTGATCACAGGCCTCACACAGGGAGCCCAGTGTTGACAGCGTGTGATTGAGTGTGTTAATATTCACCCTGATCACATGCCTCACAAAGGGAGCCCAGTGTATACAGTGTGTGAGTGAGTGTGTTAATATTCATCCTGATCACAGGCCTCACACAGGGAGCCCAGTATAGACAGCGTGTGATTGAGTGTGTTAATATTCACCCTGATCACAGGCCTCACAAAGGGAGCCCAGTGTAGACAGTGTATGAGTGAGTGTGTTAATATTCACCTTGATCACAGATCTCAAACAGGGAGCCCAGTGTAGACAGATTGTGAGTGTGTGTCTTAGTATTCACACTGATCACAAGTTTCACACAGGGAACCCAGTGCAGACATTGTGTGAGTGAGTGTGTTAATATGCACCCTGATCACAGGCCTCACACATGGAGCCCAGTGTAGACAGCGTGTGAGTGAGTCTGTTAATATTCTCCCTGATCACAGGCTCACACAGGGAGCCCAGTGTATTCAGTGTATGAGTGAGTGTGTTAATATTCATCCTGATCACAGGCCTCACACAGGGAGCCCAGTGTAGACAGTGTGAGAGTGACTGTGTTAATATTCATCCTGATCACAGGCCACACAAAGGGAGCCCAGTGTAGACAGTGTGAGAGTGACTGTGTTAATATTCATCCTGATCACAGGCCTCACAAAGGGAGCCCAGTGTAGACAGTGTGAGAGTGACTGTGTTAATATTCATCCTGATCACAGGCCACACAAAGGGAGCCCAGTGTAGACAGTGTGAGAGTGACTGTGTTAATATTCATCCTGATCACAGGCCTCACACAGGGAGCCCAGTATAGACAGTGTGTGATTGAGTGTGTTAATATTCACCCTGATCACAGGCCTCACAAAGGGAGCCCAGTGTAGACAGTGTGAGAGTGACTGTGTTAATATTCATCATGATCACAGGCCTCACACATGGAGCCCAGTGTTGACAGTGTATGAGTGAGTGTGTTAATATTCACCTTGATCACAAGCCTCACACAGGGAGCCCAGTGTAGACAGTGTGTGAGTGAATGTGTTAATATTTACTCTGATCACAGCCCTTACACAGGGAGCCCAGTGTCGACAGTGTGTGAGTGAGTGTGTTAATATTCACCCTGATCACAAGTCTGTCAAAGAGAGCCCAGTGGACACAGTGAGTGAGTCTGTTAATAGTTACCCTGATCACAGCCGTCACACAGGGAGCCCAGTGTAGACAGTGTGTGAGTGAGTGTTTTAATATTCACCCTGATAACAGGCCCCACACAGGGAGCCCAGTTTCGAGAGTGTGTTATTGAGTAAGCTGATATTCACCCTGATCACAGCCGTCACACAGGGAGCCTAGTGTTGACAGTGTGTGAGTGAGTGTGTTAATATTCACCCAGATCACAGGCCTCACAAAGGGAGCCCAGTGGAGACAGTGTGTGAGTGACTTTCTTAGTATTCACCCTGATGACATGCCGCTCACAGGGATCTCAGTGTAGACAGTGTGTGAGACAGTGTGTTAATATTCTCCCTGATCACAGGCCTCACACAGTGAGCCCAGTGTAGAAAGCGTGTGAGTGAGTCTGTTAATATTCTCCCTGATCACAGGCCTCACACAGGGAGCCCAGTGTATTCAGTGTATGAGTGATTGTGTTAATATTGACCTTGATCACAGGCCTCACACAGGGAGCCTAGTACAGACAGTGTGTGAGTCAATGTGTTAAATTTTCCCGGATCACAGACCTCTAACATGGAGCCCACTGGAGACACTGTGTGAGTGAGTGTCTCAGTATTCACCCTGATGACAGGCATCTCACAGGGATCCCAGTCGGTACAGTGCATGAGTGAGTCTGTTAATATTCACACGGATCAAAGGCCTCACACAATGAACCAAGTGCAGACAGTGTGTGAGTGATTGTGTTAATATTCACCTTGAACACAGGCCTCACACAAGGGGCCCAGTGTAGACAGTGTTTGTGTGAGTGTGTTAATATTCACCTTGATCACAGGCCTCACACAGGGAGCCCAGTGTTGACAGCGTGTGATTGAGTGTGTTAATATTCACCCTGATCACATGCCTCACAAAGGGAGCCCAGTGTATACAGTGTGTGAGTGAGTGTGTTAATATTCATCCTGATCACAGGCCTCACACAGGGAGCCCAGTATAGACAGCGTGTGATTGAGTGTGTTAATATTCACCCTGATCACAGGCCTCACAAAGGGAGCCCAGTGTAGACAGTGTGTGAGTGAGTGTGTTAATATTCATCCTGATCACAGGCCTCACACATGGAGCCCAGTGTTGACAGTGTTTGAGTCAGTCTGTTAATATTCACCCTGAACACAGGCCTCACACAAGGGGCCCAGTGTAGACAGTGTTTGTGTGAGTGTGTTAATATTCACCTTGATCACAGGCCTCACACAGTAACCCCAGTGTTGACAGTGTGTGAGTGACTGTGTTAATATTCATCCTGATCACAGGCCTCACACATGGAGCCCAGTGTTGACAGTGTATGAGTGAGTGTGTTAATATTCACCTTGATCACAGATCTCAAACAGGGAGCCCAGTGTAGACAGATTGTGAGTGTGTGTCTTAGTATTCACACTGATCACAAGTTTCACACAGGGAACCCAGTGCAGACATTGTGTGAGTGAGTGTGTTAATATGCACCCTGATCACAGGCCTCACACATGGAGCCCAGTGTAGACAGCGTGTGAGTGAGTCTGTTAATATTCTCCCTGATCACAGGCTCACACAGGGAGCCCAGTGTATTCAGTGTATGAGTGAGTGTGTTAATATTCATCCTGATCACAGGCCTCACACAGGGAGCCCAGTGTAGACAGTGTGAGAGTGACTGTGTTAATATTCATCCTGATCACAGGCCACACAAAGGGAGCCCAGTGTAGACAGTGTGAGAGTGACTGTGTTAATATTCATCCTGATCACAGGCCTCACAAAGGGAGCCCAGTGTAGACAGTGTGAGAGTGACTGTGTTAATATTCATCCTGATCACAGGCCTCACACAGGGAGCCCAGTATAGACAGTGTGTGATTGAGTGTGTTAATATTCACCCTGATCACAGGCCTCACAAAGGGAGCCCAGTGTAGACAGTGTGAGAGTGTCTGTGTTAATATTCATCATGATCACAGGCCTCACACATGGAGCCCAGTGTTGACAGTGTATGAGTGAGTGTGTTAATATTCACCTTGATCACAAGCCTCACACAGGGAGCCCAGTGTAGACAGTGTGTGAGTGAATGTGTTAATATTTACTCTGATCACAGCCCTTACACAGGGAGCCCAGTGTCGACAGTGTGTGAGTGAGTGTGTTAATATTCACCCTGATCACAAGTCTGTCAAAGAGAGCCCAGTGGACACAGTGAGTGAGTCTGTTAATAGTTACCCTGATCACAGCCGTCACACAGGGAGCCCAGTGTAGACAGTGTGTGAGTGAGTGTTTTAATATTCACCCTGATAACAGGCCCCACACAGGGAGCCCAGTTTCGAGAGTGTGTTATTGAGTAAGCTGATATTCACCCTGATCACAGCCGTCACACAGGGAGCCTAGTGTTGACAGTGTGTGAGTGAGTGTGTTAATATTCACCCAGATCACAGGCCTCACAAAGGGAGCCCAGTGGAGACAGTGTGTGAGTGACTTTCTTAGTATTCACCCTGATGACATGCCGCTCACAGGGATCTCAGTGTAGACAGTGTGTGAGACAGTGTGTTAATATTCTCCCTGATCACAGGCCTCACACAGTGAGCCCAGTGTAGAAAGCGTGTGAGTGAGTCTGTTAATATTCTCCCTGATCACAGGCCTCACACAGGGAGCCCAGTGTATTCAGTGTATGAGTGATTGTGTTAATATTGACCTTGATCACAGGCCTCACACAGGGAGCCTAGTACAGACAGTGTGTGAGTCAATGTGTTAAATTTTCCCGGATCACAGACCTCTAACATGGAGCCCACTGGAGACACTGTGTGAGTGAGTGTCTCAGTATTCACCCTGATGACAGGCATCTCACAGGGATTCCAGTCGGTACAGTGCATGAGTGAGTCTGTTAATATTCACACGGATCAAAGGCCTCACACAATGAACCAAGTGCAGACAGTGTGTGAGTGATTGTGTTAATATTCACCTTGAACACAGGCCTCACACAAGGGGCCCAGTGTAGACAGTGTTTGTGTGAGTGTGTTAATATTCACCTTGATCACAGGCCTCACACAGGGAGCCCAGTGTTGACAGCGTGTGATTGAGTGTGTTAATATTCACCCTGATCACATGCCTCACAAAGGGAGCCCAGTGTATACAGTGTGTGAGTGAGTGTGTTAATATTCATCCTGATCACAGGCCTCACACAGGGAGCCCAGTATAGACAGCGTGTGATTGAGTGTGTTAATATTCACCCTGATCACAGGCCTCACAAAGGGAGCCCAGTGTAGACAGTGTGTGAGTGAGTGTGTTAATATTCATCCTGATCACAGGCCTCACACATGGAGCCCAGTGTTGACAGTGTTTGAGTCAGTCTGTTAATATTCACCCTGAACACAGGCCTCACACAAGGGGCCCAGTGTAGACAGTGTTTGTGTGAGTGTGTTAATATTCACCTTGATCACAGGCCTCACACAGTAACCCCAGTGTTGACAGTGTGTGAGTGACTGTGTTAATATTCATCCTGATCACAGGCCTCACACATGGAGCCCAGTGTTGACAGTGTATGAGTGAGTGTGTTAATATTCACCTTGATCACAGATCTCAAACAGGGAGCCCAGTGTAGACAGATTGTGAGTGTGTGTCTTAGTATTCACACTGATCACAAGTTTCACACAGGGAACCCAGTGCAGACATTGTGTGAGTGAGTGTGTTAATATGCACCCTGATCACAGGCCTCACACATGGAGCCCAGTGTAGACAGCGTGTGAGTGAGTCTGTTAATATTCTCCCTGATCACAGGCTCACACAGGGAGCCCAGTGTATTCAGTGTATGAGTGAGTGTGTTAATATTCATCCTGATCACAGGCCTCACACAGGGAGCCCAGTGTAGACAGTGTGAGAGTGACTGTGTTAATATTCATCCTGATCACAGGCCACACAAAGGGAGCCCAGTGTAGACAGTGTGAGAGTGACTGTGTTAATATTCATCCTGATCACAGGCCTCACAAAGGGAGCCCAGTGTAGACAGTGTGAGAGTGACTGTGTTAATATTCATCCTGATCACAGGCCTCACACAGGGAGCCCAGTATAGACAGTGTGTGATTGAGTGTGTTAATATTCACCCTGATCACAGGCCTCACAAAGGGAGCCCAGTGTAGACAGTGTGAGAGTGACTGTGTTAATATTCATCATGATCACAGGCCTCACACATGGAGCCCAGTGTTGACAGTGTATGAGTGAGTGTGTTAATATTCACCTTGATCACAAGCCTCACACAGGGAGCCCAGTGTAGACAGTGTGTGAGTGAATGTGTTAATATTTACTCTGATCACAGCCCTTACACAGGGAGCCCAGTGTCGACAGTGTGTGAGTGAGTGTGTTAATATTCACCCTGATCACAAGTCTGTCAAAGAGAGCCCAGTGGACACAGTGAGTGAGTCTGTTAATAGTTACCCTGATCACAGCCGTCACACAGGGAGCCCAGTGTAGACAGTGTGTGAGTGAGTGTTTTAATATTCACCCTGATAACAGGCCCCACACAGGGAGCCCAGTTTCGAGAGTGTGTTATTGAGTAAGCTGATATTCACCCTGATCACAGCCGTCACACAGGGAGCCTAGTGTTGACAGTGTGTGAGTGAGTGTGTTAATATTCACCCAGATCACAGGCCTCACAAAGGGAGCCCAGTGGAGACAGTGTGTGAGTGACTTTCTTAGTATTCACCCTGATGACATGCCGCTCACAGGGATCTCAGTGTAGACAGTGTGTGAGACAGTGTGTTAATATTCTCCCTGATCACAGGCCTCACACAGTGAGCCCAGTGTAGAAAGCGTGTGAGTGAGTCTGTTAATATTCTCCCTGATCACAGGCCTCACACAGGGAGCCCAGTGTATTCAGTGTATGAGTGATTGTGTTAATATTGACCTTGATCACAGGCCTCACACAGGGAGCCTAGTACAGACAGTGTGTGAGTCAATGTGTTAAATTTTCCCGGATCACAGACCTCTAACATGGAGCCCACTGGAGACACTGTGTGAGTGAGTGTCTCAGTATTCACCCTGATGACAGGCATCTCACAGGGATCCCAGTCGGTACAGTGCATGAGTGAGTCTGTTAATATTCACACGGATCAAAGGCCTCACACAATGAACCAAGTGCAGACAGTGTGTGAGTGATTGTGTTAATATTCACCTTGAACACAGGCCTCACACAAGGGGCCCAGTGTAGACAGTGTTTGTGTGAGTGTGTTAATATTCACCTTGATCACAGGCCTCACACAGGGAGCCCAGTGTTGACAGCGTGTGATTGAGTGTGTTAATATTCACCCTGATCACAGGCCTCACAAAGGGAGCCCAGTGTATACAGTGTGTGAGTGAGTGTGTTAATA
This sequence comes from Pristiophorus japonicus, assembly GCF_044704955.1. NCBI lineage: Eukaryota > Metazoa > Chordata > Chondrichthyes > Pristiophoridae > Pristiophorus > Pristiophorus japonicus. The sequence goes on along the minus strand of NW_027252668.1, from coordinate 10,680,302 downwards.
TTCATCCTGATCACAGGCCTCACACAGGGAGCCCAGTATAGACAGCGTGTGATTGAGTGTGTTAATATTCACCCTGATCACAGGCCTCACAAAGGGAGCCCAGTGTAGACAGTGTGTGAGTGAGTGTGTTAATATTCATCCTGATCACAGGCCTCACACATGGAGCCCAGTGTTGACAGTGTATGAGTCAGTCTGTTAATATTCACCTTGAACACAGGCCTCACACAAGGGGCCCAGTGTAGACAGTGTTTGTGTGAGTGTGTTAATATTCATCCTGATCACAGGCCTCACACAGGGAGCCCAGTATAGACAGCGTGTGATTGAGTGTGTTAATATTCACCCTGATCACAGGCCTCACAAAGGGAGCCCAGTGTAGACAGTGTGTGAGTGAGTGTGTTAATATTCATCCTGATCACAGGCCTCACACATGGAGCCCAGTGTTGACAGTGTTTGAGTCAGTCTGTTAATATTCACCTTGAACACAGGCCTCACACAAGGGGCCCAGTGTAGACAGTGTTTGTGTGAGTGTGTTAATATTCATCCTGATCACAGGCCTCACACATGGAGCCCAGTGTTGACAGTGTATGAGTGAGTGTGTTAATATTCACCTTGATCACAGATCTCAAACAGGGAGCCCAGTGTAGACAGATTGTGAGTGTGTGTCTTAGTATTCACACTGATCACAAGTTTCACACAGGGAACCCAGTGCAGACATTGTGTGAGTGAGTGTGTTAATATGCACCCTGATCACAGGCCTCACACATGGAGCCCAGTGTAGACAGCGTGTGAGTGAGTCTGTTAATATTCTCCCTGATCACAGGCTCACACAGGGAGCCCAGTGTATTCAGTGTATGAGTGAGTGTGTTAATATTCATCCTGATCACAGGCCTCACACAGGGAGCCCAGTGTAGACAGTGTGAGAGTGACTGTGTTAATATTCATCCTGATCACAGGCCACACAAAGGGAGCCCAGTGTAGACAGTGTGAGAGTGACTGTGTTAATATTCATCCTGATCACAGGCCTCACAAAGGGAGCCCAGTGTAGACAGTGTGAGAGTGACTGTGTTAATATTCATCCTGATCACAGGCCTCACACAGGGAGCCCAGTATAGACAGTGTGTGATTGAGTGTGTTAATATTCACCCTGATCACAGGCCTCACAAAGGGAGCCCAGTGTAGACAGTGTGAGAGTGACTGTGTTAATATTCATCATGATCACAGGCCTCACACATGGAGCCCAGTGTTGACAGTGTATGAGTGAGTGTGTTAATATTCACCTTGATCACAAGCCTCACACAGGGAGCCCAGTGTAGACAGTGTGTGAGTCAATGTGGTAAAATTCTCCCTGATCACAGACCTCAAACAGGGAGCCCAGTGTAGACAGATTGTGAGTGTGTGTCTTAGTATTCACACTGATCACAAGTCTCACACAGGGAACCCAGTGTAGACATTGTGTGAGTGAGTGTGTTAATATTCACCTTGAACACAGGCCTCACACAGGGAGCCAAGTGCAGATAGTGTGTGAGTGAGTGTGTTAATATTCACCCTGATCACTGGCCTCACACAGAGAATCCAGTGTTGAAAGTGTAGTGTGTGTGTTAATATTCACCCTGATCACAGGCATCACACAGGGAGCTCAGTGTACACAGTGTGTGAGTGAGTGTGTGAATATTCACCCTGATCACAGACGTCACTGAAGGAGCACAGTGCAGCCAGTGTGTGAGTGATTGTGTTAAGATTTACCCTCGATCACAGGCCTCGCAGAAGGAGCCCTGTGTAGACAGTGTGTGAGTGAGTTTGTTAATATTCACCCTGATCACAGCCCTCACCTAGGAGTCCAGTGCAGACAGTGTGTGAGTGATTGTGTTAATATTCACCCTGATCACAGGCCTCACACATTTTGCCCAGTGTAGAGAGTGAGTGAGTGTGTTAATATTTACCCTGATCACAGGCATCTGCACAGGGAGCCCAGTGTAGATTGTGTGTTAGTGAGTGTTCTAATATTCACCGTGTTCACAATTCTGTCAAAGATTGCCAGTGTAGACAGTGTGTTAGTGAGTGTGTAAATATTAACTCTGATCCCAGGCCTCACACAGGGAGCCCAGTGTAGACAGTGTGTGAGTGAGTGTGTTAATATTCACCCTGATCACAAGTCTGTCAAAGAGAGCCAGTGTAAAAGTGTGTGAGTGAGTGTGTTAATATTCACCCTGATCACGTACTCACACAGGGAGCCTAGTATAGACAGTGTGTGAGTGAGTGTGTTAATATTCACCCTGATCACAGGCCTCAAAAAGGGAGCCCAGTGTAGAATGTGTGTGAGTGAGTGTATTAATATTCACCCACTTCATAGCCCTTACACAGCGAGCCCAGTGTACACAGTGTGTGTGTGTGTGTGTGTGTTAATATTCATCCTGATCAAAGACCTCACTCTGGGAGCCCAGTGTAGAATGCCTGTGAGTGAGTGTGTTAATATTCAACCTGATCACAGGCCTCACACAGGGAGCCGAGTACAGACAGTGTGTGAGTGAGTGTGTTAATATTCACCCTGATCACAGGCCTCACACAGGGAGCCCAGTGAATATTGTGTGTGACTGAGTGTGTTAATATTCACCCTGATCAAAGGCCTCACACAGGGATCCCAGTGTAGTCAGTGTGTGAGTGAGTGTGTTAATATTCACCCTGATCACAGGCCTCACACAGGGAATCAAGTGTAGACAGTGTGTGAGTGAGTGAGTTAATCTGCACCCTGATCACAGACCTCAAACAGGGAACCAGTGTAGACAGTGTTTGAGTGAGTGTGTTAATATTCACGCTGATCACAGACCTCACATAGGAGCCCAGTTTAAACAGTATGTGAATGATTGTGTTAATATTCACCCTGATCACAGGCCTTACGCAGGGAGCCCAGTGTAGACAATGTGTGAGTGATTGCGTTAATATTTACGCTGTTCACAGGCCTCACACCGGGAGCCCAGTGTACAAAATGTGTGAGTGAGTGTGTTAATATTCACCCTGATCTCAAGTCTGACAAAGAGAGCCAGAGTAGACAGTGTGTTAGTGAGTGTGTTAATATTCACGCTGATCACAGACCTCATATAGGCAGCCAGTTGCAGACAGTGTGTGAGTGAATGTGTTAATATTTACTCTGATCACAGCCCTTACACAGGGAGCCCAGTGTAGACAGTGTGTGAGTGAGTGTGTTAATATTCACCCTGATCACAAGTCTGTCAAAGAGAGCCCAGTGGACACAGTGAGTCAGTCTGTTAATATTTACCCTGATCACAGCCGTCACACAGGGATCCCAGTATAGACAGTGTGTGAGTGTGTGTGTTAATATTCACCCTGATCACAGGCCCGACACAGCAAGCTCAGTTTCGAGAGTGTGTGATTGAGTCTGTTAATATTCACCCTGATCACAGGCTTCACATCGGGAGCCCAGTGCAGACAGTGCATGAGTGAGTGTGTTAATATTCATCCTGATCATCGGCCTCACACTGGGAGACCAGTATAGACAGTGTGTAAGTGAGTCTGTTAATATTCACCCTGATCACAGCCCTCATACAAGGAGCCGAGTGTCGACAGTATATGAGGGAGTGTGTTAATATTCACCTTGATCACAGACCTCAAACAGGGAGCCCAGTGTCGACAGATTGTGAGTGAGTGTCTTAGTTTTCACACTGATGACAGGCCTCTCACAGAGATCTCAGTCTAGGCAGTGTGTGAGTGAGCGTGTTAATATTCACCTTGATCACAGGCCTCACACAGGGAGCCCAGTGTATTCAGTGTGTGAGTGTTTTTGTTAATATTCACCCTGACCACAGGCCTAACACAAGGAGCCCAATGTAGGCAGTGTGTAATTGATTGTGTTAATATGCACCCTGATCACAAGCTTTACACATAGAGCCCAGTGTAGACAGTGTGTGAGTGAGTGTGTTAATACCCATCCTGATCACAGGCCTCTCACAGCGAGCCCAGTGTAGACAGTGAGTGAGTGAGTGTGTTAATATTCACTCTGATCACAGGCCTCACACAGGGACCCCAGTGTAGACAGTCTGTGAGTTAGTGTGTTAATATGCACCCTGATCACAGGCCTCAGACAGGAAGCCCAGTGTAGACAGTGTGTGAGTGTGTGTGTTAATATTCACCCTGATCACAGGCCTCACGCCGGGAGCCCAGTATAGAGAGTGTGTGAGTGAGTGTGTTCATATTGACCCTGATCACAGGCCTCACACAAGGAGTCCAGGGTTGACAGTGTATGAATGAGTGTGTTAATATTCACCTTGATCACAGGCCTCACACAGGAGCCCAGTGTAGACAGGTTGTGAGTGTGTCTCTTAGTATTCACACTGATGAGAGGCCTCTCACAGGCAACCCAGTGTAGACAGTGTATGAGTGAATGTGTTAATATTCACACTGATCACAGGCCTGACACAGGGAGCCCAGTGGAGACAGTGTGTGAGTGAGTGTTTTAATATTCACCCTGATCATACGCCTCAGACAGTGAGCCCAGTGACGACAGTGTGTGAGTGAGTGTGTTAATATTCACCCTGATCACAGGCCTCACACCGGGAGCCCAGTATAGACAGTGTGTGAGTGAGTGGGTTAATATTCACCCTGATCACAGGCCTCACACAGGGAGCCCAGTGTAGACAGTGTATGAGTGAGTGTTTTAATATTCACCTTGACCACAGGGCTCACACAGGGAGCCCAGTGTTGACTGTGTGTGAGTCAATGTGCTAAAATTCTCCCTGATCAGAGACCTCAAACAGGGAGCCCAGTGTAGACAGATTGTGAGTGAGTGTCTTAGTATTCAACTGATGACAGGCCTCTCACAGGGATCTCAGTGTAGACAGTGTGTGAGTGAGTTGTTAATATTCACACTGATCACAGGCCTGACACAGGGAACCAGTGTAGACAGTGTGTGAGACAGTGTGTTAATATTCACCCTGTTCACAGGTCTCTCACAAGGAGCCCATTGTAGATTGTGTGTGAGAGAGTGTTTTAAAATTCACCCTGATCACAGGCCTCACACAAGGAGTCCAGGGTTGACAGTGTATGAGTGAGTGTGTTTATATTCACCTTGATCACAGGCCTCACACAGGGAGCCCAGTGCAGATGGTGTGTGAGTCAAGTGTTAAAATTCACCCGGATCACAGACCTCTAACAGCGAGCCCAGTGGCGACAGTGTGTGAGTGACTTTCTTAGTATTCACTCTCATGACAGGCCTCTCAAAAGGAGCCCAGTGCAGACAGTGTTTGAGTCAATGTGTTAAAATACACCCTGATCACAGACCTCAAGTAGGGAGCCCAGTGTAGACAGTGTGTGAGTGAGTGTCTTAGTATTCACACTGATGACAGGCCTCTCACAGGGATCTTAGTGTAGGCAGTGTGTGAGTGAGTGTGCTAATATTCACCCTGATCACAGGCCTCACAAAGGGAATCAAGTGTAGAGAGTGTTTGAGTGAGTGAGTTAATCTGCACCCTGATCACAGACCTCAAACAGGGAACCAGTGTAGAAAGTGTGTGATTGAGTGTGTTAATATTCACGCGGATCACAGACCTCACGCAGGGAGCCCAGTGAAGACAGTGTGTGAGTGATTGTGTTAATATTTACGCTGTTCACAGGCCTCACACAGGGAGCCCAGTGTAGGCAATGTGTGAGTGTGTTAATATTCGCCCTGATCTCAAGCCTTACAGAGGGGGCCCAGTGTTTACAGTGTGTGAGTCTGTGTGTTGATATTCACCCTGATCACAGGCCTCACACAAGGAGCCCAGTGTAGATCGTGTGTGAGTGAGTGTGTTAATATTCACCCTGATCACAGGCCTCACACAGGGAGCCCAGTATAGACAGCGTGTGATTGAGTGTGTTAATATTCACCCTGATCACAGGCCTCACACCGGGAGCCCAGTGTAGACAGTGTGTGAGTGAGTGTGTTAATATTCATCCTGATCACAGGCCTCACACATGGAGCCCAGTGTTGACAGTGTATGAGTGAGTGTGTTAATATTTACCTTGATCACAGGCCTCACACAGGGAGCCCAGTGTAGACAGTGTGTGAGTCAATGTGGTAAAATTCTCCCTGATCACAGACCTCAAATAGGAAGCCCAGTGTAGACAGATTGTGAGTGTGTGTCTTAGTATTCACACTGATCACAGGTCTCACACAGGGAACCCAGTGTAGACATTGTGTGAGTGAGTGTGTTAATATGCACCCTGATCACAGGCCTCACACATGGAGCCCAGTGCAGACAGCGTGTGAGTGAATCTGTTAATATTCTTCCTGATCACAGGCCTCACACAGGGAGCCCAGTGTAGACAGCGTGTGAATGAGGCTGTTAATATTCTCCCTGATCACAGGCTCACACAGGGAGCCCAGTGTATTCAGTGTATGAGTGAGTGTGTTAATATTCACCTTGATCATAGGTCTCACACAGGGAGCCCTGTGTATATAGTGTGTGAGTGAGTGTGTTAATATTCACCCTGATCACAGGCCATACAAAGAGAGACCAGTGTAGACAGTGTTTGAGTGAGTGTGTTAATATTCACCCTGATCACAGGCCTCGCACATGGAGCCCAGTGTAGAAAGTGTTTGAGTGTGTGTGTTAATATGCACCCTGATCACAGGGCTCACAAAGGTAGCCAAGTGTCGACAGTGTGTGAGTGAGTCTGTTTATATTCACCTTGAACACAGGCCTCACACAGGGAGCCAAGTGCAGACAGTGTGTGAGTGAGTGTGTTAATATTCACTCTGATCACAGGTCGCAGTCAGGGATCCCAGTGTAGACCGTTGTTAGAGTGTTTATATTCACCCTGATCACTGGCCTCACACAGAGAATCCAGTGTTGAAAGTGTAGTATGTGTGTTAATATTCACCCTGATCACAGGCCTCACACAGGGAGCTCAGTGTACACAGTGTGTGAATGAGTGTGTGAATATTCACACTGATCACAGACATCACTGAAGGAGCACAGTGCAGCCAGTGTGTGAGTGAATGTGTTAAGATTTACCCTCGATCACAGGCCTCGCAGAAGGAGCCCTGTGTAGACAGTTTGTGAGTGAGTTTGTTAATATTCACCCTGATCACAGCCCTCACATAGGAGCCCAGTGCAGACAGTGTGTGAGTGATTGTGTTAATATTCACCCTGATCACAGGCCTCACACATTTTGCCCAGTGTAGACAGTGAGTGAGTGTGTTAATATTTACCCTGATCACAGGCATCTGCACAGGGGGCCCAGTGTAGATTGTGTGTTAGTGAGTGTTCTAATATTCACCATGTTCACAATTCTGTCAAAGAGTGCCAGTGTAGACAGTATGTGAGTGAGTGTGTTAATATTCACCCTGATCACAAGTCTGTCAAATAGAGCCAGTGTAAAAGTGTGTGAGTGAGTGTGTTAATATTCACCCTGATCACGTACTCACACAGGGAGCCTAGTATAGACAGCGTGTGAGTGAGTGTGTTAATATTCACCCTGATCACAGGCCTCAAAAAGGGAGCCCAGTGTAGAATGTGTGTGAGTGAGTGTATTAATATTCACCCACTTCATAGCCCTTACACAGCGAGTCCAGTGTACACAGTGTGTGTGTGTGTGTGTGTTAATATTCATCCTGATCAAAGACCTCACTCTGGGAGCCCAGTGTAGAATGCCTGTGAGTGAGTGTGTTAATATTCAACCTGATCACAGGCCTCACACAGGGAGCCTAGTACAGACAGTGTGTGAGTGAGTGTGTTAATATTCACCCTGATCACAGGCCTCACACAGGGAGCCCAGTGAATATTGTGTGTGACTGAGTGTGTTAATATTCACCCTGATCACAGGCCTCACACAGGGATCCCAGTGTAGTCAGTGTGTGAGTGAGTGTGTTAATATTCACCCTGATCACAGGCCTCACACAGGGAATCAAGTGTAGACAGTGTGTGAGTGAGTGAGTTAATCTGCACCCTGATCACAGACCTCAAACAGGGAACCAGTGTAGACAGTGTGTGAGTGAGTGTGTTAATATTCACGCTGATCACAGACCTAACATAGGAGCCCAGTGTATTCAGTGTGTGAGTGTTTTTGTTAATATTCACCCTGACAACAGGCCTAACACAAGGAGCCCAATGTAGGCAGTGTGTAATTGATTGTGTTAATATGCACCCTGATCACAAGCCTCACACATAGAGCCCAGTGTAGATAGTGTGTGAGTGAGTGTGTTAATACCCATCCTGATCACAGGCCTCTCACAGTGAGCCCAGTGCAGACAGTGAGTGAGTGAGTGTGTTAATATTCACTCTGATCACAGGCCTCACACAGGGAGCCCAGTGTAGAGAGTCTGCGAGTGTGTGTGTTAATATTCACACTGATCAGAGGCCTCACACAGGGACCCCAGTGTAGACAGTCTGTGAGTTAGTGTGTTAATATGCACCCTGATCACAGACCTCAGACAGGGAGCCCAGTGTAGACAGTGTGTGAGTGTGTGTGTTAATATTCACCCTGATCACAGGCCTCACGCCGGGAGCCGAGTTTACACAGTGTGTGAGTGAATGTGTTAATATTCATCCTGATCATCGGCCTCACACTGGGAGCCCAGTATAGAGAGTGTGTGAGTGAGTGTGTTCATATTCACCCTGATCACAGGCCTCACACAAGGAGTCCAGGGTTGACAGTGTGTGAGTGAGTGTGTTAATATTCACCCTGATCACAGGCCTCATTCAAGGAGCCCAGTGTAGTCAGTATATGAGTGAGTGTGTTAAAATTCTCCCTGATCACAGACCTCAAACAGGGAGCCCAGTGTCGACAGATTGTGAGTGAGTTTCTTAGTATTCACACTGATGACAGGCCTCTCACAGGGATCTCAGTGGAGACAGTGTGTGAGTGAGTGTGTTAATATTCACCCTGATCACATGCCTCACACAGGGAGCCCAGTGTATTCAGTGTATGAGTGAGTGTGTTAATATTCTCCCTGATCACAGGCCTCACACAGGGAGCCGAGTGCAGACAGTGTGTGAGTGAATGTGTTAAAATTTACCCGGATCACAGACCTCTAACAGGGAGCCCACTGGAGACAGTGTGTGACTGAGTGTCTTAGTATTCACCGTGATGACAGGTCTCACACCAGTAGCCCAGTGTAGACAGTGCGTGAGTGAGTGTGTTAATATTCACCCTGATCACAGGCCTCACACAGGGAGCCCAGTGCAGACAGTCTGTGAGTCAATGTGTTAAAATTCACCCGGATCAGAGAGCTGTAACAGCGAGCCCAGTGGCGACAGTATGTGAGTGACTGTCTTCGTATTCACTCTGATGACAGGCCTCTCACAAGCATCCCAGTGTGGACAGTGTTTGAGTCAATGTGTTAAATACACCCTGATCACAGACCTCAAGTAGGGAGCCCAGTGTAGACAGTGTGTGAGTGAGTGTCTTAGTATTCACCCTGATGAAAGGCCTCTCACAGGGATCCCAGTGTAGACAATGTGTGAGTGAGTGTGTTAATATTCACACTCATCACAGGCCTGACACAGGGAGCCCAGTGTAGACAGTGTGTGAGTGAGTGTGTTATTATTCACACTGATCACAGGCCTGACACAAGGAGCCCAGTGTAGGCAGTGTGTGAGTGAGTGTGTTAAAACTCTCCCTGATCACAGGCCTCACACAGGGATCCCAGTGTAGACAGTCTGTGAGTTAGTGTGTTAATATGCACCCTGATCACAGGCCTCACACAGGGAGCCCAGTGTCGACAGTGTGTGATTGAGTGTGTTAATATTCACCCTGATCACAGGCCTCACACCGGGAGCCGAGTGTAGACAGTGTATGAGTGAGTGAGTTAATATTCATCCTGATCATCGGCCTCCCACTGGGAGCCCAGTATAGACAGTGTGTGAGTGAGTGTGTTCATATTCACCTTGATCACAGGCCTCACACAGGGAGCCCAGTGTAGACAGATTGTGAATGTGTCTCTTAGTATTTACACTGATGAGAGGCCTCTCACAGGCAACCCAGTGTAGACAATGTATGAGTGAATGTGTTAATATTCACACTGATCACAGGCCTGACACAGGGAGCCCAGTGTAGACAGTGTGTGAGTGAGTGTGTTAATATTCACCCTGATCACAGGCCTCACACAAGGAGCCCAGTGTAGACAGTGTGTGAGTGAGTGTGTTAATATTCACCCTGATCACAGGCCTCACACAAGGAGCCCAGTGTAGACAGTGTGTGAGTGAGTGTGTTAATATTCACCCTGATCACAGGCCTCACACAAGGAGCCCAGTGTAGACAGTGTATGAGTGAGTGTGTTAATATTCACACTGATTACAGGCCTGACACAGGGAGCCCAGTGTCGACAGTGTGTGAGTAAGTGTGTTAATATTCACACTGATTACAGGCCTGACACAGGGAGCCCAGTGTCGACAGTGTGTGAGTAAGTGTGATAATATTCACACTGATCACAGGCCTGACACAGGGAGCCCAGTGTATTCAGTGTGTGAGTGTTTTTGTTAATATTCACCCTGATCACAGGCCTCACGCCGGGAGCCGAGTTTACACAGTGTGTGAGGGAATGTGTTAATATTCATCCTGATCATCGGCCTCACACTGGGAGCCCAGTATAGAGAGTGTGTGAGTGAGTGTGTTCATATTCACCCTGATCACAGGCCTCACACAAGGAGTCCAGGGTTGACAGTGTATGAGTGAGTGTGTTAATATTCACCTTGATCACAGGCCTCACACAGGGAGCCCAGTGTAGACAGATTGTGAGTGTGCCTCTTAGTATTCACACTGATGAGAGGCCTCTCACAGGCAACCCAGTGTAGACAGTGTATGAGTGAATGTGTTAATATTCACACTGATCACAGGCCTGACACAGGGAGCCCAATGCAGACAGTGTGTGAGTGAGTGTGTTAATATTCACCCTGATCACAGGTATCACACAGGGAGCCCAGTGTAGAGAGTGTGTGAGTGTGTGTGTTAATATTCAGCCTGATCACAGGCCTCACACAGGGAGCCCAGTGTAGACAGAGTGCGAGTGAGTCTGTGAATATTCACACTGATCACAGCCCTCAGACAGTGAGCCCAGTGACGACAGTGTGTGAGTGAGTGTAATAATATTCACCCTGATCACAAGCCTCACACCGGGAGCCCAGTATAGACAGTGTGTGAGTGAGTGTGTTAATAATCTCCCTGATCACAGGCCTCACACAAGGAGCCCAGTGTAGACAGTGTATGAGTGAGTGTTTTAATATTCACCTTGTTCACAGTGCTCACACACGGAGCCCAGTGTAGACTGTGTGTGAGTCAATGTGTTAAAATTCTCCCTGGTCACAGACCTCAGAAGGGAGCCCTGTGTAGACAGATTGTGAGTGAGTATCTTAGTATTCACACTGATGACAGGCCTCTCACAGTGATCTCAGTGTAGACAGTGTGTGAGTGAGTTGTTAATATTCACAGTGATCACAGGCCTGACACAGGGAACCCAGTGTAGACAGTGTGTGAGACAGTGTGTTAATATTTACCCTGATCATAGGTCTCTCACAGGGAGCCCAGTGTAGATCGTGTGTGAGAGAGTGTTTTAATATTCACCCTGATCAGAGACCTCACTCAGCGAGCGCAGTGTAGACAGAGTGTGAGTCAGTGTGTTAATTTTCACCCTGATCACAGGCCTCACACCGGGAGCCGAGTGTAGACAGAGTGTGAGTCAGTGTGTTAATATTCACCCTGATCACAGGCCTCACACCGGGAGCCGAGTGTAGACAGTGTATGAGTGAGTGTGTTAATATTCACCTTGATCACAGGCCTCACACAGGGAGCCCAGTGTAGACAGATTTGGAGTGTGTCTCTTAGTCTTCACACTGATGAGAGGCCTCTCACAGGCAACCCAGTGTAGACAATGTATGAGTGAATGTGTTAATATTCACACTGATCACAGGCCTCACACAGGGAGCCCAGTGTAGACAGAGTGTGAGTCAGTGTGTTAATATTCACCCTGATCACAGGTATCACACAGGGATCCCAGTGTTGACAGTGTTTGAGTGAATGTATTAATATTCACACTGATCACAGGCCTGACACAGGGGACCCAGTGTAGACAGAGGTTGAGTCAGTGTGTCAATATTCACCCTGATCACAGGCCTCACACAGGGAGCCCAGTGTAGAAAGTTTGTGTGTGAGTGAGTGTGTTAATATTTACCTTGATCACAGGCCTCACACATAGAGCCAAGTGCAGACAGTGTGTGAGTCAATGTGTTAAAATTCACCCGGATCACAGACCTCTAACAGGGAGCACAGTGGAGACAATGTGTGAGTGAGTCTGTTAATATTCACACTGATCACAGGCCTCACACAGTGAGACCACTGTAGACAGTGTGTGAGTGAGTGTGTGAATAGTCACGCTGATCACAGGTCTCTCACAGGGAGCCCAGTGTAGACAGTGTGTGAGTGAGTGTATTGATATTCACCCTGATCACAGGCCTCACACAAGGAACACAGTGTAGACAGTGTGTGAGTTAGTGTGTTAATATTCATCCTGATCAAAGGCCTCACACCGGGAGCCCAGTGTAGAGAGTGCGTGAGTCAATGTGTTAAAAATCACCCTGATCACAGACCTCAAGTAGCGAGCCCAGTGTAGACAGTGTGTGTCTGAGTTTGTTAATATTCACCCTGATCACTGGCCTCACACAGTGAGCCCAGTGTAGACAGTGATTGAATGAGTGTGTTAATATTCACTCTGATCACAGGTCTCTCATAGGGAGCACAGTGTAGACAGTGTATGAGTGAGTGTGTAAATATTCACCTTGATCACAGGCCTCACACAGGGAGCCCAGTGCAGACAGTGTATGAGTCAATGTGTTAAAATTCTCCCTGATCACAGACCTCAAACAAGGAGCCCAGTGTAGACAGATAGTAAGTGAGTGTCTTAGTATTCACACTGATGACAGGCCTCTCACAGGGATCTCAGTTTCAACAGTGTGTGAGTGAATGTGTTAATATTCACACTGATCACAGGCCTGACACAGAGAGCCCAGTGTTGACAGTGTGTGAGACAGTGTGTTAATATTCAACCTGATCACAGGTCTCTCACAGGGAGCAAAGTGTCGATCGGGTGTGAGTGAGTGCTTTCATATTCATCCTGATCACACCTCACACAGGGAGGCCAGTGTAGAAAGTGTGTGTGTGAGTGAGTGTGTTAATATTCACCCGAATCACACTCCTGATACAGGGAAACCAGTGTAAACAGTTCGTGAGTGTGTAAATATTCGCCCTGATCGCAGGCCTCACACAGGGAGACCAATGCAGACAGTGTGTGAGTCAATGTGATTAAATTCACCCGGATCACAGACCTCTAACAGGGAGCACAGTGGAGACAGTGTGTGAGTGAGTGTCTTAGTATTCACCCTGATGACAGGCCTCTCACAGTGATCCAAGTGGAGACAGTGTGTGAGTGAGTCTGTTAATATTCAAACTGATCACAGGCCTCACACAGTGAGCCATGTGGACAGTGAGTGAGTGAGTGTTATAATATTCACCCTGATCACAGGTCTCTCACAGGGAGCCCAGTGTAGACCGTGCGTGAGTGAGTGTGTTAATATTCATCCTGATCATCGGCCTCACACTGGGAGCCCAGTATAGACAGTGTGTAAGTGAGTGTCTTAGTATTCACAGTGATGACCGGTCTCTCACAGTGATCCCAGTATAGACAGTGTGTGAGTGAGTGTGTTCATACTCACACTGATCACAGTTCTGACACAGGGAGCCCAGTGCAGACAGTGTGTGTGTGAGTGAGTGAGTTGATATTCAACCTGATCACAGGTCTCCCACAAGGAGCCCAGTGTAGACAGTGAGTGAGTGTGTATGTTAATATTATCCCTGATCACAGTCCTCACACAAGGAGCCCAGTGCAGACAGTGTGTGAGTGAGTGTGTTAATATTCACCCTAATCACAGGTCTCTCACAGGGAGCCCAGTGTAGATCGTTGTGAGTGAGTCTTTTAATATTCACCCTGATCACAGGCCTCACACAGAGAGCCCAGTGTAGACAGAGTGCGAGCCAGTGTGTTAACATTCACTCTAATCACAGGTCTCACACAGAGTGCCCAGTGTAGACAGTGTGTGAGTGAGTGTGTTAATATTCACCCTGATCACAGGCCTCACACAGGGATCCCAGTGTAGACAGCGTGTGAGTGAATCTGTTAATATTCTCCCTGATCACAGGCCTCACACAGGGAGCCCAGTGCCGACAGCGTGTGAGTGAGACTGTTAATATTCTCCCTGATCACAGGCTCACACAGGGAGCCCAGTGTATTCTGTGTATGTGTGAGTGTGTTAATATTCACCTTGATCACAGGCCTCACACAATGAGCCCAGTGCAGACAATGTGTGAGTCATTGTGTTAAAATTCACCCGGATCACAGACCTCTAACAGGGAGCCCACTGGAGACAGTGTGTGAGTGAGTTTCTTAGTCTTCACCCTGATGACAGGCCTCTCACATGGATCCTAGTGGAGACAGTGTGTGAGTGAGTCTGTTAATATTCACACTGATCACAGGCCTCACACAGTGAGCCCAGTGCAGACAATGTATGAGTGATTGTTTTAATATTCACTCAGATCACAGGTCTCTCACAGGGAGCCCAGTGCAGACAGATTGTGAGTGAGTGTCTTAGTATTCACATTGATGACAAGCCTCTCACAGGGATCTCAATGTAGACAGTGTGTGAGTGAGTGTGTTAATATTCACACTGATCACATGCCTGACACAGGGAGCCCAGTGTATTCAGTGTGTGAGTGTTTTTGTTAATATTCACCCTGACCACAGGCCTAACACAAGGAGCCCAATGTAGGCAGTGTGTAATTGAGTGTATTAATATGCACCCTGATCACAAGCCTCACACATGGAGCCCAGTGGAGACAGTGTGTGAGTGAGTGTGTTAATATCCATCCTGATCACAGGCCACTCACAGCGAGCCCAGTGCAGACAGTGAGTGAGTGAGTGTGTTAGTATTCACTCTGATCAAAGGCCTCGCACAGGGTGCCCTGTGTAGAGAGTCTGCAAGTGTGTGTGTTAATATTCACCCTGATCACAGGCCTCACACAGGGATCCCAGTGTAGACAGTCTGTGAGTTAGTGTGTTAATATGCACCCTGATCACAGGCCTCACACAGGGAGCCCAGTGTAAACAGTGTGTGAGTGAGTGTGTTAGTATTCACACTGATCACAGGCCTCTCACAGGGAGAGCAGTGTAGACAGTGTGTGATTGAGTGTGTTAATATTCACCCTGATCACAGGCCTCACACCGGGAACCGAGTGTAGACAGTGCGTGAGTGAGTGTGTTCATATTCATCCTGATCATCGGCCTCACACTGGGAGCCCAATATAGACAATGTGTGAGTGAGTGTGTTAATATTCTCCCTGATCACAGGCCTCACACAAGGAGCCCAGTGTTGACAGTGTATGAGTGAGTGTGTTAATATTCACCTTGATCACAGGCCTCACACAGGGAGCCCAGTGTAGACAGATTGTGAGTGTGTCTCTTCGTATTCACACTGATGAGAGGCCTTTCACAGGCAACCCAGTGTAGACAGTGTATGAGTGAATGTGTTAATATTCACACTGATGACAGGCCTCACACAGGGAGCCCAGTGTAGACAGAGTGCCAGTCAGTGTGTTAATATTCACCCTGATCACAGGTATCACACAGGGAGCCCAGTGTAGAGAGTGTGTGAGTGAGTGTGTTAATATTCACCCTGATCACAGGCCACACACAGGGAGCCCAGTGTAGACAGAGTGCGAGAGAGTCTGTGAATATTCACACTGATCACAGGCCTCAGACAGTGAGCCCAGTGATGACAGTGTGTGAGTGAGTGTAATAATATTCACCCTGATCACAGGCCTCACACATGGAGCCCAGTGTAGACAGTGTATGAGTGATTGTTTTAATATTCACCTTGATCATAGTGCTCACACAGGGAGCCCAGTGCAGACTGTGTTTGAGTCAATGTGTTAAAATTCTCCCTGATCACAGACCTCAAACAGGGAGCCCTGTGTAGACAGATTGTGAGTGAGTGTTTTAGTATTCACAGTGATGACAGGCCTCTCACAGGGATCTCAGTGTAGACAGTGTGTGAGTGAGTTGTTAATATTCACACTGATCACAGGCCTGACACAGGGAACCCAGTGTAGACAGTGTGTGAGACAGTGTGTTAATATTCACCCTGATCACAGGTCTCTCACAGGGAGCCAAGTGTAGATCCTGTGTGAGAGAGTGTTTTAATATTCACCCTGATCAGAGACCACACTCAGTGATCCCAGTGTCGACAGAGTGTGAGTCAGTGTGATAATTTTCACCCTGATCACAGGTCTCTCACAGGGAGCCCAGTGCAGACAGTGTGTGAGTCAGTGTGTTAATATTCACCATGATCACAGGTTTCTCACAGGGAGACGAGTGTAGACAGTGCATGAGTGAGTGTGTTAATATTCACCCTGATCACAGGCCTCACACAAGGAGCCCAGTGTTGACAGTGTATGAGTGAGTATATTAATATTCACCTTGATCACAGGCCTCACACAGGGATCCTAGTATAGACAGATTGGGAGTGTGTCTCTTAGTATTCACACTGATGAGAGGCCTCTCACAGGCAACCCAGTGTAGACAATGTATGAGTGAATGTGTTAATATTCACACTGATCACAGGCCTGACACAGGGAGCCCAGTGCAGACAGTGTGTGAGTGAGTGTGTTAATATTCACCTTGATCACAGGCCTCACACTGGGAGCCCAGTGTAGACAGTGCGTGAGTGAGTGTGTTAATATTCATCCTGATCATCGGCCTCACACTGGGAGACCAGAAAAGACAGTGTGTGAGTGAGTGTGTTAATATTCACCTTGATCACAAGCCTCACACAGGGAGCCCAGTGTAGACAGTGTGTAGGTCAATGTGTTAAAATTCTCCCTGATCACAGACCTCAAACAGGGAGCCCAGTGTCGACAGATTGTGAGTGAGTGTCTTCGTTTTCACACTGATGACAGGCCTCTCACAGGTATCTCAGTGCAGACAGTGTGTGAGTGAGTGTGTTAATATTCACCCTGATCACAGGCCTCACACAGGGAGCCCAGTGTAGACAGCGTGTAAGTGAATCTGTCAATATTCTCCCTGATCACAGGCCTCACACCGGGAGCCCAGTGTATTCAGTCTATGAGTGAGTGTGTTAATATTCACCTTGATCACAGGCCTCACACAGGGAGCCTAGTACAGACAGTGTGTGAGTCAATGTGTTAAAATTTACCCGGATCACAGACCTCTTACAGGGAGCCCACTGGAGACACTGTGTGAGTGAGTGTGTTAATATCCATCCTGATCACAGGCCTCTCACAGCGAGCCCAGTGCAGACAGTGAGTGAGTGAGTGTGTTAATATTCACTCTGATCACAGGCCTCACACAGGGAGACCAGTTTAGAGAGTCTGCGAGTATGTGTGTTAATATTCACCCTGATCACAGGCCTCACACAGGGATCCCAGTGTAGACAGTCTGTGAGTTAGTGTGTTAATATGCACCCTGATCACAGGCCTCACACAGTTAGCCCAGTGTAGACAGTGTGTGAGTGAGTGTGTTAATATTCACCCTGATCACAGGTCTCTCACAGGGAGCCCAGTGTAGACAGCGTGTGATTGAGTGTGTTAATATTCACGCTGATCACAGGCCACACACCGGGAGCCGAGTGTAGATAGTGCGTGAGTGAGTGAGTTAATATTCATCATGATCATCGGCCTCACACTGGGAGCCCAGTATAGTCAATGTGTGAGTGAGTGTGTTAATATTCACTTTGATCACAGGCCTCACACAAGGAGCCCAGTGTTGACAGTGTATGAGTGAGTGTGTTAATATTCACCTTGATCACAGGCCTCACACAGGGAGCCCAGTGTAGACAGATTGTGAGTGTGTCTCTTAGTATTCACACTGATGAGAGGCCTCTCACAGACAACCCAGTGTAAACAGTGTTTGAGTGAATGTGTTATATTCACACTGATCACAGGCCTGACACAGAGAGCCCAGTGCAGACAGTGTGTGAGTGAGTGTTTTAATCTTCACCCTGATCACAGGCCTGACACTGGGAGCCAAGTGTAGACAGAGTGCGAGTCAGTGTGTAAATATTCACCCTGATCACAGGTCGAACACAGGGATCCCAGTGTAGACAGTCTGTCAGTGAGTGTGTTAATATTCACCCTGATCAAAGGCCTCACACAGGGAGCCCAGTGTAGACAGCATGTGAGTGAGTCTGTTAATATTCTCCCTGATCACAGGCCTCACACAGGGAGCCCAGTGTAGACAGTCTGTCAGTGAGTGTGTTAATATTCACCCTGATCAAAGGCCTCACACAGTGAGCCCAGTGTAGAGAGCGTGTGAGTGAGTCTGTTAATATTCTCCCTGATCACAAGCCTCACACAGGGAGCCCAGTGTATTCAGTGTATGAGTGAGTGTGTTAATATTCACCTTGATCACAGGCCTCATACAGGGAGCCTCGTACAGAGAGTGTGTGAGTCAATGTGTTAAAATTTACCCGGATCACAGACCTCTAACAGGGAGCACACTGGAGACAGTGTGTGAGTGAGTGTCTTAGTATTTACTCTGATCACAGGCCTCACACTGGGAGCCCAGTGTCGACAGTGCGTGAATGAGTGTGTTAATATTCACCTTGATCACAGGCCTCACACAGGGAGCCCAGTGTAGACAGTGTGTGAGTCAACGTGGTAAAATTCTCCGTGATCACAGATTTCAAACAGGGAGCCCAGTGTAGACAGATTGTGAGTGTGTGTCATAGTATTCACACTGATGACAGGCCTCTCACAGGCAACCCAGTGTAGACATTGTGTGAGACAGTGTGTTAATATTCACCCTGATCACAGGTCATTCACAGGAGCCCAGTGTAGATCGTGTATGTGTGAGTGTGTTAATATTCACCCTGATCACAGGCCTCACACAGGGAGCCCAGTGTAGAAAGTGTGTGTGTGAGTGAGTGTGTTAATATTCACCCTAATCACAGGCATCACAAAGGGAGTACAGTGTAGAAATTGTATGAGTGAGTGTGTTAATATTCACCATGATCACAGGTATCTTACAGGGAGCCCAGTGTAGATAGTGTGTGAGTGAGTGTCTTAATATTAACCCTGATGACAAGC
Source organism: Pristiophorus japonicus (assembly GCF_044704955.1). Taxonomy (NCBI): domain Eukaryota; kingdom Metazoa; phylum Chordata; class Chondrichthyes; family Pristiophoridae; genus Pristiophorus; species Pristiophorus japonicus. The sequence goes on along the minus strand of NW_027252668.1, from coordinate 10,661,162 downwards.
CTCTCACAAGGATCCCAGTATAGACAGTGTGTGAGTGAGTGTGTTAATATTAACACTGATCACATGCCTCTCACAGGGATCCCAGTGGAGATAGTGAGTGAGTGAGTCTGTGAATATTCACACTGATCACAGTCCTCAGACAGTGAGCCCAGTGTCGACAGTGTGTGAGTGATTGTGTTAATATTCACCCTGATCACAGGTCTCTCACAGGGAGCCCAGTGTCGACCGTGTGTGAGTGAGTGTGTTAATATACAGCCTGATCACAGGCCTCACACAGGGAGCACAGTGTCGACAGTGTGTGAGTGAGTGTTTTAATATTCAACCTAATCACAGGCCTCACACAGGGAGAACAGTGTAGACAGTGTGTAATTGTATTAATATTCATCCTGGTCACAAGCCTCATTCATAGAGGCCAGTGTAGACAGTGTGTGAGTGAGGTTGTTAATATTCACCCTGATCACAGGCCTCACAAAGGCAACCCATTGTAGACAGTGTGTGATTGAATATGTTAATATTCACCCTGATCACAGGCCTCACACCAGGAGCCCTGTGTAGACAGTGCGTGAGTGAGTGTGTTAATATTCATCCTGATCATCGGCCTCACACTGGGAGCCCAGTATAGAGAGTGTGTGAGTGAGTGTGTTAATATTCACACTGATCACATGACTCACACAGTGAGCCCAGTGTATTCAGTGTATGAGTGAGTGTGTTAATATTCACCCTGATCACAGGCCTCACACAGGGAGCCCAGTGTAGACTGTGTGTGAGTCAACGTGGTAAAATTCTCCTTGATCACAGACTTCAAACAGGGAGCCCAGTGTAGACAGATTGTGAGTGTGTGTCTTAGTATTCACACTGATGACAGGCCTCTCACAGGCAACCCAGTGTAGACAGTGTGTGAGACAGTGTGTTAATATTCACCCTGATCACAGGTCTTTCACAGGAGCCCAGTGAAGATCGTGTGTGAGTGAGTGTGTTAATATTCAGCCTGATCACAGGCCTCACACAGGGAGCCCAGTGTCGACAGTGTGTGAGTGAGTGTGTTAATATTCAGCCTGATCACAGGCCTCACACAGGGAGCCCAGTGTAGACAGAGTGTGAGTGAGTGTGTTAATAATCACCCTAATCACAGGCTTGATACAGGGAGCCCAGTGGAGACAGTGTGTGAGTGTGTTAATATTCGCCCTGATCACAAGCATCACACAGGGAGCCCAGTGTTGACAGTGTGTGAGAGAGTGTGTTAATATTCGTCTTGATCATCGGCCTCTCACAGGCAACCCAGTGAAGACAGTGTTTGGGTGAAATTATTAATATTCACACTGATCACAGGCCTGACACAGGGAACCCAGTGTAGACAGAGTTTGAGTCAGTGTGTTAATATTCACCCTGATCGCAGGCCTCACACAGGGAGCCCAGTGTAGAAAGTGTGTGTGTGAGTGAGTGTGTTAAAATTCACCCGGATCACAGACCTCTAACAGGGAGCACAGTGGAGACAATGTGTGAGTGAGTGCCTTAGTATTCACCCTAATGACTGGCCTCTCACAGGGATCCCAGTGGAGACAGTGTGTGAGTGAGTGTGTTAATATTCACGCTGATCACAGGCCTCACACAGGGAGAACAGTGTAGACAGTGTGTAATTGTATTAATATTCATCCTGGTCACAAGCCTCACTCATAGAGCCCAGTGCAGACAGTGTGTGAGTGAGTGTGTTAATATTCACCCTGATCACAGGCCTCACACAGGGAGCCCAGTGTTGATAGTGTGTGAGTGAGTGTTTTAATATTCAACCTGATCACAGGCCTCACAAAGCGAGCCCAGTGTAGACAGTGTGTGAGTGAGTGTGTTAATGTTAACTCTGATCAAAGGCCTCACACAGGGAGCCCAGTGTCGACAGCGTGTGAGTGTGTGTGTGTTAATATTCACTCTGATCACAGGCCTCACACAGGGTGGCCAGTGTAGACAGTGCGTGAGTGAGTATGTTAATATTCATCCTGGTCACAGGCTTCACACAGTGAGCCCAGAGTAGAGAGTCTGCGAGTGTGTGTGTTAATATTCACCCTGATCATAGCCCTCAAACAGGGAGCACAATGTAGACAGTGTGTGAGTGAGTGTGTTAATATTCACCTTGATCACTGCCTCACACAGAGAGCCCAGTGTAGACAGTGTGTGAGTCAATGTGTTAAAAATCACCCTGATCACAGACTTCAAGCAGGGAGCCCAGTGCAGACAATGTTTGAGTGAGTGTGTTAATATTCACCCTGATCACAGGCCTCACACCGGGAGCCCAGTGTTGACAGTGTGTGAGAGAGTGTGTTAATATTCGTCTTGATCATCGGCCTCTCACAGGCAACCCAGTGAAGAGAGTGTTTGAGTGAATGTATTAATATTCACCCTGATCACAGGCCTCACACTGGGAGCCCAGTGTAGAAAGTGTGTGTGTGAGTGAGTGTGTTAATATTCACCCTGATCACAGGCCTCACACTGGGAGCCCAGTGTAGAAAGTGTGTGTGTGAGTGAGTGTGTTAATATTTACCTTGATCACAGGCCTCACACATAGAGACCAGTGCAGACAGTGTGTGAGTCAATGTATTAAAATTCACCCGGATCACAGACCTCTAACAGGGAGCACAGTGGAGACAATGTGTGAGTGAGTGTCTTAGTATACACCCTAATGACAAGCCTCTCACAGGGATCCCAGTGTAGACAGTGTGTGAGTGAGTGTGTTAATAATCACCCTGATCACAGGCATCACACAGGGAGCCCAGTGTAGACAGTGTGTGTCTGAGTTTGTTAATATTCACCCTGATCACTGGCCTCACTCAGTGAGCCCAGTGTAGACAGTGATTGAATGAGTGTGTTAATATTCACTCTGTTCACAGGTCTCTCATAGGGAGCACAGTGTAGACAGTGTATGAGTGAGTGTGTTAATATTCACCTTGATCACAGACCTCAAACAAGGAGCCCATTGTAGACAGATAGTGAGTGAGTGTCTTAGTATTCACACTGATGACAGGCCTCTCACAGGGATCTCAGTTTCGACAGTGTGTGAGTGAATAGGTTAATATTCACACTGATCACAGGCCTGACACAGAGAGCCCAGTGTTGACAGTGTGTGAGACAGTGTGTTAATATTCAACCTGATCACAGGTCTCTCACAGGGAGCAAAGTATCGATCGGGTGTGAGTGAGTGCTTTCATATTCATCCTGATCACAGGCCTCACACAGGGAGGCCAGTGTAGAAAGTGTGTGTGTGATTGAGTGTGTTAATATTCACCCGAATCACACTCCTGATACAGGGAAACCAGTGTAAACAGTTTGTGAGTCTGTTAATATTCGCCCTGATTGCAGGCCTCACACAGGGAGCCCAGTGCAGACAGTGTGTGAGTCAATGAGTTTAAATTCACCCGGATCACAGACCTCTAACAGGGAGCCCAGTGGAGACAGTGTGAGATTGAGTGTCTTAGTATTCACCCTGATGACAGGCCTCTCACAGTGATCCAAGTGGAGACAGTGTGTGAGTGAGTCTGTTAATATTCAAACTGATCACAGGCCTCACACAGTGAGCCATGTCGACAGTGAGTGAGTGAGTGTTATAATATTCACCCTGATCACAGGTCTCTCACAGGGAGCCCAGTGTAGACCGTGCGTGAGTGAGTGTGTTAATATTCATCCTGATCATCGGCCTCACACTGGGAGCCCAGTATAGACAGTGTGTAAGTGAGTGTCTTAGTATTCACACTGATGACCGGTCTCTCACAGTGATCCCAGTATAGACAGTGTGTGAGTGAGTGTTTTCATACTCACACTGATCACAGTTCTGACACAGGGAGCCCAGTGTAGAAAGTATGTGTGTGAGTGAGTATGTTGATATTCACCCTGATCACAGGTCTCACACAAGGAGCCCAGTGTAGACAGTGTGTGAGTGTGTTTGTTAATATTAGCAATGATCACAGTCCTCACACAAGGAGCCCAGTGTAGACAGTGTGTGAGTGAGTGTGTTAATATTCGCCCTGATCACAGGCCTCACAACGGAGCCCAGTGTAGACCGTGTGTGAGTGAGTGTGTTAATAATCACCCTGATCACAGGCCTCACACAGGGAGCCCAGTGTAGACAGTGTGTGAGTGAGTGTGTTGATATTCACTCTAATCACAGGCCTCACACAGGGAGCCCAGTGTATTCAGTGTGTGAGTGTGTTTGTTAATATTCACCCTGACCACAGAACTCACACAAGGAGCCCAGTGTACGCAGTGTGTGATTGAGTGTGTTAATTTTCACCCTGATCACAAGCCTCACACATCGAGCCCAGTGCAGACAGTGTGTGAGTGAGTGTGTTAATATTCACCCTGATCACAGGTCTCTCACAGGGAGCCCAGTGTAGATCGTGTGTGAGTGAGTGTTTTAATATTTGCCCTGATCACAGGCCTCACACAGGGAGCCCAGTGTAGACAGAGTGTGAGCCAGTGTGTTAACATTCACTCTGATCACAGGTCTCACACAGGGTGCCCAGTGTAGACAGTGTGTGAGTGAGTGTGTTAATATTCACCCTGATCACAGGCCTCACACAGGGGTCCCAGTGTAGACAGCGTGTGAGTGAATCTGTTAATATTCTCCCTGATCACAGGCCTCACACAGGGAGCCCAGTGTAGACAGCCTGTGAGTGGGTCTGTTAATATTCTCCCTGATCACAGGCTCACACAGGGTGCCCAGTGTATTCAGTGTATGTGTGAGTGTGTTAATATTCACCTTGATCACAGGCCTCACACAGGGAGCCGAGTGCAGACAGTGTGTGAGTCATTGTGTTAAAATTCACCCGTATCACAGACCTCTGACAGGGAGCCCACTGGAGACAGTGTGTGAGTGAGTGTCTAAGTCTTCACCCTGATGACAGGCCTCTCACAGGGATCCTAGTGGAGACAGTGTGTGAGTGAGTCTGTTAATATTCACACTGATCACAGGCCTCACACAGTGAGCCCAGTGCAGACAATGTGTGAGTGATTGTTTTAATATTCACTCAGATCACAGGTCTCTCACAGGGAGCCCAGTGCAGACAGATTGTGAGTGAGTGTCTTAGTATTCACACTGATCACAGGCCTGACACAGAGAGCCCAGTGTTGACAGTGTGTGAGACAGTGTGTTAATATTCAACCTGATCACAGGTCTCTCACAGGGAGCAAAGTATCGATCGGGTGTGAGTGAGTGCTTTCATATTCATCCTGATCACAGGCCTCACACAGGGAGGCCAGTGTAGAAAGTGTGTGTGTGATTGAGTGTGTTAATATTCACCCGAATCACACTCCTGATACAGGGAAACCAGTGTAAACAGTTTGTGAGTCTGTTAATATTCGCCCTGATTGCAGGCCTCACACAGGGAGCCCAGTGCAGACAGTGTGTGAGTCAATGAGTTTAAATTCACCCGGATCACAGACCTCTAACAGGGAGCCCAGTGGAGACAGTGTGAGATTGAGTGTCTTAGTATTCACCCTGATGACAGGCCTCTCACAGTGATCCAAGTGGAGACAGTGTGTGAGTGAGTCTGTTAATATTCAAACTGATCACAGGCCTCACACAGTGAGCCATGTCGACAGTGAGTGAGTGAGTGTTATAATATTCACCCTGATCACAGGTCTCTCACAGGGAGCCCAGTGTAGACCGTGCGTGAGTGAGTGTGTTAATATTCATCCTGATCATCGGCCTCACACTGGGAGCCCAGTATAGACAGTGTGTAAGTGAGTGTCTTAGTATTCACACTGATGACCGGTCTCTCACAGTGATCCCAGTATAGACAGTGTGTGAGTGAGTGTTTTCATACTCACACTGATCACAGTTCTGACACAGGGAGCCCAGTGTAGAAAGTATGTGTGTGAGTGAGTATGTTGATATTCACCCTGATCACAGGTCTCACACAAGGAGCCCAGTGTAGACAGTGTGTGAATGTGTTTGTTAATATTAGCAATGATCACAGTCCTCACACAAGGAGCCCAGTGTAGACAGTGTGTGAGTGAGTGTGTTAATATTCGCCCTGATCACAGGCCTCACAACGGAGCCCAGTGTAGACCGTGTGTGAGTGAGTGTGTTAATAATCACCCTGATCACAGGCCTCACACAGGGAGCCCAGTGTAGACAGTGTGTGAGTGAGTGTGTTGATATTCACTCTAATCACAGGCCTCACACAGGGAGCCCAGTGTATTCAGTGTGTGAGTGTGTTTGTTAATATTCACCCTGACCACAGAACTCACACAAGGAGCCCAGTGTACGCAGTGTGTGATTGAGTGTGTTAATTTTCACCCTGATCACAAGCCTCACACATCGAGCCCAGTGCAGACAGTGTGTGAGTGAGTGTGTTAATATTCACCCTGATCACAGGTCTCTCACAGGGAGCCCAGTGTAGATCGTGTGTGAGTGAGTGTTTTAATATTTGCCCTGATCACAGGCCTCACACAGGGAGCCCAGTGTAGACAGAGTGTGAGCCAGTGTGTTAACATTCACTCTGATCACAGGTCTCACACAGGGTGCCCAGTGTAGACAGTGTGTGAGTGAGTGTGTTAATATTCACCCTGATCACAGGCCTCACACAGGGGTCCCAGTGTAGACAGCGTGTGAGTGAATCTGTTAATATTCTCCCTGATCACAGGCCTCACACAGGGAGCCCAGTGTAGACAGCCTGTGAGTGGGTCTGTTAATATTCTCCCTGATCACAGGCTCACACAGGGTGCCCAGTGTATTCAGTGTATGTGTGAGTGTGTTAATATTCACCTTGATCACAGGCCTCACACAGGGAGCCGAGTGCAGACAGTGTGTGAGTCATTGTGTTAAAATTCACCCGTATCACAGACCTCTGACAGGGAGCCCACTGGAGACAGTGTGTGAGTGAGTGTCTAAGTCTTCACCCTGATGACAGGCCTCTCACAGGGATCCTAGTGGAGACAGTGTGTGAGTGAGTCTGTTAATATTCACACTGATCACAGGCCTCACACAGTGAGCCCAGTGCAGACAATGTGTGAGTGATTGTTTTAATATTCACTCAGATCACAGGTCTCTCACAGGGAGCCCAGTGCAGACAGATTGTGAGTGAGTGTCTTAGTATTCACACTGATGACAGGCCTGACACAGGGAGCCCAGTATAGACAGTGCGTGATTGAGTGTGTTAATATTCATCCTGATCATCAGCCTCACACTGGGAGACCAGTATAGACAGTGTATGAGTGAGTGTGTCAATATTCACCTTGATCACAGGCCTCACACAGGGAGCCCAGTGTAGACAGTGTGTGAGTCAATGTGTTAAAATTCTCCCTTATCATAGACATCAAACAGGGAGCCCAGTGTAGACAGGTTGTGAGTGAGTGTGTTAATATTCACACTGATCACAGGCCTGACACAGGGATCCCAGTGTAGACAGTGTGTGAGAGAATGTGTTAATATTCACCCTGATCACAGGTCTCTCACAGGGAGCCCAGTGTAGATCGTGTGTGAGTGAGTGTTTTAATATTCACCCTGATCACAGGCCTCACACAGGGAGCCCAGTGGAGACAGAGTGTATGTCAGTGTGTTAATATTCACCCTGATCACAGGCCTCACACAGGGAGCCCAGTGTAGATAGTGTGTGTGTGAGTGAGTGTGTTAATATTCACCCTAATCACAGGCCTGATACAGGGAGCCCAGTGTAGACAGTGTGTGAGTGAGTGTGTTAATATTCGCCCTGATCACAAGCCTCACACAGGGAGCCCAGTGTAGACAGTGTGTGAGTGAGTGTGTTGATATTCACACTGATCACAGGCCTCATACAGTGAGCCCAGTGCAGACAGATTATGAGTAAGTGTCTTAGTATTCACACTGATGACAAGCCTCTCACAGGGATCTCAGTGTAGACAGTGTGTGAGTGAGTGTGTTAATATTCACACTGATCACAGGCCTGACACAGGGAGCCCAGTGTAGACAGTGTGGGATTGAGTGTGTTAATATTCACCCTGATCACAGCCCTCACACCGGGAGCCCAGTATAGACAGTGCGTGATTGAGTGTGTTAATATTCATCCTGATCATCGGCCTCACACAGGGAGCCCAGTGTAGACAGTGTGTGAGTCAATGTGTTAAAATTCTCCCTTATCATCGACATCAAACAGGGAGCCCAGTGTAGACAGTGTGTGAGAGAATGTGTTAATATTCACCCTGATCACAGGCCTCACACAAGGAGCCCAGTGTAGACAGTGTGTGATTGAGTGTGTTAATATTCACCCTGATCACAGGCCTCACACCGGAAGGCCAGTGTAGACAGTGTGTGAGAGAGTTTGTTAATATTCGTCTTGATCATCGGCCTCTCACAGGCAACCCAGTGTAGAGAGTGTTTGAATGAATGTGTTAATATTCACACTGATCACAGGCCTCACACAGGGAGGCCAGTGTAGAAAGTGTGTGTGTGAGTGAGTGTGTTAATATTCACCTTGATCGCAGGCCTTACAAAGGGAGCCCAGTGCAGACAGTGTGTGAGTCAATGTGTTAAAATTCACCCGGATCACAGACCTCTAACAGGGAGAACAGTGGAGACAATGTGTGAGTGAGTGTCTTAGTATTCACCTTAATGACAGGTCTCTCACAGGGATCCCAGTGGAGACAGTGTGTGAGTGAGTCTGTTAATATTCATCCTGATCAAAGGCCGCACACAGGGAGCCAAGTGCAGAAAGAGTGTGTGTGAGTGAGTGTTTTAATATTCACCCTAATTAACAGTTCTGATACAGGGAGACCAGTGTAGACAGTGTGTGAGTGTGTGAGTGTGTTAATATTCGCCCTGATCACAGGCCTCACACAGGGAGCCCAGTGTAGACAGTGTGTGATTGAGTGTGTTAATATTCACCCTGATCACAGGCCTCACACAGGGAACCCAGTGTAGACAGAGTGTGCGTCAGTGTGTTAATATTCACCCTGATCACAGGCCTCACACAGGGAGGCCAGTGTAGAAAGTGTGTGTGTGAGTGAGTGTGTTAATATTCACCTTGATCGCAGGCCTCACAAAGGGAGCCCAGTGCAGACAGTGTGTGAGTCAATGTGTTAAAATTCACCCGGATCACAGGCCTCACACAGTGAGAACAGTGGAGACAATGTGTGAGTGAGTGTCTTAGAATTCACCCTAATGACAGGTCTCTCACAGGGATCCCAGTGGAAACAGTGTGTGAGTGACTCTGTTAATATTCACACTGTTCACAGGCCTCACACAGTGAGCCCACTGTAGACAGTGTGTGAGTGAGTGTGTTAATATTCACGCTGATCACATGTCTCTCACAGGGAGCCCAGTGTAGACAGTGTGTGAGTGAGGGTAAAGATATTCACTCTGATCAAAGGCCTCACGCAAGGAGCACAGTGTAGACAGTGTGTGAGTCAGTCTGTTAATATTCATCCTGATCATCGGCCTCACACTGGGAGACCAGTATAGACAATGTGTGAGTGAGTGTGTTAATATTCACCCTGATCACAGGCCGCACAAAGTTAGCCCAGTGCAGAAAGAGTGTGTGTGAGTGAGTGTGTTAATATTCACCCTAATTAACAGGTCTGATACAGGGAGACCAGTGTAGACAGTGTGTAAGTGAGTGCGTTGATATTCACCCTGATCGCAGGCCTCACACAAGGAGCCCAGTGTAGACAGTGTGTGAGTATGTGTGTTAATATTCGCACTGATCACAGGCCTCACACAGGGAGCCCAGTGCAGACAGTGTGTGAGTGAGTGTGTTAATATTCATCCTGATCATCGGCCTCACACTGGGAGCCCAGTGTAGAAATTTTTGTGTGAGTGAGTGTGTTAATATTCACCTTGGTCACAGGCCTCACACAGGGAGCCCAGTGCAGACAGCATGTGAGTCAATTTGTTAAAATTCACCCGGATCACAGACCACAAACAGGGAGGACAGTGGAGACAGTGTGTGAGTGAGTGTCTCAGTATTCATCCTGATGACAGGCCTCTCACAGGGATCCCAGTGGAGACAGTGTGTGAGTGAGTCTGTTAATATTCACACTGATCACAGGCCTCACACAGTGAGCCCAGTGTAGACAGTGTGTGATTGAATGCGTTAATATTCACCCTGATCACAGGTCTCTCACAGGGAGACCAGTGTAGGCCGTGTGTGAGTGAGTGTTTTAATATTCACCCTGATCACAGGCCTCACACAGGGAGCCCAGCGTAGACAGTGAGTGAGTGAGTGTGTTAATATTCACTCTGATCACAGACATCAAAGAGGGAGCCCAGTGCAGGTAGTTTGTGAGTGAGTGTCTTAATATTAACCCTGATGACAGGCCTCTCATAGGGAGCCCAGTGTAGACCGTGTGTGAGTGAGTGTGTTAATATTCACCCTGATCATAGGCCTCACACAGTGAGCCTAGTGCAGACAGTGTGTGAGTGAATGTGTTGATATTCACCCTGATCACAGGCCTCACACAGGGATCCCAGTGTATTCAGTGTGTGAGTGTCTTTGTGAATATTCACCCTGATCACAGGCCTCACACAAGGAGCCCTGTGTAGGCAGTGTGTGATTGAGTGTGTTAATATTCACCCTGATCACAGGCCTCACACAGAGAGCCCAGTGTATTCAGTGTGTGAGTGTGTTTGTTAATATTCACCCTGACAACAGGCCTCACACAAGGTGCCCAGTGTAGGCATTGTTTGATTGAGTGTGTTAATATTCACCATGATCACATGCATCACACATAGAGCCCAGTGTAGACAGTGTGTCAGTGAGTGTGTTAATATTCACTCTGATCAGAAGCCTCTCACAGGCAACCCAGTGTAGACAGTGTGTGAGTGAATGTGTTAATATTCACCCTGATCACAGGCCTCACACAGGGTGCCCAATGTTGATAGTGTGTGAGTGAGTGTTTTAATATTCAACCTGATCACAGGCCTCACACAGCGAGCCCAGTGTAGACAGTGTGTGAGTGAGTGTGTTAATATTCACTCTGATCTCAGGCCTCACACAGGGAGCCCAGTGGAGACAGTGTGTGAGTGAGTATCTTAATATTCATCATGATCACAGGCCTCACACAGGGAGCCCAGTGTAGAGAGCCTGCGAGTGTGTGTGTTAATATTCACCTTGATCACAGGCCTCACACAGGGAGCCCAGTGCAGACAGTGTGTGAGTCAATTTGTTAAAATTCACCCGGATCACAGACCACTAACAGGGAGGACAGTGGAGACAGTGTGTGAGTGAGTGTCTTAGTATTCATCCTGATGACAGGCCTCTCACAGGGATCCCAGTGGAGACAGTGTGTGAGTGAGTCTGTTAATATTCACACTGATCACAGGCCTCACACAGTGAGCCCAGTGTAGACAGTGTGTGACTGAATGCGTTAATATTCACCCTGATCACAGGTCTCTCACAGGGAGCCCAGTGGAGACAGTGTGTGAGTGAGTGTTTTAATATTCACCCTGATCACAGGCCTCACACAGGGAGCCTAGTGTAGACAGTGTGTGAGTGAATGTGTTGATATTCACCCTGATCACAGGCCTCACACAGGGATCCCAGTGTATTCAGTGTGTGAGTGTGTTTGTTAATATTCACCCTGACCACAGGCCTCACACAAGGTGCCCAGTGTAGGCATTGTTTGATTGAGTATGTTAATATTCACCATGATCACATGCATCACACTTAGAGCCCAGTGTAGACAGTGTGTCAGTGAGTGTGTTAATATTCACCCTGATCACAGGCCTCTCAAAGGCAACCCAGTGCAGACAGTGTGTGAGTGAATGTATTAATATTCACCCTGACCACAGGCCTCACAAAGGGAGCCCAGAGTTGATAGTGTGACAGTGAGTGTGTTAATATTCAACCTGATCACAGTCCGCACACAGCGAGCCCAGTGTAGACAGTAAGTGAGTGAGTGTGTTAATATTCACTCTGATCACAGGCCGCACACAGGGATCCCAGTGTAGATAATGTGTGAGTGAGTGTCTTAATATTAACCCTGACGACAGGCCTCTCACAGGGATCGCAGTATAGACATTGTGTGAGTGAGTCTGTTAATATTCATACTGATCACAGGCCTCAGACAGTGAGCCCAGTGTAGACAGTGTGTGAGTGAGTGTGTTAATATTCACCCTGATTAGAGGCCTCACACAGGGAGCCCAGTGTTGCGCGTGTGTGAGTGAGTGTTTTAATATTCACCCTGATCACAGGCCTCACTCAGGGAGCCCAGTGATGGCAGTGTGTGATTGAGTATGTTGATATTCACCATGATCTCAGGCCTCACACAGGGAGCACAGTGTAGACAGTGTGTGAATGTGTTAATATTGACCCTGGTCACAAGCCTCACACATAGAGCCCAGTGTAGACAGTGTGTGAGTGAGTGTGTTAATATTCACTCTGATCAGAAGCCTCTCACAGGCAACCCAGTGTAGACAGTCTGTGAGTGAATGTGTTAATATTCACCCTGATCACAGGCCTCACACTTGCAGCCCAATGTTGATAGTGTGTGAGTGAGTGTGTTAATATTCACACTGATCACAGTTCTGACACAGGAAGCCCAGTGTAGACGGTGTGTGAGTGAATGTATTAATATTCACCCTGATCACAGGCCTCACACAGTGAGCCCAGTGTAAACATTGTGTGAATGAGTGTATTCATATTCACCCTGATCACAGGCCTCACACAGGGAGACCAGTGTAGACAGTGTTTGATTGTGTTATTCTTCACCTTGATGACAGGCCACACAAAGGGAGCCCCGTGTGTACAGTGTGTGAGTGTGTGTGTTAATATTTACCCTGATCACAGGCCTCTTACAAGGAGCCCAATGTAGACAATGTATGAATAAGTGTGTTAATATTCACCTTGATCACTGCCTCACACAGAGAGCCCAGTGTAGACAGTGTGTGAGTCAATGTGTTAAAAATCACCCTGATCACAGACTTCAAGAAGGGAGCCCAGTGTAGACAGTATGTGAGTGAGTGTCTTCGTATTCACCCTGATGACACGCCTCTCACAGGGATCCCAGTGTGGACAGTGTGTGAATGAGTGTGTTAATATTCAACCTGTTCACAGGTATCTCACAAGGAACCCAGTGGAGATCGTGTCTGAATGAATGTTTTAATATTAACCCTGATCACAGGTCTCACACAGTGAGCCCAGTGTAGACAGTGCGTGAGTGAGTGTGTTGATATTCACCCTGATCACAGGCCTCACACAAGGAGCCCAGTGTAGACAGTGCGTGAGTAAGTGTGTTAATATTCTTCCTGATCACATTCTCACAAAGGGAGCCCAGTGTAGACAGTGTGTGAGTGAGTGTGTTAATATTCACACTGATCACAGGCCTCACACAGGGAGCCCAGTGTAGACAGTGTGTGAGTGCGTGTGTTAATATTCTCCCTGATCACAGGCCTCACACAAGAGCCCAGTGTATTCAGTGTGCGATTATGTTTGTTAATATTCACCCTGATCACAGGCCTCACACAAGGAGCCCAGTGTCGACAGTGTGTGATATAGTGTATTAATATTCACCCTGATCACATTCTCACAAAGGGAGCCCAGTGTAGACAGTGTGTGAGTTAGGGTGTTAATATTCACACTGATCACAGGCCTCACACAGGGCGCCCAGTGTAGACAGTGTTTGAGTGAGTGTCTTAATATTCACTCTGTTCACAGTCCTCACACAGCGAGCGCAGTGTAGACAGTGTTTGAGTGAGTGTGTTAATATTCAACTTGGTCACAGGACTCACACAGGGAGCCCAGTGTAGAGAGTGTGTGAGTCAATGTGTTAAAATTCTCCCTGATCACAGACCTCAAACTGGGAGCCCAGTGTAGACAGATTGTGAGTGAGTGTCTTAGGATTCACACTGATGACAGGTCTCTCACAGGGATCCCTGTGTAGACAGTGTGTGAGTGAGTGTGTTAATATTCACCCTAATCACAGGCCTCACACAGGGAGCCCAGTGTAGACCGTGTGTGAGTGAGTGTTTTAATATTCACCTTGATCACAGGCCTCACACAGGGAGCCCAGTGTATTCAGTGTGTGAGTGTGTTTGTTAATATTTACCCTGATCACAGGCCTCAGACAAGGAGCCCAGTGTAGACAGTGTGTGATTGAGTGTGTTAATATTCACCCTAGTCACAGGCCTCACACAGGGAGCCTTGTTTAGACAGTGTGCGAGTGAGAGTTTTAATATTCACCCTAATCACAGTCCTCACACAGGGAGAACAGTGTAGACAGTGTGTGAATGTGTTAATATTCACCCTGATCACAAGCCTCACACATAGAGCCCATTGTAGACAGTATTTGAGTGAGTGTGTATATATTCACCCTGATCACAGCCCTCACACAGACCTCAAAGAGGGAGCCCAGTGTAGACAGTGTGTGAGTGAGTGTCTTAATATTCACCCTGATGACAGGCCACTCACAGGGATCCCAGTATAGACAGTGTGTGAGTGAGTGTTTTAATATTGACACTGATCACAGGCCTGACACAGGGAGCCCAGTGTAGACAGTGTATGAATGAGTGTGTTAATATTCACCTTGATCACAGGACTCATACAGGGAGCCCAGTGTAGGCAGTGTGTGAGTCAATGTGTTAAAATTCTCCTGATCACAGACCTCAAACAGGGAGCCCAGTGTATGCAGATTGTGAGTGAGTGTCTTAGCATTCACACTGATGACAGGCCAACAGGGATCCCAGTGTAGACAGTGTGTGAGTGACTGTATTAATATTCACACTGATTACAGGCCTGACACAGGGAGTCCAGTGTAGACAGTGTGTGAGACAGTGTGTTAATATTCACCCTCTTCAAAGGTCTCTCACAGGGAGCCCAGTGTAGATCGTGTGTGAGTGAGTGTTTTAACATTGACCCTGATAACAGGCCTCACACAGGGTGCACAGTGTAGACAGTGGGTATGTCAGTGTGTTAATATTCACCCTGATCACAGGCCTCATGCAGGGAGCCCAGTGCAGAAAGTGTGTGAGTGAGTGTCTTAATATTCATCCTGATCACAGGCCTCACACAGGGAGCCCAGTGCAGGCAGTGCATGAGTGAGTTTGGTAATATTCACCCTCATCACATGCTGCACATCGGGAGCCCAGCGTAGACATTGTGTGAGTGTATTAATATTCACGCTGTTCACAGGCCTCACACAGAGAGCCCAGTGTAGAAATTGTGTGAGTGTGTTAATATTCGCTCTGATCACAGGCCTCGCACACGGAGCCCAGTGTAGACAGTAGTGCATAAGGGATGGTTTTCCAGACCAATCTGTCGAGGAACTAACTAGGGGGGAGGCCATCTTGTACTGGGTGTTGTGTAATGTGCGAGGATTAATAAGCAATCTCATTGTGCGAGGCCCCTAGGGTAAAAGTGAACATAATATGGTGGAATTCTGCATTAGGATGGAAAATAAAACAGTTAATTCAGAGTCCATGGTCCAGAACTTAAGAGGCGTAACTTTGATGGTCTGAGGCGTGAATTGGCTCGGATTGATTGGCGAATGATACTTAAGGAGTTGACAGTATATGGGCAATGGCAGACATTTAGAGACCGCATGGATGAACTACAACAATTGTACATCCCTTTCTGGCATAAAATAAAAAAGGGAAGGTGGCTCAACAGTGGTTATCAATTGAATTCAGGGATAGTATTAAAGCCAAGGAAGTGGCATACAAATTGGTCAGAAATAGCAGTGAACGCGGAGACTGGGAGAAATTTAGAACTCAGCAGAGGAAGACAAAGGGTTTGATTAGGGCAGGGAAAATAGAGTACGAGAGGAAGCTTGCAGGCAATATTAAGACGGACTCCAAAAGTTTCTATAGATATGTAAAGAGAATAAGGTTACTAAAGACAAACGTAGGTCCCCTGGAAGTCATAACGGGGAACAAAGAAATGGCAGACCAATTGAACAAGTACTTTAGTTCGGTATTCACGAAGGAGGACACAACAACCTTCCGGATATAAAAGGGTTCAGAGGGTCTAGTAAGAAGGAAGAACTGAGGGAAATCCTTATTAGTCGGGAAATTGTGTTGGGGAAATTGATGGGATTGAAGGCCGATAAATCCCCAGTGCCTGATGGACTGCATCCCAGAGTATTTAAGGAGGTGGTCTTGCAAATAGCAGATGCATTGACAGTCAACTTCCAACATTCCATATGCTCTGGATCAGATTCTATGGAGTGGAGGGTAGCCAATGGAACCCCACTTTGTAAAAAAGGAGGGGGAGAGAAAACAGTGAAATATGGACCAGTCAGCCTGACATCGGTAGTGGGTAAAATGATGGAATCAATGATTAAGGATATCATAGCAGCGCGTTTGGAAAGAGGTGACATGATAGGTCCAAGTTAGCATCGATTTGTGAAAGGGAAATCATGCTTGACAAATCTTCTGGAAATTTTTGAGGTTGTTTCCAGTAGAGTGGACAAGGGAGAATCTGTTGATGTGGTCTATTTGGACTTTTAGAAGGCTTTCAACAAGGTCCCACACAAGAGATTAACGTGCAAAGTTAAAACACATGTGATTTGGGGTAGTGTGATGACATGGATTGAGAACTCGTTGGCAGACAGGAAGCAAAGTGTAGGAGTGAATGGGTAATTTTCAGAATGGCAGGCAGTGACTAGTGGGGTACCGCAAGGT
Organism: Pristiophorus japonicus; assembly: GCF_044704955.1. Lineage (NCBI taxonomy): Eukaryota > Metazoa > Chordata > Chondrichthyes > Pristiophoridae > Pristiophorus > Pristiophorus japonicus. Next base: position 10,644,583 of record NW_027252668.1, on the reverse strand, counting down.
TCTGTGCTGGGGCGCCAGCTGTTTACATTGTACTTTAATGATTCAGACGAGGGGATTAAATGTAGTAACTCCAAATTTGCGGATGACACTCAGTTGGGTGGCAGAGTGAGCTGCGAGGTGGATGCTATGAGGCTGCAGAATGACATGCTTAGCTTAGGTGAGTGGGCAAATGCATGGCAGATGAAGTATAATGTGGATAAATGTGAGGTTATCCACTTTGTTGGTAAAAACTGAGAGACAGACTATTATCTGAATGGTGACAGTTCAGGAAAAGGGGAAGTGTAACGAGACCTGGGTGTCATGGTACATTAGTCATTGAAGATTGGTATGCAGGTACAGCAGGCTGATCAGAAAGCAAATGGCATGTTGGCCTTCATAGCGAGATGATTTGAATAAAGGGGCAGGAAGGAGTTGTACAGGGCCTTGGTGAGGCCACACATGGTGTATTGTGTACAGTTTTGGTCTCCTAACTTGATGAAGTACATTCTTGCTTGTGAGGGATTGCAGCGAAGGTTCACCAGACTGATTCCCGGGATGGCGGGACTGACATACCAAGAAAGACTGGATCAACTGGGCTTGTATTCACTGGAGTTCAGAAGAATGAGAGGGGATCTCATCCATAGAAACATTTAAAATTCTGATGGGTTTAGAGAGGTTTGATGTAGGATGAATGTTCCCAATGTTGGGGAAGTCCAGAACCAGGAGTAACAGTCGAAGGATAAGGGGTAAGCCATTGAGGACCAAGATGAGGACAAACTTCTTCACCCAGAGAGTGGTGAACCTGTGGAATTCTCTACCACAGAATGTTATTGAGGCCAATTCACTAAATATATTCAAAAATAGTTCGATGTAGTCCTTACTACTCGGGGGATCAAGGGGGATGACGAGAAAGCAGGAATGGGGTACAGAAGTTGCTTGTTCAGCCATGAACTCATTGAATTACGGTGCAGGCTCGAAGGGCCGAATGGCCTACTGCTGCACCTATTTTCTATGTTTCTATGTTTCTATGTAATTCTGTCAATCCGCACATATCATAATAGAACCCTTGCTCGTATGTTTCAGAAGGCAAAGTAGAGATAGACCAGCATGTGGAACTGATTGCCGTCTGTGCACTAGTAGTGCTGGCTACCATTATGGTTTTAATTTATAAGTGGAGGAGAAAACAGAGAGGTAAGGCCAGGGAATAATTTTGCAGTCTTGGTTTTAAATGTATTGCACAGCGGCTTTGCAGAAAATATGTTGGCCTGCCCCAGGATTATATTTCAATGTCAAGTATCTGTTTTTTAAAAAAAAATCAATTTATGTAGCGCCTTTGTAAATGTCAAAACGTCGCAAAGTGCTTCTCAGCCAATGATGCATCAAGTGTATTCACTGTTGCAATTTGGAAATGGAGCTGCCAACTTGCGCACTGCAAGCTGCCACCAACAGCCGTGTGGTAACGGGCAGATAATCTTTTTTAGTCATTTTGATTGAGGAATAAATATTTTCCAGGACACGGGTACAACTTCCCTTGTGCTTCTTTGAAATAGCACTACTGTGCCATTTACGTCCACCTGAGAGGACAGGTAGTTTACGATCTCGGTCAAATGAATGTGCATGTTGAATTCTGTTGTACGGTCCACCTTTTTCTCCTGAAAAGTGATTGGTTCCCAGGCACTGGCAGCCCTCGGGATCCTGGTCTGAGGTTTTACACTTCATGTGTGTTCAAGGGGAGTCCTACCCGTGTCCTGGCAAATATTTATCCCTCAATCAACATTACTAAAAAAGATTATCTGTCCATTACCACACGACTGTTGGTGGCAGCTTGCAGTGCGCAAGTTGGCTGCTCCATTTCCAAATTGCAACAGTGAATACACTTGATGCATCTTTGGCTGTGAAGCACTTTGCGACGTCCTGAGATTTAGAAATGTGCTACATAAATGGATGTTTTTCTGTTTTTTCTTTCCAACATATATTTGACATTGATACGAAAGTCCTGTGTTGAAAGAGCATCCCATTCCTGCAGTCGCCATTGGGTGGCCATCAGGAGCAGTACCCCAGCTATTTCCTTCCACCCAAGCCTTGGAATCCTGGAGCCAATGTGAACTCCCCGACAGCACTCGGGGGGAGCCTGGCTGAGAGAGCCCAGTAACAGTTCGGACGGTGCATTTTCACACTGTGGTTTGGCCTCTAAATCCATTCCTCTGTAATATTTCCAATAAACTGGATGTCCTTGTTGGACTCTGAGCATCTAATCGGTAGAATGACATTAGTTGCAGTCAGGTATTTGTGAACGGCAGGTCCTTCGAATGAATCAGTTTTAAAAATAAATTGTGAGTTCCTGATTTCAGCATCCCAGCAGGGAAGGCCACCAACAGTTGTTTCCCAATGGGACTGAGCGGAAATGGTAATTGAAGCGAGCGACTTCTTGCAGTGTAACTGGGCACAGAATAGTATTAACGGAGGAATGGCCAGCTTAAGGGCTTCACAGTGGGATAACGGAGAGGTTCGTGTAAGTGAAAGATCCATGAAAGGAGAATAAGCAAGGCACTCCATCATCTCGAGATTGTCTAACATTTGTATTTCACTTCCTAGATTACAAATTTGTTGGAGCCGAACCTGTGAGAGTCAACACCAGACTTGCATTGGATCCAGGAACACGCTGAAATATTCATCGTCAATCAATTGCTTTGTTACTAAAAAAAAATCAATTTGCATCAACATTTTATGCATGCCAAATGTTTCAGTCACATTATTAAACTATTACTGACTTGCTTAACATTAAAGCGACATTGTCAAATCTCATCGACAATTGCGCAAACTTGCGATTTAGTTAATTGAGAACCACTCACAGAATATAGGCACGCCAAGGATTTTAAAGTAAATGTTGTTAGTATTGTTACATTATTCGCACAAACTTGATTTCATTTCCAATGTTCTACTCTCATCTCTTGAAGGCTTGACCCCGACATTGGCCTCAGGTAAACAGTCTCCCCTTGTGAGCAGAAACAGTGACTTTGGAAATACTATTCAATGATAGGAAACACAGCCGAGCCCGCTTGTGTCCACACTCTGACATTTCACCAGCAGCATCACCAATACAGCGGACCAGAGCATATCGCGAGCCGACTTCTCCCTGTGTAAATGAAAGGAGCGAAGCCAGTGTTGTCTCTCTGCTGCTACCCCTGGATTACAATGGGAATGAGAATAAGACGGACTTATCACCCGAGGCCAATCTGCACAGCCCGTTCTAGGCTCCAGCGGCAAGATGAAAATTGGCGCCAGAGAGGCAAGTTGAAAGTTAACATTTCACAGAACAAAAAATAAACTGGGAATATTTTAGAGAACGCAGGATGGGATATAAAACTGCTCCGGCTGCCGATTATAAACGCCGCCCGATTGTTCTTTCATTCACCTCGCCCCCGTCAGAGGTGAAAGCTCCACTATCCCGTGGTGAAATTTATCGACAGGTGCGGGACAGAACAGGCGGGAGCAGGTCGGCCGCTCATTAATCACTCTACCGAAAATATCATCATGTTGAGCAAATAATAGGTGGCCGATTGGCTGCGGCCTGCTTTGGAAAATTAAGATGGTAGCGAGTCTCAATTCTGTATCGTCAGTTTTGGTTATACTCACACCGTTCAATTATTTTCCTAACTTAGTAATTAGAGCCAAGGGATATTTAAACTGAAACTTTAACTCCTCTCTGAATTCAGTCTGCGGCACTGCATAAATAATGACGTTAGTGCAGGACATCAAATCTTGCAGCATATATCCTGTTCGTTGCATGATAGTGAACGTATTACTGTTGTCTGTGTGGATATTGAATTTGTTCACATACATAATGAATAAAAGTTACCGTCCATACTGCAAGATATGACTAGCAGTAAAACGATGGATTTCCTGCGATTATCCATTTCTGGGTCACTGTCGCTGCACCAAAGACCCTTCCTTCGTCTACTTTTCAGCAGAATGTGACTGATGGTCAGACCATGGAATATCAGGGTCAAATCGAACGGCATCAAAGGCATTAAAGCTGCGCAATGCCATAAGAATGTGACCCATATAGGTACAGTATAGAGGCTGGCTTTCACATCGCAGAACCACGGTATATTGTTATTTATTACTTGAGATTCTAAAGTAAAGTACATTGGGACATTTTCCAAAAATCTCAGGCCCCATATTATTTCTCCAACCACCGCCGCAGTTTGTTGGTGTAATATTGGGTTCTTAATTATTAGCAACATATGGCAACAATCGATCAAAGGTAAAAGCAATAGTTAACCAGAGAGAACAGTCAATAGAAGAAAACATTCGGAAGAAATTCAGACTGCAGACCGGAGTGTCGTCCAGGAATGCATCCAGGACATTCACTTCATTCATCTGTTACAGCATCACATCAAATATCAGGACCAGTAGATCAGTCGCCACCAGGTAAACAGACATGCATCTGGGAGAGGCTGCATTTTCGCCACGAGAGAATCACAATGGTCACCAAGTTTGCTTGGGGTGGGGAGAAGGGAAATAAATCAGGATTATGGACTTCAAAACAAATTCGAAAAACAAAGTCAAGTGATAATTAATGCTGATTTATAATTTGCTCAAATCATTCATTTTCTGTGACACGTGAAGGTCGAAATCCTGAGGGCACAAACTAATTATCCATCCACGTCACTTCCTTTATTGCCTGAGTTTCCTCAAAGGAAAATAATAATTACTGGTGAAATTGGACAATTCTGGAGTTTAATCAATCATTTGGCTTTAATTGTACAGACAACGTTACACTCGAATCCCAGAACACTCCTAATTTATAGCACCACCCGCACAGATTCCATGCCTTGTTAACAGATTACGTCAATGATAATATAAATAAAGCTTAAATAGGTGTTGTCGCTTTTCTGCAAATAACAATTATTATTTCACTTTGCACGTGTTATAATCTCAATCAGCACTTATATTTCAATCCTGTGTTTTATACAGTCCAACAGCGAGCAGGGTGCTATCCTACTGTTTGACCTTAAAGTGACCAAAAAGAGTTCAGTTTCACAATGACGCAGATTTATGGTGTAATGTAATGATACATTTTTCATACTCGCTAGTAGGACAGTCACACAATGCCGGAGAGTCGTCCCGCTCCACAGCTTAGCAACGGGAACCCTGTGATATACTAGACTTGTGCTCCGTAAAATACAGAGCATTGCAATCAACAGAAAGGTAGCTATTCAGAATTGACATATATAATTACTTTAACCACTTTTGAGCACTTTAACAACTTGGAATGCTGCTGAAATGTCTAAAAACAAGCTACAGCGAATGATAAAATAACTAATGATGGGATCCGGATTGCTGGCGCTGCATTGACGATGCACAGGAAGCATATTAAATAAACACATTCCTTCCGAGTTTGCTGCAGTGTGATTACCCACACTGGTAACACTGGGGAGTCAGCGGTAAACTGTTGTTTCTTACCTATCCTCAAAATAATAAAAGCTGCGAGCTGGGCATTATCTGTTCACGGTGGGATTTTCACATTTGCTCAAGTCAAGGTGTTGGGATTGAAATTTGGCGCTCGCGTAAAAGGAATGATATTGGTTGGGCCGCCCGTGATAGACTCCAACCGAAGCTTTGTTTCATTGAGGCCAACGTTAAACTGAATCCAGGAGGCTGGATTTTACTCTAATTTAGGGCCATTTTTGGGTGTCCCAAAGGAGAGTATAGAGATAGGGAGGGAACGAGGTCACGGTGGGGGTCTTGGAACCAGTTACTTGAATTTTAAAATAGAGACATTGATTAACCATGATTCAATGTTGAGCAGCAAGCACAGGGGTGATGGGTGATCGCGACTTGGTACTAGTTAGGACACGGGTGGTAGGGTTTTGGATGACCTCACATTTAAGGAGGATGGAACGTGGGCAGCCGGCCAGCATCGCATTGGCATAGTCAAACCTCGAGGGAACAAAGGCAGTGATAGGATTTCAGCAGCAACTGAGCCGAGGCAGCGATGCAGTCAGATGGAAGTGGAAATAGGTGATCTTGGTGATGGAGTGGATAGGTGGATGGAGGCTCATCTTGGTGTCAAATGTGACTCCAAAGTTGCTTACCATCTGTTTCAGCCTCAAAAAGGTGGCAGGTAGAGGACGTGACTGGATGGCTAGGAAACAGATCTTAATGCATGGACGGAAAACTATGGCTTCAACATTCACAATATATAGTTGGAGAAAATGTTCACTCATCGAGCACTGGATGTCGGACCTCTGATCATTTGGAGACAGTAGAGGGTGGAGAGCGCTTGTGGTGATGAAAATCTGGGTGTCACCAGTGTACATATGGAATCTGACGCTGTGTTTCCGGATGATGTCGCCAAGGTGCAGCAGGTGGATGATATAGGAGGTGCCAAAGATTACTCCTTGGTAGGACACCAGAATTAATGTTGTCAGAGCGGGATGAATAGCTATTGCAGGTGATTCTGTGGCAACTACACGTTAGATAAAAATCGACCGAGGAGATTGCAGTCACATCCAGCTGGACGACGGTGGAGAGGCGTTGGAGGAGGATGGAGTGTTCAACACGGCAACTCCTGCAGATAGGTTTATCAGGATAGCGTCGGATAGTTTACCTTTTGTGGATTGGAATAGGAGTGCGGTCTGCCGCACTTCAGCAGTTATCGGCAGCGGTCACAATTGTGGGCCCAGGGACCATCCATATGGTCAGGATGCAATGACTGCTGGTCCTCCGGCCTGGACATTCTGCTGCAGGAGGCCACTTCACCATCACCGAAGTTAAGGAGGTGGTGGGCGGCCGCACCTCGCAGCGGATGTAATGTACAAAAGCTCCCCTCTCAGGTTAATTAACGTTTAGGCCCCAGCTCTCAAGAACGAGCGGCTGTCCCTCTTCCAGCTGCTCCCACTGCGACTGGCAATGTCCAGGCCGGTCGTTCCGGGCGGTGACTTCAACTGCATCGATGCGGCAGGACAATCCAGCAGATCTGACAACAAACTCGACGCCACGTCCAGACTCCTGATGGATACTGTAAAATATGCCAAGCTGTGCGACGTCCTCAACAACTCTGCAGATGGAGCGTAGCGCAGATACACCTGGTCGAGACCAGACACGTCCGTCCGTTCCAGAATAGACTTTCTGTTTATGTCCCACACGCTCAAGGTCAGATCCACCGACGTCACGCTGGTGTACTTCTCTGACCACTGCCTCCGACTGGCCGACTGTCACACACAGCAAAACCTGAAAGTTGGCAGTGGGATATGGAAGCTGAACGTGAAACTGTTGACTCCGGAAAACGTTGAGGTACTCAAGAGGGATTACAAAGGTTGGAGAACCGTGAAGCCCCTCTGCGATTCCCCGATACACTGGTGGGAAACAATCAAGATGAACATCAAGAGGTTCTTCATTCTCAAATCTGTTCAGGAGGCGTGAGGGAGAAAGAGGGAATAGTCCCAACTCCAGAAGAGTATGCAAAACCTGCTCCTGCTGCAGTCGATGGGGGTCGATGTCGCGGATGAAGTCGAAATGGTGACGGGTCAGCAAGCCTCGCTCTTTGCCTCAAAGTCCTCCAAAATCAACTTCCGCTGCAGAGTCCGCTCTGTTGAACAGAACTGCCCTCACCATTCAAATGTATTGCATGGAATTGCTAGCCGCATCCGAATGTACTGAACTGCTTTGCAATGTATCGTGCAAATTTTTATATGAATAAAGTATATTTTGAAATTTATAAAAAGAATGTATTTTAATAAAGAGCATACTTTGGAATGAGAGCGTCATTTGCGGGTAATGACACCGAGCGAGGTTTGGTATTCATTGAATTTCACGATAAATAAACCGACTATTCATTTCATTCTTTGATATTTTATTCTCAGTGTGGAGAACAACCGTGGCAGGGAATCGAAACTGAGAATACCATCAATGAAATTATTATCCATTAGTGCACGGGGCTGCTGTGTTCTTGGGCAAGCTACTGACCCTAAAATATTCACACACTGAGATTGTATCTGTTTCAGCTCTGTTATCTGCGCGGTAGAGTTACCCGCGCTACTGGGTCTCAGGGTCTGATTCTCATTTTGAGCTTTTACTGATTTAAATGTGTGAGGCCCCGGGTTCCTGTGCCATTCCCTTTGCTTCCACCTCGCCGGCTCCTCACTCAGCCATTTTCTCCTGCCCTCTGGAAATCTGTTGACTCTCAACCGTCCTTCAAACCTACATCATAACGTAAAATTTAACCGAAAGCTGCCACCCTATCCTTCTCCTTTCTCGCTCGGGGCCCACCTTTCTCTCCTTGTGGAAACTCCGAGCAGTTTCGTGAGGTTTGTGCCACGGGTGTGAGAGGATTGAGTTGCCTTCCTTCACTCATTTTTTTCTCTGGAAATCAAATCGATGGAACGTTTGATATATTGTCTTTAAATTGTCTTTCTTTGCTCAGCGGTTTGTATAACTGCTTGAATTTAATACGTTGACTGAAATAATTTAATGAGACTTGCAACATTGTATTTGCCGTGTATCCAACCCGGGAAAAGGATCAGGAGCCGACAAATCTACTCCTGAATATCAAGACTCACACTGTCAAGGCCACTTTCTCTTCAATTTTCACTTTATTTTCTGCGCTTTTCGTTACACGTAGAGCAACTTCATAAAACACAAAGCAAAATACCGCAGAAGCTGAGAATGGAATTATTCTGAACATTCTGGAAACACTCTGAAGGTCCAGGGGTCACAGTCTAAGGATAAGCAGTAAGCCATTTAGGACTGAGATGAAAAGAAACTTCTTCACTCAGAGAATGGTTAACCTGTGGAATTCTCTACCGCAGAAAGTTGTTGAGGCCAGCTTGTTCGATATATTCAAAAGGGAGTTAGATATGGTCCTTACGGCTAAAGAGATCAAGCGGTATGGAGAGAAAGCAGGAAAGGGGTACTGAGGTTGAATGATCAGCCATGATCTTATTGAATCGTGGTGCAGGCTCGAAGGGCCCAATGGCCTACTCCTGCACCTAATTTCTCTGTTTCTGTGTTTCTGTGACCATTCCTGGAGAGGGGAACACAGGTTAACCTTTCAGGTCGATGAGCTAAATATTGCAGATACGTTAATTAAAATTATTTTTCCACGTGCTGAGCAGTTTGAATTTCCCTCCAAACTTTATATTTTATAAGTTGCCCACAGGCAATATAAAGGTAATGAACAACCCTCAGCCTGGGAAGCCTCATAAAACGTTCAATACTGCAACGACACGGATATGACTCAAAACTTCGCGTGGTGAACAATGGATCAGTAGTCGATCGCCGTATTTTGTTCAATTTTTATTCAATAAATCTTCATCATTACATTGTATCATCCAAATCCATTCCGCCACGCCACACAGTCACACCTCCACCACTTATTAACGAAAAAACCTGAAGTTTAATGTGTCTCCTGTGAATTCACCAAAGTATTGTACATTAAAAACTGATCATTATCTATTACTTAAAATCCTTTCCAAACAGATCATCCACAGAGTCTGCTAATGTAATTTTAGCATATATTTAAAATACTCGTTCATGTTTATTCTCCTCCCCTTGTCAAAAAGGAGAGTCTTACTTTGCACAATCACTAATCTAGCCAAGCTGAACATTAAACTTATCGCGGCATTGCAGACTCGAGCAGACCCTGCTGCTATTCACATCTCAATATTTAATACATATGGAAATCCCATACCCATTCTTCTTACCCCACCCAGCAAGGAAACCTCACACAACTGTCCAACATAGTATCAGAATCACTTAACTGAGGACATATCACCAGTAATTGGGACAGTCAAATCCCGTGTCCCACACACAGGGCAAGTTGCTACCTCCACTTGCCCAATTTACACACAGCAATCATGGTAAAAATCCGGTTATGAACCAATTTAAAATCCATTTCATTCCACCCTGGATATTAAAAATTCACCCACACCCCTATCTTAATCGTGTTGTCGTCCAGCTGTGGGGAGATAATCTTCCAAAACTCCTGATCAACTGGGGCCTTGAAACTTCATTGCCTAAATATCCCAAAGAAACCATGAGTGTTACAGGTGTCTAATTGGACTGACTCTTCTGCTCGCTCCAGCAGAAAGTTTGGGAAATGCAGAACATACTTGACATCCTCTGGAGATTTTCACGGTTATTTCTTCCACCGAATCCTGTGGCATTGCCCTCACAATCTTCTCATACATTATCCCCATTGCGTTTTCCTCTACTTCCTTATCCTCCTCACAAACCATATTCCTCACGACCGCTTCTGGCAACTAACCTGGAGTCACCTCATATTCCACGTACATAATATCAGATTTTATAAAAGCTTTATGAAATAATACCCCTTCTTCTTAGTCAGTCCCTCGGAGTCGAGGATGACTTGCTTCCAAACTAAAGACAAGTTCTTATGTGACTGATGACTGCGATGTGGGATCTCCAGTCTCTGTCACAGGTGGAGCAGACGGTAGTTGTAGGGACGCTGGAAGAAGGGACGGGTGGGTGGGGTGCTTGTGTTGTCATGCATTCCTTCCACTGCTTGAGCTTGGTTTCCACTTGCTCCCGGCGAAGAGACTCAGAGTGTTCCGCACCTTCCAAGATGCTTCACCTCCACTTTGCGCGTTCTTGGGCCGGGATTCCCAGGAGTCGGTGGGGATGTTATATATTTTCAACATGGTTTTTAGGGTTTCCATGAAGCTTTTCCTCTGCCCATCTGTGGCTTGCTTACCGTGTCGCAGCACCGCGTAGACCTCTTGTTTTGCAATTCTCGGGCATGCAGCTGATGTGTCCCGTCCATCAGAGCTGATCGAACGCGGTCAATGCTTCGATGCTGGGGATGTTTGCCTGAGCATGAACACTGACATTGGTGCGCATATCCTGCCAATGGATTTGAAGGAGCTTGCGGAGCCAGATTTGGTGGAACTTCTCCAGTGCTGTGAGATCCCTGCTATACATAGTCCATGTCTCTGAAACATAAATCACGGCTGGTATTACCATGCACTGTATACCATGAGCGTGGTGCAGGTTTGACGTCCTGGTCTTCAAACACTCTCTTCCTCAGGTGAACGATGCCTCCGCTGGTGCACTGAAGGCGGTGTTTGACCGTCATTGAACTCTACCCTTGTTGGCAGTAGGGTCCTGAGGTATGGCAAATGGTCGCTGTTGTCCAAGTCTTCATCGTGGATTTTTATCCTCTGCAGCCGGTACTGTGTGGCGATTGAAAGCTTGGTGGAGTACCTTTGTCTTACGCATGTTTACTGTAAGGCACATGCTCTCCTATGCTTCTGTAAATGTGTTGACGATGGTTTGGATTTTGGCCTTATCTCAAAATTATCGAACTTAACTCTTATCTCTGTTCTTTTACTGTGGATACGCCCACCATGTACGCATGAGAGCTGTTGAAATATAACCAGTCATAATCCCCTGTTATTATTCTTGAGTATTATGTTATGCTAGATTGCAGATTAATATGAAGTTTGCTAGTCCACAATTGTATTACTTTAGGTTAATTTCTCCTCTGTTTCAATTAGTGGAAGTAATCATCTTGTACCTAGGTTTTATTTACAGTTAAAAGTCTCATTGTCTTCAAAATCCACTGGTTTCATCGTCAACAAAAGCTTTATGACCGAGGCCGAAGACCAGTCTCTGTGGTTGGATGAACTTCACCACATTTCCGGTTTTTGGGGTATATCCGATGGTTTTCGATTCTCTCTCAATGTAGAATATCCACGTAGTTAACAGACAGGTGGCCATGCGTATGTGTGTAGGAAGTCTGCGGAATGGGTCGCATCTTCTACCGAAAGGACAGGTATCATATTATTCTCAATCGTACTTTGTAAACTGCTGATTAAATATTGTAAGGTATTAATTCTTGCCTATGCTAACTAAAGCCATATAATTACACCGAATATGGTGTCAATGTTGAACAATTGAACAGATGGACAGACCCAAAAACGACAACAATAAGCGGTCCTTGTGGTGAAATCCTGACGTGTTGTTGGACCTTATCTAAACGGGCTGTCCTATTGGTGATGAAAGGCCTTCTCGTTTACTGGTCAATAACTGAGGTGATGGTGGTCCTTATTTAAACGGGCAGTCAGAGTGGTAATCAACGGCATCGTCTTTAACCGGATGAGCCTTGAGGTGCTGATGGGCTCTCTAATTAAACGGGAGAGACTTGAGGTGATGGTGGGAATTTTCTTTCATCAGGCAGTTCATGAGGTGATGGTGGGCCTTCTTTACCAGAATGGCTTTGATGTGATGGTGGCTCTGTTTTTAAATGTGCAGTTAACATGTGCACCAGGAAGTGAAGTTCGGATGTCAGAGTTTGTATTAAATGCATTCACTATAGCAGAAGGTTTGCCTCATTGACACGATGAGCTCGGATAGTACATGAGGGGAAATATTTGAAAATATAGCGAAGGATCATAATTCGGTGCTGGAGCAGGAGATGTTTGCCTTGATGGGGATGGAGAAGGAGATGAGCCAAAAACAGGTGAATAGATAATTTCCGTATCAGTGACAAATAATTCCATCAGTTCCTCGGAATTGATCTTGGAGGTGTGAGTCGAAGGGATAGGGCAGAGGTGTTTAACAATATCGTTGTTAGTTTTGAAAGGAAGACGGGGTCTATGTTTACTTTCCATGATAATATTGGATATTGGATCTGCTTAGGGTGAAAGATGCATGATCTCACAGAGCTGTATTTGAAGAGCCAGCTTCGACATTAAATGAGTAAACCAGTTGTGGACCAGATACGATCAAATAATGGCCTTGGACCGAGGAGAGATACAATGGGACCCATTCCTGAGAAAATGACCAATGTAGGAGAGGGTATGAGTTTTACCAGGGATAAGGACATCGGAAATGTCAGTGAGTGAGTGGTGGAACTAAACGAAAGCTGCAGAACTACCTTGGAAGAAGGACAAGTTAGTCAGACTGCAGTGCCCAAAAGTCGTGAGTGAATTGTGGAGAGCTTGTTCACGTGCGTAGATGCAGCTAGAAGTGGTGTTGGAATGCAATAGGGGCTGTGGATGGTGATCGATTCACGAAGCTGTCGGAGATGTCCTTGTATGTGACTGCAAAAAGCGAGCCGACTGAGTTGACAAGCTTGAAGAAATCAAATTGACAATCAGTGTGCTCAGACTGTTGATGGAACATTTTTGTCCTTGCTCATTGCTAAAGTACTTTTACAACAATGGGCCATTCTACTGTGCATCCATAAGGGTATTTAGTTGTGCGAGGGGTGTTGGTTTGAAAGGGGTTAACTGAATGTGTTTGTTCATTGACTGTAATTGATATCAGACTCCATAGATTAATTAAATGTGTTTGTTCGTTGACTGTAATTAATTTACCTCTCCATGGATCATAATTGTATCACTGGAGAGGTTCTCCTTTCTATTAATGCGGTAAACATCTCAATGTGTTCTACCACAGTCTCGCAGAGAGCATCAACTCCGGCACTCACAGGGATCAGCGGTTTTACTGAGAGGAGAAGAATGCATTTAACAATCAGTGAGTTTACAATACTAGCGTTCGTTTCTGAGATACAAAAGATATACTACCCCATTCTGGCGGTGGTCGGAGTCCCTGGTAAGTCACTGTGTCCAGCTACTCATGTTGTAGATCATGTTTAACTGTGTGACTGCATTATCTCATTGAGGTCACAATATCCAGAAATTAATTGACACCACGTATTCTCTCTGGATGTGGGGCTGACAATGCTCTGTGATTCCCGAATGTGACTGTGTCACATTCACCCGTTGACTGATCTGAGTGCAGTGAATAGAAAATATCACCTTTTGATCTTTTCTCCAAGTAGGACCTCAAAAGTAGTAATATCGGGATTGCTACCAGTGCCACGTGATAGTCAGAGTAGGAATCGCAGGATAGCGCAGATGAATACATGGCTTGAGCAGTGGTGCAGCAGGGAGAGATTCAAATTCCTGGGGCATTGAGACCGGTTCTGGGGGAGGTGGGACCAGTACAAACCAGACAGTCTGCGCCTGGGCAGGACCAGAACCAATGTCCTAGGGGGAGTGTGTGCTAGTGTTGTTGGGGAGGATTTAAACTCATATGGCAGGGGGATGGGAACCAATGCAGGGAGACAGGGGGAACCAAAAAGGAGGCAAAAGCAAAAGACAGAAAGGAGATGAGGAAAAGTGGAGGGCAGAGAAACCCAAGGCAAAGAACAAAAAGGGCCACTGTACAGCAAAATTCTAAAAGGACAAAGGGTGTTAAAAAAACAAGCCTGAAGGCTTTGTGTCTTAATGCAAGGAGTATCCGCAATAAGGTGGATGAATTAATTGTGCTAATCGATGTTAACAAATATGATGTGATTGGGATTACGGAGACGTGGCTCCAGGATGATCAGGGCTGGGAACTCAACATTCAGGGGTATTCAACATTCAGGAAGGATAGAATAAAAGGAAAAGGAGGTGGGGTAGCATTGCTGGTTAAAGAGGAGATTAATGCAATAGTTTGGAAAGACATTAGCTTGGGTGATGTGGAATCTATATGGGTAGAGCTGCAGAACACCAAAGGGCAAAAAACGTTAGTAGGAGTTGTGTACAGACCTGCAAACAGTAATAGGGATGTTGGGGAGGGCATCAAACAGGAAATTAGGGGTGCATGCAATAAAGGTGTAGCAGTTATAATGGGTGACTTTAATATGCTCATAGATTGGGCTAGCCAAACTGGAAGCAATACGGTGGAGGAGGATTTCCTGGAGTGCATAAGGGATGGTTTTCTCGACCAATATGTTGAGGAACCAACTAGGGGGGGAGGCCATCTTAGACTGGGTGTTGTGTAATGAGAGAGGATTAATTAGCAATCTCATTGTACGAGGACCCTTGGGGAAGAGTGACCATAATATGGTGGAATTCTGCATTCGGATGGAGAAAGAAACAGTAAATTCAGAAACCATGGTGCAGAACTTAAAGAAGGCTAACTTTGACGGTATGAGGCGTGAATTTGCTAGGATAGATTGGCGAATGATACTGGAGCCGCAATGGCAGACATTTAGAGACTGCATGGATGAATTACAACAATTGTACATTCCTGTCTGGCATAAAAATAAAAAAGGGAAGGTTGCTCAACCATGGCTATCTAGGGAAATCAGGGATAGAATTAAAGCCAAGGAAGTGACATACAGATTGGCCAGAAATAGCAGCGAACCTGGGGACTGGGAGAAATTTTGAACTCAGCAGAGGAGGACAAAGGATTTGATTAGGGCAGGGAAAATGGAGTACGAGAAGAAGCTTGCAGGGAACATTAAGGCGGATTGCAAAAGTTTCTATAGGTATGTAAAGAGAAAAAGTTTAGTGAAGACAAACGTAGGTCCCCTGCAGTCAGAATCAGGGGAAGCCATAACGGGGAACAAAGAAATGGCAGACCAATTGAACAAGTACTTTGGTTCAGTATTCACTAAGGAGGACACAAACAATCGTCCGGATATAAAAGTGGTCAGAGGGTCTATTAAGGAGGAGGAACTGAGGGAAATCTTTATTAGTCGGGAAATTGTGTTGGGGAAATTGATGGGATTGATGGCCGATAAATCCCCAGGGCCTGATGGAGTGCATTCCAGAGTACTTAAGGAAGTGGCCTTGGATATAGCGGATGCATTGACAGTCATTTTCCAACATTCCATTGACTCTGGATCAGTTCCAATGGAGTGGAGGGTAGCCAATGTAATCCCACTTTTTAAAAAAGGAGGGAGAGAGAAAACAGGGAATATAGACCGGTCAGCCTGACCTCAGTAGTGGGTAAAATGATGGAATCAATTATTAAGGATATCGTAGCAGTGCATCTGGAAAATGGTGACATGATAGGTCCAAGTCAGCATGGATTTGTGAAAGGGAAATCATGCTTGACAAATCTTCTGAAATTTTTTGAGCATGTTTCCTGTAAAGTGAACAAAGGAGAACCAGTTGATGTGGTATATTTGGACTTTCAGAAGGCTTTCGACAAGGTCCCACACAAGAGATTAATGTGCAAAGTTAAAGCACATGGGATTGGGGGTAGTGTGCTGACGTGGATTGAGAACTGGTTGTCAGACAGGAAGCAAAGCGTAGGAGTAAACGGGTACTTTTCAGAATGGCAGGCAGTGACTAGTGGGGTGCCGCAAGGTTCTGTGCTGGGGCCCCAGCTGTTTACATTGTACATTAATGATTTAGACGAGGGAATTAAATGCAGTATCTCCAAATTTGCGGATGACACTAAGTTGGGTGACAGTGTGAGCTGCGAGGAGGATGCTATTAGGCTGCAGAGTGACTTGGATAGGTTAGGTGAGTGGGGAAATGCATGGCAGATGAAGTATAATGTGGATAAATGTGAGGTTATCCACTTTGGTGGTAAAAACAGAGAGACAGACTATTATCTGAATGGTGACAGATTAGGAAAAGGGAAGTTGCAACGAGACCTGGGTGTCATGGTACATCAGTCATTGAAGGTTAGCATGCAGGTGCAGCAGGCGGTTAAGAAAGCAAATGGCATGTTGGCCTTCATAGCGAGGGGATTTGAATACAGGGGCACGGAGGTGTTGCTACAGTTGTACAGGGCCTTGGTGAGGCCACACCTGGAGTATTGTGTACAGTTTTGGTCTCCTAACTTGAGGAAGGACATTCTTGCTATTGAGGGAGTGCAGCGAAGATTCACCAGACTGATTCCCGGGATGGCGGCACTGACCTATCAAGAAAGACTGGATCAACTGGGCTTGTATTCACTGGAGTTCAGAAGAGTGAGAGGGGACCTCATAGAAACGTTTAAAATTCTGACGGGTTTGGACAGGCTGGATGCAGGAAGAATGTTCCCAATGTTGGGGAAGTCCAGAACCAGGGGTCACAGTCTAAGGATAAGGGGTAAGCCATTTAGGTGGCTCAACTGTGGCTAACAAGGAAAATGAAGGATAGTGTTAAATCCAAGGAAGAGGCATACTAATTGGCCAGGAAAAGCAACAAACCTGAGCACTGGGAGAAATTTGGAATTCAGCAGAGGAGGACAAAGGGTTTAGTTAAGAAGGTGATAATAGAACACGAGAAGAAGCTTGCCGGAATAAAATAATTGCAAAAGCTTCTATAGATATGTGAACAGAAAAAGATTAGTGAAGACAAACTTCGGTCCCTTGAAGTCGGATTCGGGCGAATGTATAATGGGGAACAAAGAAATGGCAGACCAATTGAACAAATACTTTGGTTCCGTCTTCACGAAGAAAGACACAAATAACCTTCCGGAAGTACTAGGGAACCGAGTGTCCAGTGAGAAGGAGGAACTGAAGGATATCCATATTCGGTAGGAAATTGTGTTTGGGAAATTGATGGGATTGAAGGCCGATTAATCCCCGGGGACTGATAGTCTGCATCCCGGAGTAATTAAGGAAGTGGCCCTCGAAATAGTGGATGCATTGGTGATCATTTTCCAACAGTCTATCGACTCTGGATCACTTCCTATGGACTGGAGGATAGCTGCTGTAAGATCATTTTTTCAAAAGGGAGGGAGAGAGAAAGCGAGTAATTATAAACCGGTTAGCCTGACATCAGTGGTGCGAAAAATGTTTGAATCAATTATTAAGGATGAAATAGCAGCGCATTTGCAAAGCAGTCACAGGATCGGTCCACGTCAGCAAGGAATTATGAAGGGAAAAACATGCTTGACAAACCTTCTGGAATTTTTTGAGGATGTAACTTCTAAAGTGGACAAGGGAGAACCAGTGAATGTGGTGTATTTGCACTTTCAAAAGGCTTTTGACAAGATCCCACACAAGAGATTGGTGCGCAAAATCAAAGTACATGGTATTGGGGATAATAAACTGATGTGGATAAAGAACTGGTTGGCAGACATGAAGCAGAGTCGGGATAAACGGGTCATTTTCAGAATGGCAGGCAGTGACTAGCGGAGTGCCGCGGGGCTCAGTGCTGGGACCCCAGCTCTTTACAATATACATCAATGATTTGGATGAAGAAATTGAGTGTAATATCTCCAAGTTTGCAGATGACACTAAACTTTGTGGCGGTGTGAGCTGTGAGGGGGATGCACGGAGGTTGCCGGCTGACTTAGGCAGGTTAGGTCAGTGGGCAAATGCATGGCAGATGCAGTATTACGTGGATAAATGTGAAGTTATCCACTTTGGGGGCAAAAACACGAAGTCAGAATATTATCTGTATAGCAGCAGATTTGGAAAAGGTGAGGTACAATGAGTAATTGGGCGTCATGGTTCATCAGTCATTCAAATTTGGCATACAGGTACAGCAGGCGGTGAAGAAGGCAAATGGTTAGTTGCCCTTCATAGCTAGGTGATTTGAGTATAGGAGCAGGGAGGTCTTACTGCAGTTGTACAGAGCCTTGGCGAGGCCTCACCTGGAATATTGTATTCAGTTTTGGTCTCCTAATCTGAGGAAGGACGTTCTTGCTATTGAGGGAGTGCAGTGAAATTTCACCAGATTTATTCCCGGGATGGCAGGACTGATATATGAGAAGATACTAGATTAACTGGGCCTTTATACATTTGCGTTTAGAAGGATGAGAGGGGATCTCATAGAAACATATAAGATTCTGACGAGACAGGACAGGTAAGATGCGGGTAGAATGGTCCCGATGTTGCGGAAGTCCAGAATCAGGGGACATAGACTTAAGATTAGGTGTAGGCGATTTAGGTCTGAGATGAGGAGAAACTTCTTCACTCAGCGAGTTGTTAACCTGTGGAATGCCCTGTCGCAGAGATTTGTTGATGCCAGTTCATTGGATATATTCAAGAGGGAGTTAGATATGGCCTTTACGTCTCAGGGGATCAAGGGGTATGGACAGAAAACAGGAAGGGGGAACTGAGGGAATGATCAGCCACGATCTTATTGAATGGTGGTGCAGGCTCGAAGGGCCGAATGGCCTAGTCCTGCAACTTTTTTCAATGTTTTCTATGTTTCTATGTGACAGATTGGAGGAAATGTTTTGCGTGAAAACTTGGGTAAGCGTGATCATTTATGGTAAGGCTTAAATTAATAGTGGAGAAAATTAAGGAACAATCTAGAGCAAACATTTTAAATTCGAAGGGGTAAATTTCAATGGGTGATCTTTCAGGAGTAGATGCATCAGGTACAGGCTAGCGACATACCAACACGAGGTAACGAAAAGTGAACCAAAATCACGGCTCCTTGGATGACGAGGGAGTTAGAGAATATGATTGAACAAAAAAGAGGGTGTATGATGCATGTCAGGAGAATTCTTCAAGTGAGAATCAGCCCAATTGCCATAGGTTACTCGGGGAACTGAAGAGGATAGAAAGACAAAAAGTACCCAGCCCAGCCACTGCAACACCCCTTACACAAAAACATCGACACTCCACCCCAACCGGAGCCAGGAGAGGCAAAAACCAGATAAAAACCGAAATCAATTTATGGAGAAAAATCTGGGATAGTTCCTCTCCAACCCATCCAGGCGATCGAAACTTGTCCAGGAAATCAGCCTGGCGGTATTATATTTCCTGCAGTACTTACAATTATATCTGCGCCATCCAACAAAAGGTCTTCCAGTCTAATCCCAATTACCAGCTCTAAGTACGTAATCCTGCGGGTGGGTTAATGGTGTGGATAGATGGTGAAGTTCCCAAGTAAAACTGCGTGAATCTGAAACGCTGTGGGAAGTGCTGCAAATAATCTGCAGTCATGCCTCCTCAATAACATACACTTTCTGTCAGCGAGTTTGCTTGGAATTTCAACAGATGCAGCACTTGCACATAGTTGCGCAGTTCACGACCTCCGGACGTCCCGAAGCGCATCACAGCCAATGCAGCATTTTAGAATGTAGTCACTGTTGTATTGTAGGAAACGCGGCAGTCAATCTGCGCACAGCAAGCTGCCACAGACAGCATTAATGCTAATGACCAGGTAATCTGTCCTGTGTTATGTTGATTGAGGGATAAATATTGATCAGGGTGATTGGCGTCACAGTCTTATTCAATTTGCAGACAGTCATTCAGGTAAATAATGACGCAGCTGGGGACGGCAGACAACTTTCTCACACCTTCCTGTACTGATCCCAAGAACCTTACAAGTGAGGAAGCCCATTCTTCCCAATCTAATTGAGTTCTGCTGAACAACCGCAGGTCTCACCCCATTGCTCAATCCAGTTATTCCCGAAATCATGTCATGGATTTCACCATCACCGCTCTGCCTGGAGTCCACTCTCAGTGCTGATCATTCTCCTGATGTAAGTCCTGAAGTGTTCACTGTTAATTCTGAGCATGTTCCACCTTGGTCTTTCTCCTACAATGTAATTTCAAATGGTATTGCATAAAAGTTACTATCTTGCCTATCTCTGTAATGCCATGTTACAGATGCCTACATTCTAAACTGTCCAGGATATCGATTTGCAAACCCTGCGGGTAATGTTAAAATCCACCCGCCTCCCTGTTCCCCCACGCATGTTCTGCAGGATCGGCGAGCGTTGGGTAATGTTGCTCCCTCCACTGGCCGATGTGCAGTATTACAACACCTTGTGCTGCTGCTCTCTCCTCTGTCTCCCTGAAGTTCAAAGGTCAGGAAGACAAGCCGGTGAAGACAGTCAATGGAATACTTCCCTTCATTTGTCGAGGCATAGAACACAAGAGCAAGGACGTTATGCTCGAATATATAAAACACTGTTCAAGTCGTTGCTGGAGTACTGTGTGCAGTTCTTGTCACCAGATTACAGGAATGATGTAATTGCACTGTAAACGATGCAGAGGAAATTGACAAGAATGTTGCAGGTATTGGAGAATTTTGGCCATGAGCAGAGATTGGAAATGCTGGTCTGTTTCCTTTGTAACTGAGTAGACTGAGGGGTGACCTGATTGAGGTATTTAATATTATGAAGGGCCTGGTAAGAGAGAATAGGAAGGACCTAATTCCCTCGACAGATCGATGATCCAGCAAGACGTATAGATTTAAAGTAACTGGGGGGAGATTTAGAGGAGACATGAGGGCAAATTTCTTCAGCCCGAGTGTGGCAGTATCTGGAAGAATGGTAAAGGCAGAAAGCATCATCACATTTTAAAAACACTTGGATGTTCACTTGAAGTGCCGTAGCGTACAAGCCTAGGGACCAGAGTTGGAAGGTGGCATTAGGCTAGATAGCTCTTGGTGGGCCGATGTGGAAACTATGTGCTGAAATATCCTCTTTCTTGATGTAAATTTTAATGATTCTATCATCCTGTACAGTACTACACCATCTGCGACAGATGCTCCCTCCTTTGGCCGCTGTCCAGTATTGCACCACCTGGTACTGCTGCTCCCTCATCTGGGCGCAATACAATACTGCACCACCTGATACTGCTGCACCATCCTCTGGCTGCTGCACAGTATTGCACCTCCTGATACACCTGCTCCCTCCTCTGGGCGGAATACAGTACTGCGACACCTGATACTGCTGCACCATCATCTGGCCGCTACGCAGTATTGCAACACCTGCTCCTTCCAACCCTGGCAACATTGCGCTGAAAATGCAGCCCGTTTGCACAGATCATCAATGTTGTAAATGAACTGTCAGCTTCTGTTGGTGAAGCCAGTTTTTGAATTACCATTACATCAGGGCAGAGATTGAAACTGTCGGCTGTACAAGGGATCCCTCCCACGCAGGAGACATTCTCAACCAGTTTATAAAATGCACTGGGTTAGAACTCCACCCTGCCATCATGTCATAACAACACGATTTACACCGAACCCAGATTCTACATCCTTTGGGCGACGACCACTTACTGACGCAGGGTGAACTGGTCCCATTTTATTATCAGTGTCCATTTGTATAATAGATATTTTCTTACTTCATTGAGCAAGATGGTCCTTCAGCATCCACGTCACGACGAATCGGACATGTGAGCTAATTAAAATGAACATAGCCCCAGTTTGGACGATAAATGCATCATTAGGATTCATAGGCAAATAGACAAGTGTAACCGACGGTCTAAATCTCCAACAGAGAATGGCGGGTAGCTGATAGATATTTGTGAGATGCTGTGAGATTTGATTTTGAATTGGCTCAATGGATTAAATGGTTAAAGTGCTTGTCAGGGAAGCAGGAGCTCCCGGATCGTATTTTCAGCGGGTGTGTGTTGAACATATGTTGTTTATATTGTCTGCGAATGTCAGCAACAAATAATAAACCAATGGTGGAGTGATTAAACTTTGGGATACTTAAGAGGCCAAAATTAGAGAAGCGCAGATATCTTGTGGGGTTGTGGGGCTGGAGGAGATTATAGAGATAGGGAGGGGCGATGCCACGGTGGGGGATGGGGTGGCGGGGATTTGGAAACATTTACTTCAATTTTAAAATATTTTAATAAATGTACGGTTGACAGTTTCAGCAGCAGCTGAGCCGAGGCAGCGGTGCAGTCGGATGGAAGTGGAAATAGGTAATCTTGGTTATAGAGTGGATAGGTGGATGGAGGCTCATCTTGGGGTCCAATGTGACACAAAAGTTGCTAACCGTCTGTTTCAGCCTCAAAAAGTTGTCTGGTGGAGGACTGGACTGGATGGCTAGGAACAGATCTTATATAATAAAGTGGAACAGCGATGCTCCTGCCTTTGTAAGGCATCTGGTCGTCTTTAAAAAGTGTAAGGCGGCTGGAAATTCCTTACATTGTGGGGGAACTTTAACTTTCGGCCACAGTATAAAATTCGCAATATGGGATTTGTCACCGATAGGCCAATTTACCTTTCCGCTGAAGTGAATGGAAGGGACAATGGAGTGGGACCTATAATTAGCTGACAATTCGATATCACCCATTTTATATTATCACCTAAATTCAAAAGGACTACGTTTGCCAGACAATATTTTCCGCAAACGCGATCCCATTTGTCACCAGCACGATATAAGGATGGTATTATCTGCAGACTGGTTCCTGAGGCCACCCCACATTGAGCAGGCCGTTATGTTTATTGCAGCTGAGGCTTTCTGTGACTTTGCCAGCCTGTTGATTATAAGTGTTTATTGCTCTTTAGCTTCGGCCTGGACTGTTGGTTCTCACGTTAGTCAGCTCTGCTTAATGTACAATATTGGACTGGGCACGTGCATTTCCCAGTGGGAATTCCACTTTTCCCATATCAAGAGGGGAGAAAGAACAGGGCGGTTGAGAGTCTCTTGTCGTGAGACATCACAAATGAATGTTTCCACAACCTCCTGCAGAAAACATCCAATTCGATGCAAAGGGGAATCGGACAATATTTATAATGGGTGGCACATCCACGATCACTCATTTTACACTATCTTAAAGAATTACAATGCCAGCTTGTAGCGATTAGACTCTCACAACACGAACCTGCCAGTGGGAGGAGAAACCGCTTCAAATGTCTCCTCACACTGAATCCAAGCAGCAACATGTCCGCAGATACATCTGAGAAGCTGAGCTCCTTCCTGCTGTTGATCGCCAGCCCAGAGCCTCCTGCTGCTTCAAGGCACTTCCTGAAATTTCAAAAGTGACGTCCCTCTGTAATTACCTTCAAGCTTTTAAAAGCTGCATCAACACTAAATATCACTCGCTGCCAATAGTGACGACCTAATAAGGAGTTACGTTTGCCCTCCTCAGCTTTGCCTCGTTAATGAGGAAGCAATACGGTGGAGGAGGATTTCCTGGAATGCATAAGGGATGGTTTTCTAGACCAATATTTCGAGGAACCAACTAGGGGGGAGGCCATCTTAGACTGGGTGTTGTGTAATGAGAGAGGATTAATTATCAATCTCATTGTGCGAGGCCCCTTGGGGAAGAGTGACCATAATATGGTGGAATTCTGCATTAAGATGGAGAATGAAACAGCTAATTCAGAGACCATGGTCCAGAACTTAAAGAAGGGTAACTTTGAAGGTATGAGGCATGAATTGGCTAAGATAGATTGGTTAATGATACTTAAGGGGTTGACTGTGGATGGGCAATGGCAGACATTTAGAGACCGCATGGATGAATTACAACAATTTTACATTCCTGTCTAGCGTAAAAATAAAAAAGGGAAGGTGGCTCAACCATGGCTATCTAGGGAAATCAGGGATAGTATTAAAGCCAAGGAAATGGCATACACATTGGCCAGAAATAGCAGCGAACCTGGGGACTGGGAGAAATTTAGAACTCAGCAGAGGAGGACAAAGGGTTTGATTAGGGCAGGGAAAATGGAATACGAGAAGAAGCTTGCAGGGAACATTAAGGCGGATTGCAAAAGTTTCTATAGGTATGTAAAGAGAAAAAGGTTAGTAAAGACAAACGTAGGTCCCCTGCAGTCAGAATCAGGGGAAGTCATAACGGGGAACAAAGAAATGGCAGACCAATTGAACAAGTACTTTGGTTCAGTATTCACTAAGGAGGACACAAACAATCTTCCGGATATAAAAGTGGTCAGAGGGTCTATTAAGGAGGAGGAACTGAGGGAAATCTTTATTAGTCGGGAAATTGTGTTGGGAAAATTGATGGGATTGAAGGCCGATAAATCCCCAGGGCCTAATGGACTGCATCCCAGAGTAGTTAAGGAGGTGGCCTTGGAAATAGCGGATGCATTGACAGTCATTTTCCAACATTCCATTGAATCTGGTCAGTTCCTCTCGAGTGGAGGGTAGCCAATGTAACCTCACTTTTTAAAAAAGGAGGGAGTGAGAAAGCAAGGAATTATAGACCGGTCAGCCTGACCTCAGTAGTGGGTAAAATGATGGAATCAATTATTAAGTATGTCATAGCAGCGCATTTGGAAAATGATGACATGATAGGTCCAAGTCAGCATGGATTTGTGAAAGGGAGATCATGCTTGACAAATCTTCTGGAATTTTTTGAGGATATTTCCAATAAAGTGGACAAAGGAGTACCTGTTGATGTGGTATATTTGGACTTTCAGAAGGCTTTCGACAAGGTCCCACACAGGAGATGAATGTGTAAATTTAAAGCACATGTGATTGGGGGTAGTGTGCTGACGTGGATTGAGAACTGGTTGTCAGACAGGAAGCAAAGAGTCGGAGTAAATGGGTACTTTTCGGAATGGCAGGCAGTGACTAGTGGGGTGCCGCAGGGTTCTGTGCTGGGGCCCCAGCTGTTTACATTGTACATTAATGATTTAGACGAGGGGATTAAATGTAGTATCTCCAAATTTGCGGATGACACTAAGTTGGGTGGCAGTGTGAGCTGCGAGGAGGATGCTATGAGGCTACAGAGTGACTTGGATAGGTTAGGTGAGTGGGCAAATGCGTGGCAGATGAAGTATAATGTGGATAAATGTGAGGTTATCCACTTTGGTGGTAAAAACAGAGAGACAGACTATTATCTGAATGGTGACAGATTAGGAAAAGGGAAGGTGCAACGAGACCTGGGTGTCATGGTACATCAGTCATTGAATGTTGCATTGCAGGTACAGCAGGCGGTTAAGAAAGCAAATGGCATGTTGGCCTTCATAGCTAGGGGATTTGAGTACAGGGGCAGGGAGCTGTTGCTACAGTTGTACAGGGCCTTGGTGAGGCCACACCTGGACTATTGTGTACAGTTTTGGTCTCCTAAATTGAGGAAGGACATTCTTGCTATTGAGGGAGTGCAGCGAAGATTCACCAGACTGATTCCCGGGATGGTGGGACTGATCTATCAAGAAAAACTGGATCAACTGGGCTTGTATACACTGGAGTTCAGAAGAGTGAGAGGGGACCTCATAGAAACGTTTAAAATTCTGACGGGTTTGGACAGGTTGGATGCAGGAAGAATGTTCCCAATGTTGGGGAAGTCCAGAACCAGGGGTCACAGTCTAAGGATAAGGGGTAAGCCATTTAGGACCGAGATAATGAGTAACTTCTTCACCCAGAGAGTGGTGAACCTGTGGAATTCTCTACCACAGGAAGTAGTTGAGGCCAATTCACTAAATATATTCAAAAGGGAGTTAGATGAAGTCCTTACTACTCGGGGGATCAAGGGGTATGGCGTGAAAGCAGGAAGTGGGTACTGAAGTTTCATGTTCAGCCATGAACTCATTGAATGGCGGTGCAGGCTAGAAGGGCTGAAAGGCCTGCTCCTGCACCTATTTTCTATGTTTCTATGTTTCTATGAGGATTCCAGCAGGAAGCTTCAGTGGGTTAATGTTGCCAGTGCAGTGAGCGGACATCAGCCTTGCTCCCATCGAACCTGCCAACAAGAGGACGATTCATCACAAAATTGCAAGAGAGTAAAAATAATCAGAAGTCTGATTTTTCAAGGTCAGAGCAAATTGTACATTCCATAATTGGATTTACTTAGAACAATATTGTGCAACTTTATGCATTCATCATCTAACTGATACCATTTAAAGTAGTTATACAGGCAATAGCTCGGAATGATCAGATGTCATTTCCACATAGGTGGAAAGATCAGTTAAATAGTCGCAAAGATAAACAGTAAATGAGAATACTGACTTACAAGGAACACCACGAAGTGTGAGAATATGGTAAAAAAATTATTCTATCTGTGCAAGCATTGGACATCCCATTTACTATGAGAACCGATGTAGCTTGTTGGTGTTAATGACACAAAGATGAGATATCTTCAGATGAAGCCCTCATGTATCTCTGAGAGAGGGCCCATTAGACAATTATATCACATACTAATTGACATTAGTTCCATCTATTTAAATACGCCTATGAAGTACCTACCCATGGTACAATAGTGATTAGGGGTTACTTCTCATCCCAGTGGTAAGGTAAACATCACAATAAAAACAGCTCGAATGTCACGTAATATAATTTCTTTGAAAGGTCTAAAATAACTTTTGCAGATCCTTCTGGGACTTGAACACTCACAATTGTTAATTGTGGTGCAGTAACGAAGTCACATCAGACCAATGAACAGAGTAATCCCAAACTGGGTTTGACTTTGCTAAACACTAAAGCACCCAATTTCTTTTATGGTATATCTAGTTTTGTTTTTGATAAATACAAGCTTTATATTTCTTGATACCACGGAATGTGAACGTTAAACACATTTTGAAAAGAGACAAGTGTGTATTACATTTTTCATGTTTTCTTCTCCTTGTTCATCAGGTTGCAGCTGCAAGTGATCGGGACTGGATTCCTTCTGATTAAAACACAAATTATCAGCCCAAATCACTCTCAGATCAAGTTTGTGCAGAGGAAAGCAGCATCATCATCATAGTCAGTACCTCAAAACGAGGCTGACTTGCTTCCATGCCCAAAATGGATGAGTTCACAGGCGTTTCAATGAATGACCTAAAATTCTGGATCCTGAACTACATATTGAAGGGTGGAAGATGCCTGTGTGTGGATTTTTTTAACGTGTGGTGGCCGTTGCACACCAGCCACCACACGGGCTTGACAGAGCGAGATCTTATTCCAGTGGCAAGGATGAAACAATTCGACTGGAGATCTGCTCTGCTGCATGGACCTCCTGCGCAGACATATTGCAGTGTGGGCTGACCTGTGCTGCCACTGGCCCCTTGCCTATTTTGGGCCCCGAACTCACACCTCTCCAGCGCCCTGATCACATTACTCTACAATCTCTCGCCGCTCCTTCGCCCTGACATTGCCGTTCCTGCTTTGTCTGCCCAAGCTCCAATCACTGACCTGGACTTTGATGACGTCACGCTGCGCTGCCGTCACCCTGCTGCACCAGCTCACACTGCTCCCTGAAGTCGTACGGCTCCACACATACCTGCAAGCACGACCTGCGTCAGAAAACCAGCGGCAGATCAACGCAATAAAAGGTGCGGCGTGCGGCCCAGGATTAGCGTGGAAGGGTAAACTTCAGAGGAAAAAAGCATGTTACACACAGCCCACCACACAGTGGGGTATAAAGACAACACCAATATGACATTTTCCGATTTCACAGTCCAGCACTCATGTCACCACTTTGAGTGGAATTGCACATGGTTTGCCATCAATTTGTGCTGCTTCTGGACCCCATCACGAACTTGATTGACTCATTTCACATAGAACGCGTACAGAGAGCACATAGAAAAGGAAATTAAAATTAAATGAGTCAGATTGCAAAGTGCTGCAATACAGACAGACCTGCGGGTCCTTGTGCATGAAACACGAAAAGTTAATATGTAGATACACAAAGTAATCAGGAAGGCAAATGGAATGCTGGCCGTTATTGCAAGCGCGATAGAACATAAAAGCGGAAAAGTCCTGTTACAACTGTACAGGATATTGGTGAGGCCACACCTGGAGTACTGCATAGAGTTTTGGTCTCCGTATTTAAAGAAGGATATACTAGCATTGGAGGCTGTACAGAGATGGTTCATTATGTTGATTCCGAAGTTGAGGGGGTTGAATTATAAAGATAGGTTGAGTAAGTTGGGTCTATACTCATTGGAGTTCAGAAGAATGAGAATGATATTATTGAAACATAAGATAATGAGACGGCTCGACAAGGCGGATGCAGAGAGGATATTTCCTATCATAGGGAAATCTAATACTAGGGGACACTATCTCAGAATAAGGGGTTGCCCATTTAAAACTAAGATGAGGAGAAATGTCTTCTCTGAAAGGGTTTTAAATCTATGGAATTCTCTGCCGCAGACAGCTGTGGAGGCTGGGTTATTGAATATATTTAAGACGGAGATAGACAGATTGTTGAGCGATAACAGAATATAGGTTTACGGGGAGCGGGCTGCCAAGTGCAGCTGAGTCCAGGACCAGATCAGCCATGATCTTACTGAATGGTGGAGCAGGCTGGAGACTCAAAAGGCCTACTCCTGCTCCTATTTCTTATGTTCTCATATTCTTATTTCACCTCATTAGAATTGGCTGATTTAAAGTCAGGTCCCAGATATGACAAAACAAAGTCAAACCCACTGTAACTGCACCTGTTCCCGTTCTAATCTTTATCTCCAATACCCATAATGATCTTTCTGATGTGTAATACTGCAGCCACAGCTTTTCCATACAGAAATGATTATTTTTGTGAACAGATAGCATGAAATACGATGAACAAAATGTGAATTGTTGACTAAGTTAAGTAATGAATTTTTAATTGAGTTCTGTTCAGTAGATTACGGACTTCAGTACTCATAACAAACTTATATAGGATTACTTAGGAGCTACACCACAGAAATGAGCCATTCGTTCTAACCAGTCCATGCCAACATTTATGCTCCACTCGAGTCTCCTCCCGTCTTTCCACATCTAAATCTATCAGCATAAACCTATATTCCAATCGCCCTCATACGCTTGTCCATCCTACCCTTAAGTGCATCTGGACTTCTCGAATCCTCACACCTGTGGTAGCGAGTTCCACCTTCTCACCAATCTATGGGTGCAGGCGTTTCCTCTGAATTCCCTATTGGGGTTTTTGTGACTATCTTTTATTGATGGATTATAGTTTTGATCTTCCGCAAAAGTAGAAACATTTTCTCTGTATCCATTTTATCAAAACCTTTTATAATTTGAAAACCTCTATTAAGTCACCTTTCAGCTTGTTTTTTTCAAGAGAAAATAGACACAGCCTTTCCTGTTATGTATAACCTTGCATTGCTTATATCACCATTGTAAACCATCTCAGCACCCCCTCCAGTGCCTCTACATTCTTTTTATAATATGGAAGCCAGAACTGTACGCAATCCTCAGAGTGTGCTCTAACCAAGTTTTGATGGTGGTTTAGCATAACTTTCCTAGTTTTCAAGTCTATATCGCTAGAAAAAAAACCCTCGTGCTTCGTTTGCTTTCCTTATTGTCTTGCTAACCTGTGTCAGAATTTTTATCAATTTGTGTACTTGTACTCTTACATCCCTTTGTTCTTCTACCGTACCCGGACTCTCACCCTCCAAATAAAAAGTGACCTGCCTATATTTCGTACCAAAATGTAATACCTCACATTTATCTGCGTTGAACTTCATTTCCCAATTATATGCCCTTTCTGCAAGTTTATTAACGTGCTCCTGTAATTTGTTGCAGTCCTCCTCAGTAATGACTACTCCCCCCACCCCACCCCCAACCCACAATTTGGAGCTATCTGCCAATTTATAAATTGTGTTTTTGATTCCAAAGTCTAATTCATTGATATAAATTGTGAACAACAGTGGTCCCAGCACTGATTCTTGTGGAGCACCATTAAAAACCTTCAACGACTTTGAATAGCTACCAATACTCTCGGTTTTCGGTCGTGAAGTCATCTAGCTATTCATTCTGCTACTTGTTCCCTGACTCTGCTTTCTCTGAACATGTCCATCAGTCTAATATGGGGTATATTGTCGAAGACGTGTTGGAAATCTAAATAAATTATATCCACTGCATTAACGTTGTCTTCTCTCTGTCACCTCTTAGAAACACCAATGAGGTTCGCCCCTTTAGAAAACCATGCTGACTATTTGTTATTACATTTTTGGTTTCTAGTTGTTATTCTATTTTTCCATTAATAGGGATTCAGCTTTTCTTTGTGCCACTGGTGTTAAGCTGACTGGCCTATAATTGCCTGGATATGTTCTATCCCCCTTCTTAAATATACATATAGTGTTAGCTATCCAAAAGTCCTCAGTCACTACAGCTTTTTTTAACTTATTATTAAATGTGTGTAGCAAGGCCTTTGCTATCTCTTCATTAGATTCTTTTTAAATGCGTGGAGGCAATCCACCCGGACCGGGGGTTTTATACTCTTTGGATTTGATCAATTTATTTAATATATCCACTCTTTTTATTTTAATTGCATTTATCTCATTACTAATTTCATCATCCAATGCCTACCTGTTCTATCTATTTCGTACATATTGAAGCTAAATAATTAGTTGATATTTCTGCCATGTCTCCATCGTTACCTGTGGTATGATACTGTCTATTACTCAATGGCTTTGTTCCCATGACAACCTTCCTTTTTTATTGATGTGGCTGTGAAGTATTTTACTGCTTTGTTTTATCTTTCTTGATAATTTAGTTTCAGATTTCAACTTTGCCTTGCTAATTTGTTTTTGACTTATCTCCTAATCGTTGTGTCTTTTTCCACTATCACGCACTGCCCGGCTGTCTATGTACTTAAGGTATGCTTATTTCCTTACCCTCAATTATTGCCTTATGGCTTTATTCATCCATTAGTGTTTAGTTTGTTCTTTCATTTCCGTGGTATATTTTGTTCCTGCACTAAATAATCTGTCATTCAGTTGAGCCGTCAAGTTTTTCTTCAGTTCTCTACCCTGCTTGTGCCTAAACATTCTCACTTTTCTCAATCATAAACATGGACGGAACTTATGTTTCTGCCTGTGACATAATTAGAAAAAATTGACAAGACCCTGCTCGAATCATGGGTTTTCGCTCCTAACTGACTGGAAGAGATCCGCGGACCAACAGATGAACTGTAACCAATAGGGGTTTGCCCAGCTGCTGAGAGGCCTCATAGGTGGAACTGGGTCTGGCAGCACTTACTCCATCAGTTACCTCAAGGAGCAGTATATCGTGTTTCACTGGCAGTGGATTTTAATTGGACACCATTCAGCTGTGATTTTCTTAATATTCTTGCCAAATTAAACATTATTTTATCGTGAATACGGACTGTTTGGAAATATATATGTTTGACAGTAATACTCCCTTTGATATAACTGCATATCAAGCCGGGCCTATAACAGGAGGGGTGATACTATCCCGCACATTTAGCGCTCAGCCTGAGATGAATTTCTACCCTATGTCCTGTCAATATCAGTGATGGCTTAAAATGGGCGGCAGCAGAACAGCCGCCGATTTCACATCTCGCCAATTTTCCATTCCGTTCGCTACAGTACCAGTTTTAAAGGGGAAAGTTGCACTCATATTTTATATTCATATATTTAACATTGGCTGGTGAAAATATGGGGAAGACTGCCAAAGGATGGATTGGTATTAGGATCTCTGGAGGCACGTAAAAACCTGGAGCAATGTTGGTGGAATAGGCAATTGATAGCGATTTGTTTCTTTAAACATGCCAAACTGCATAGGACTGAATATTCAGGCAGCCCTCCCAGGGGACACAAGGTAGTGAGAACACTAAAAATGATGATAATGGCCTAATGGGAACAGCCTGTTGTCACTGTGGCTGCGGAAATTTTGCCATGGACCAACACTAGGTGGCCAGAGTGGTCCAGTGACTCAGGCGGGAAGCTCTTTCAGAATGAACAATAATGCCCGATGATGGACGTAAGAATTAGGAGCAGGAGTAGGCTAGTCGGCCCCTCGACCCAGCTTTGCCTTTCAACAAGTTCATGACTGATCTTCGAACACAACTGCACTTTGCTGCATTGTCCTCATATCCCTTGATAAAAGTAATATTCAATAATCTGTCGACCTCTGTCTTGAATACACTCAAAGACTGAGCCTCTACAGCTCTCTGGGTGGAGAATTCCAAATATTCACCACATTCTGATTGGAGAAACTTTTCCTCATTTCAGTAATAAATCGGCGAACCCTTATCCTGAGACTGTGGCCCCTTGTTCGAGACATACCCCATCCAGAGGAAATATCGGCCCTGCATCTACTATGCCAGGCCCTGCCAGAAATGTGTATGCTTAAATAAGATCACATCTCATTCTTCTACACTCTAGAGAATACAGGCCAAGTCTACTCAACTCTCCTCCCACGACAATAGCTCCACTCCCCCCACCCCCACCAATCCCAGGAATCTGTCTGGTGAACCTTCGTTGCACTCCCTCAATGTCAAGTATATCCTTCCTTAGGTAAGGAGAAGAAAACTGTACACAAAACTCCAGAGCGGTCTCACAGGGCCCTATTTAATTCCAATAAGATGTCTTTACGCTTATACTCAAATCATCTTGTTATAAAGGTCAGCATACAATTTGTTTGCATCGTTGCTTGTTGTACCTGTATGAAAACTTTCAGTGATTCGTGTACAAGGACACCGGGTCCCTCTGATCAACAACATTTCCCAATTTCTCAAAATGTATCAAAATACTCTCCTTTTCTATTTTTCCTACCAAAGTAGATAACTTAATATATTCCACGTTATATTCCATTTGCCAGGTTCGTGCTCATTCACTTAGCCAGTCTATATCCTTTTGAAGGCTCTTTGCATCTTCCTCAAAAATTACATTCCCACCTAGCTTTTTATGATCTGAAAATTTGGATATATTACATTTTGTTCACTTGATCCAAATAAATGTTATAGATTGTGAATAGCTGGAGTCCACACACCGATCCTATCGGCACCCCACTCGGTACACCCTGCCAACCGGATATTGGCCCATTTACTTCTACTTTCTGTTTTCTGTCCATTATTCATTTCTCAATCCATGTTAATATATTAACCCAAATCCTATGAACCCTAATATTGTTTAATACCCTCTTGTATGGCATCTTTTCGAGTGCCTTCTGAAAATCAAAATACACCACACTCAATGGTTCCCCCTTACCTAAGACTTGACATCAGAGCCGATTGCCATTCTTGGAGAGAACTAAACCGAAGGTTGGACGTTCACCTTTCACCAGTTCTACCAGTGTTCCGGAAAGTTACGTTTCACATTGTGCATAAAGTGAGCTCCTCAGGATACAGGAAATATACTGCCGGTCTGCAAAGTTCAAACTCGGCCTTGCCTTCTCATCAATTTCCCAGGAATTACTTGCAGCAGCTATTAATATGTAGCTAGCCGACATTCCTTGGAGTCAAATCCAACGTACCGTTAGCAACCAGTGGGATTCAAATAATACCCCAGCTTGAATTCACACATTTATTGTTTTAAACCGTCATGCAGCAACTAATGTGCGTCCGCTCCCTGGGAAGACCGCTACAGTTGACTGTGGGCAAATATAGGGATTGATGTTAACATCCTGCTTTTGACAGCCCGACATCTGTTACTAAATTGTTTCTGAGCTACTTTGGAAGGTTGGTTTGGACCATGAGTTGGGATGGGGACAATTGCTGTCGTCCCAGCTCCCAGTGGAATTTTAGGCTAGATATTTCATTCTCCACGAGCATCTCCCTGTATCTGGTGGCAGTGTAGTGAAGACCAGGAGCAATAGGAATCAGAATTTATGTTAACAACTTGGAAGAGGGGACTGAGTGTACCATAGCCAAGTTTGCTGACGAGACAAAGATGGGAGTAAGGGCATTGTGTGAGGCGGACATAAAGAGGCTGCACGAGGACAGAGACAGGCTTAGTGAGTGGACAATAATTTGGCAGATGGAGTATAATTTTGAAGTGTGATGTGATGCACTTTGGCATGAAAAATCAAAGAGCAAGTTATTATTTAAACGGAGAAAGAATGCAAGGTGCTACAGTACAGAGTGACCTACCGGTATTTGTGCAAGAAACACAGGGTGATGGTATGCAGGTACAGCAAATGATCAGGAAGGCCAAGGGAATCATGGACTTTATTGTAAAGGGGATGGAGTATAAAAGCAGGGAAGTCGTTTACAGCTTTACAGGCATTGATGAGCCACAGCTGGAATAATACGTGCAGTTTTGGTTTCTATATTTAAAAAATGATATAGTTGCTGTGGAGGCAGTTCAGAGAAGGGTCACTTGGTTGATGCCGGGGATGAGGGGCTTGACTCATGAGGAAAGGTTGAGGAGGTTGGGCCTCAACTCATTGGAATTCAGAAGAATGAGAGGTGATCTTATGGAAATGTTTTAGATTATGAGGGGGCTTGATAAGGTTGGCAGAGGGAGGATATTTCCACTGG
The DNA here is from genome assembly GCF_044704955.1 of Pristiophorus japonicus. NCBI lineage: Eukaryota > Metazoa > Chordata > Chondrichthyes > Pristiophoridae > Pristiophorus > Pristiophorus japonicus. The sequence goes on along the minus strand of NW_027252668.1, from coordinate 10,610,043 downwards.
TGGTGGAGACTAGAGTTAGAGGGCGTGATCTTACAATAATGGGCCTCGCATTTAAAACATAGATGAGGAGAAATTTCTGCTCTCAGAGGGTGGTGATGCTGTGGAATTCGCTGCCTCTGAGAGCTGTGGAAGCTGGGACATTAAATACATTTAAAATAGAAATAGACAATTTATTAAACAATAAGGCTTTATGGGGAGCGGGCAGAGAAGTGGAGCTGAGTCCATCAGTTCAGCCATGATATTATTGAATGGCGGAGCAGGTTCGAGTGCCTTGTGCCCTACTCCTGCTCCTATTTCTTATGTTCTTATGGTCTTAATGTGGTTGCGGATGCTCTGAAGACATACATTCTCCAGCTATTTGTATTCAGAAGGTACCCAGCAAGTTTGCCGTTCAGACTTTGTCCCGGGACAGTGTGTTTACAACATTCCCTTCTTTAATAAAGCAATCGAAGTGGGTTGTATGTTCCCTGAGAACCTCCGCCTGACCTTCTGAACTCACCCCACAGTTTCTGCAGCAGTTACAGTCATGATAGCAATTATCGTTAATGCCTCCGAATGATTCCATGGCTTCATCGACGAGATTTCTGATGTATATCCAGCTGACAGTAGCTACTCCCACGAAACACCTTGAGGTGAATAAATTGGATCATGTGGCGTGCAGTTAACGGGCAAAAACAAGCGCAATATGGCCCAATTTCGTGAACTAACGGCCTGTACCCCGAGGATCCTGATATTGGACCCGCTGTTTCTCAGGTCTCCTGTCTGCTAAAACCGGCCTTTGATTCCTTGCATATGCTAATAACGGCACAACGCCTGTTTACGATGTTCCTGGGAGATTGGGCTATATGAGCTGATTGGCTGTTGTTTCTGCTGCAGAAGATTCATTTCCGTTGCACAGCAAAAGCCTGATGTCAAGGATCTTGGACAGTTTAAAAAATAAGGGCCCAGAATTTGCAGTCAGTGACGAAGCAAAGGCATTCTGCACTGGCCCCAAAGAAATCTGCCCACAAATATCTCGTGATCACTGTGGTGCGACGTTTGACTACTGCGACGTTCAGCTGAGATCGCGAAGTGTGGTGGGTAATTCCTTGAGAGCTCTGCTGTGACGTCAACAAGCTGTCGAAGCAGCCAATCACAATGCAGAATCTCTTATGTTGTAAAATTTGTCAATAATTTGAATGGCTGGCCACGCAAGAAAACACGGAAACTGGTAAATCTGAGACAAAATGATTCGCGTTAATGATAGAAGAAGAAAACAAATAACAGCGGGAAGTGTCATCAATTTTGTCCTGAAACGAGAAAGTAATTACTAATTGTAAGCATAATTTCTTTGCAAAGAGAATTGGAAATGGTAAGATTTTTACGTGGTAATTATTCAAGCAGTGTTGAAGATCTGATCTTAAATTCTCAATGATTGGGAGAAGCATTTGAGCCATGCCGCTCCTACTTTTCCTGTGGATTTTATGGTGGTTTAATGCTACCTGTGGACTGCTGAAAACTGCTGCAATCAAGTTAATGGAAGGAAAGATCAGGACACCATTAACATGGGCATAGGCATTCTGCTAAATTTCTGCTTCAATCAATCGAGTTACTCAGCTTTAATTTGAACTAAAGGGTAAGTTTTTAAACAGTTCAGACATTTGCGTGTGGAAATTCAGTGGGACCTAAATGGTGACAGGATGGTAAATGTTGTGCCAGGAAATGGTTTGCGTCTGCAGCCGAAATAATCATCAGCTGGACCCCGAGTTTTCAGCGGAGCGCTAAGATAGGCGTTCCACACCTCTTTTAGGGTGCTAGGCCGGCTAAGCAACTGAAAATCCCGAGCTAAAGAGCCAGCCTCGGAGCGCCGAAAATGAGGCTTCCCTGGGGAATACAGAAACGGTCAGAAAAACCTAAAAAACACTCCAAATATCTTGCTCACCCCACATAAACATAACTCGCAACAATGAAAAATAACAAATACAATGGCACTTCCCGCAGGTAATCATTCCTTCACTCACTGCCGCAGTTAAAGCTAGGACCTCCCGCTTTCCCAGTCAGTCTCACTGGGGCAAGCAACGAGCCCCCCAGAAAACAGATTCAATAACGGTCTCGCAATCGTGGGCCTTGCACACCAGCTCGACACTCGAGGGCGGTACTGCTCCACTACCCTGCAAAACAGGCGGTGAATGCCTCGGCGGTGAACTGGAAGCTGGACGCCCACCAGAAGTGATTTCCACCGCAATCACCGCCGCTCTGGAGTGCAAACACAAGCGGTAACGGACCGAATTTCCAGCGCAATTTTTTCTATTGCCCAACACTAGTTTCAGAGATGTGTATAATACTTATTTACTGGTACCGTTACTATCTTAAGCGATCACAACACACGTGCAATGTATAACTACAAATAAAAGAGTTGCAAAATTGGAAGTGTATAGAGAAAAAACACATCCTCAAGAAATGCATCCTCAAGGACTGCAAACCTGAACAATATGTGGTATCCTTTAACTTTAGTTGATTCCCTTTATCTTTATCGTTACCATTCATGTTTCTGTAAAACTGTTCATTGGATGTGGGCATTGCTAACAAGACCTTTATTTATTACCAATGCGTAATTGCCCTTGAGAAGGTAGTGGTTAGCTGCCTTCTTGTACTGCTGCAGTCCGTGTGGTGAAACTTCTCCACAGTGCTGTTAGGGCAGGAGTTGAAAAATACAAAATATAATAAAAGAAAAGTCTTGTATTTATGCAGCACCTTTCACGACCTCAGGATGTACTAAGTGCTTTGCAGCCAATTAAGTTATTTTGAAGTTTAATAACTCTGCCGTGATTTCAGAAACACGGCAGCTAATTTGCGCCATAAACAGAAGTGTGACAATGACTGGATAATCTGTTTTTTTTTAAGTGATGTTGGTTGGTCGATAAATTTTGCTGAGAGCATTGGGGATAACTCCCCTGCTCTTCTTTGAATAGTGCCATGGAGATTGTTTACAAAGACCTGAGAGAGCAAAAGGGGTCTTGATATAACGTCTCATCTGCAAGAGGGCACCTCTGACACTGGAGGCGAGTGTGCAGCCAGTTTACCCACGGTTCACACCTGCTTTGAAATGTTATTTGTGCATCTCAGTAAAATGAAAGTAGTGTTTTCTATACCTGCACCATGCACATACACATGAAATGTATTTAATTCATAAATATATCTAAATATTGCACATTAATTCATGTTGCATTCAAAATTATTATGTTTTGATGAGGACAGTAGGAATGCAGAAGTTGAGAATCCAGAATTGTACAAAATAATAATGGTAATTTTGGTGCAGAAGGAGCTCATTGTAGCAGCACACAAACACCCGAAACATCAAAGATAGTCTAATTGTTCAAATTTTATCTGATCCGTGACACAATTGCTGTGCAGCTATTCAATCGGGATATGTAAAACCTTGAACATCTGATTTACTTCCATTTTCCTTTGAGTGTAGAAGAACGAGGGTGTATGTTTAAGAAGATTTAAGGACTTGATTTTGTGGATAGAGATAAACTATTTACTCTGGTGGGTCGGCCTAGAACAAGGGTGCATGAACTCAAATGTAGAGGTAAGCCGTTAAGAGATGAAGTCAGGGAGTACTTCTTCACACAAAGGTTAGTGGAAATCTGGAAATCTTTCCCCCAAAAAGCTTTTGAGGCTGGGGGTAAATTGGAAATTTCAAAATTGAGATTAGCAGATTTTTTTTCGGCAATGTTATTAAGGGTTACCCAATCAAGGTTAAGATGTAGATCAGCCATGGTCAAATTAAATGGGGTGGCACAGCCTTGAGGGGCTCAATGGCCTACCATGGTCAATTCAACCAGTAAGGGTGGACATTGATGGCAAGGGAATAGACTTATCGAACATGTGTCTAAAATTATAGTTAAATATAAAGTGAGAGGAAATCCTTTTAAATTATTGAAACTGTCTGTACAGCAATGCACACGGTGACTGTAATACAACAGGTGAGCTGGAGGCAAGCATGAATTGCGAGGAACCAGACACAGTAGGGATTACTGAGACATGTGTATGGAAACAGCAGGACCAGGAATTAAACAATAAAAAAGGGAAAAGTAGAGGTGGTGTACCTGTATTTAATCGTGATAAAATATTGTCAGTAGCACAAAGTGATGCAGTGATCAACAAGAGAAAAATAGAATCAATATGGATAGAGATTGTAATATAATAAAGAATCAATCACACTAATAGTTGTCGGGTATAGGCCAGCTAATAGTGGAAGGGAGGTGGAGGAAGAAATATGCAGCAAATTTGGGGAAATCAGTAAAAAACATAGAATAATAATCATGGGGGATTTCAACTTCTCCGTTATTTATTAGACAGAAGAGATAGGTAAAGGGGAGTTTCTGCAATCTGTACGGGACTCCTTTCTAATCCACTATGTAAAACGCCCAACATTCGCTATTGGATCTAGATTGGAGTACATCTCGTCAATACTTACCATTATATAATGGACTCGACTGCTGCCAATGATATAAACTTGTTGCCCATGCGTATTTCCAATGGTCTCTTGTTTGTTCTTGCAGGAGTTCGCAGTCAGCAGCCATTTTGATAGGATGGAAATTGTGCTGGGAAGATAGAAACATCGAAAATCGACGCGGGAGTAGACCATTCGGCCCTTTGAGCTGCACCACCATTCCATATGATCATAACTCATCATGCAACTTCAGTACCCCATTCTTGCTTTCTCTCGATACACCCTGATCCCTTAAGCAGTAAGGGCCATATCTAACTCCGTTTTGAATATATCTAACTAACTGGTCTCAACAACCTTCTATGGTAGAGTTTTCCACAGGTTTACAATACTCTGAGTGAAGAAGTTTCTCCACATCTCGGTCCTAAATATCTTACCCGTTATCCTTAGACTGTGACCCCTGGCGCTGGACATCCCCAACATGGGGAACGTTCATGCTGCATCTAATCTGTCCAGTCCCGACAGAATTCTCTATGTTTCTATGTGATCCCCTCTCATTCTTCTAAATTGCAGTGAATATTAGCCTAGTCGATCCAGTCTTTCTTCATATGTCAGTCCTGCCATCCCGGGAATCAGTCTGGTGCACCTTCGCTGCACTCCCTCAATAGCAAGAATATCCTTCCTCAGATTTGGAGACCAAAAGTGCACACAATATTCAAGGAGTGGACTCACCAAGCCCGGCACAACTGCAGTAAGACCTCCCTGCTATTATACAAAATCCTCTCGCTATGAACGCCAACATGCCACTTTCCGTCTTCACTGCCTGCTGTACCTGTATGCCAACTTTCAATGACTGTGGTACCAAGTCACCCAGGTTTCGTTGCAACTCCCTTTTCCTAATCTGTCACCGTTCCTATAATAATCTGCCTTCCTGTTTTTGCCACCAAAGTGGATAACCTCACCTTTATCTACATTATATTGCAACTGCCATGCATTTTCCCAATCGCCTAACCTGTCCAATTCACCCAGCAGCGTCTTAGTATCCTCCTCTCAACTGACGCTACCACCCAGCTTAATGTCAACTGCATGGAGATATTACATTCAATCCTTCGTCTAAATCATTAATGTATATTGTAATTAGCTGAGGTCCCAGCAATGAACATTGTGGTACCCCATTAGTCACTGCCTGCCATTCTGAAAAGGACCCGCTTATTCCTACTCTTTGCTTCCTGTCTGCCAAGCAGTTCTCTATCCACGACAATACAATACTCTCAATCCCATGTGCTTTAAATTTCCACACTAATCTCTTGTGTGGGACCTTGTCAAAAGCATTTTGAACATCCAAATACACCGCTCACTAGAAGAACTCTCAGTGCTGCTTCTCAAATGTGGCTAAAGTGTCCAAAGGTTTAGGAAAGGTCAGTGACTCTTCATAAAATCTAAATGAGTTTGCAATGTTAATGAACAATGATAATGTTTGATGTAAATATTTGGATGGTAAGACTTTGCAGTTGCAATGGCGAAGTTAAGCAATAACCCTGCCTAGATTTTAGGTTTGATCTTTTACAAAAATTTGTGATTATTATCTGCTAGGTGCGTGTCGAAAATTCACATTGCTAATGGTAGAATATTGCGCATTTTAAATTTTATTTGCATTTCTTTATAATAAAATTTTTTCAAACAAAATTAAAAACCGCCCGAGTTGGCATTTACACAGACCTCCGTCTGTTGTGAACGTCATTATTTAAATATGAGACCTGACAGTCATGCACAGGAATCTCCAGTAGCTTCCGGTTTGTTGGCAGGAATCAATGCATAATTAATACACTTTAAGATGATAATTGAGATGGACATATATATGACAAAAAACAGGGTAATAGATTTCAGAAAAGCTGATTATGAGGGGCTGAGAATAATACTTCGGAAAATTAAATGGGTAGCTATATTGGAAAATGATGATGCAAAAATGGTGTTCAAGAGAGTGCTTGTACAATAAGTTCTGCGAAATGGAAATAACAAACCAGACATTAATGAGACACTGCTGAAGAATAGAGCCACAAGGGCACAACTGAGGGTAACGAAAGAGGCATACATGAAGTACATAGACAGCAGAGGAGCGCATGATGGGGAAGACGTTGAAGAGATTAAGAGAGAAGTCAACAAACAATTAGTAAGGCAAAGAGGAACTATGAAATTAAATTATCACAAAGCATAAAGCAAAATAGTAAAACATTTTACGGTCACATCAATAAAAAAGGAAGGTTGGGATAGAATTGGGCCATCAAGGAATAGACAGGATAATGCAACAGGTAACAATAGAGATATGGTCTAAGTGGAGGAAGTGCATCTGGGCGGGCGCTGAGCACCTGGAGTCTCGTCGCTGACAGCATGCAGAAACCAAACGCAGGCAGTGGAAGCAGTGTGCGGCAAACCGGACTACCCACCCATCTTTTCCTTCAAACACTGTCTCTCTCACCTGTGACAGAGGCTGTAATTCCCTTACTGGATTGTACAATCACCTGAGAACTCACTGTTCGAGTGGAAGTAAATCTTCCTCGATTTCGAGGGATTGCCTATGATGATGATGATGATGATGACAGGAATATTAAATAATTATTTTGCTTCAATATTTACCACGGAGGTAGAACAGGTTTTAATGACATCGGATGATGAGGGTAGTAATGATATGTGTATTTAAAATAAAAAAAGGAGGTATATTAAATAAACTAATCATACACAAAGAGGATAACACCAGTTGTCCGGATGGATTGCATGGTGCATTTCAAAAGAATTTAGGGAGCAGATAGCAGAGTCAATATTTCACAAATTTAATAATTCGTTAGAAGAAGTTATAATGCCAGAGAACTAGTGGATAGCTAACGTAATATCATATTTAAGAAGGGGGGTAGAATATGTCCAGGGAATTATAAACCAGTCAGCTCAACAGTTGTGGTAGCAAAAATAATGCAATCCCTACTATGGAGAAAATTGAAGAACATCTAGAAACCAATAATATAACAATGAATTTTCAGCATGGGATTGAAGAAGGAAATTCTTGCTTGACCAACCTCATTGAATTTTTTGAAGCGGCAACAGAGAGAGTAGACAATATTAATGTAGTCGATGTAATTTACCTAGATTTTCAAAAGGCCTTCGATAAGGTACCACATAATAGACTGGTGCACAACGTTAGAAAATGCAGTCAGGGGACAAGTAGCAGAATGGGAACTAGGTGGCTTCAAGGCAGAAAGCAGAGAGTAGAGACAAAACGTAGCTATTCAGAGTAGCTGAAGGTGCTTTGTGGTGTTCCACAAGGATCAGTGCTCGGTCCACTGTTCTCAATTTGTATTAACGATTTAGTCTTTAAAAGCAAAAATAATCTTTCCTACTTTTTGGATGAGACCTAATTCAGCGAAGTGGTGTTGGTCGAAGGACAGTCAATACTGAGAAAATCTGCAATAAATTACTGGAGGACATTACTAAACTTGCAGACTGGCCTTATAATTGGCAAATGAATTTCATCACAGAAAAAAGTGAGTTATGCCATTTTGGAAGAAAGAATAGGGAGGTCACTTATTACTTGGACGATGCGACTCTCGGTGAGGGAGATGAACAAAGGGAACTCGGAGTACAAATACACAAACCACTAAAATTTGCAACACAGATTAGCAAAGCCATAAAAAAAACAAGCACTCGTGTTTATTTCCAGACGTATAGAATAGAAAAGTAGAGAAGTTGTGCTAAACCTGCAGCAAACTTTGGTAAGAACATACATTGAATACTGCGTACAGTTCTGATCGCCATATTATAAAATATACAAGCACTGGAGAGGGTGCAGCGAAGGTTTACAAGGATGATACCAGAAATGCGAGGGTGTGCAGATCAGGAAAGTATGAGTCAGTTTTTTTTAAAACAAAAGGCTGAGAGGGGACCGATTAGAGGTTTTAAATATTATGAAACGTTTAGAAAGATAGGATGTGGAGAGAATGTTTCCACTTGTGTGGAAGAGCATAACTAGTTGCTATTAATATTAGATAGACACCAAGAACTCCAAAGGTAATTCAGAGGAAACTTCTGAACCCAAAGAGCGGTGAGAATGTGGAACGCGCTGCTTGAAGCAGATATTACAGATGCTTTTTAGGGGAGGCTGGACAAGCATATGAGGGAGAAGGGAATGGAAGGTTAAGCTGATAGATTTAGATGAGGAAAGACGGGAGGAGCTCGAGTGGAGCAAAAACGCCGGCATGGGCTGGTTGGGCCGAATGGTCTGTTCCTGTGGCGTGTATCCTGTGTAATCCTGTGAAATTCTTCCTATCTTCTTTAATGAAGTGTTCATTATTCATTGGTGTTTTTATTCACTGTTAGTCTAAGTCTCCCTTTTGCTGTGTGAGATAATTGTGCCTCTTTTCTCACACCTGGACCACATTTATAATCTCTACGGTCCTATTCCCCTCGTTCTAGCTCCTCCTGCGTTCCCGAACTCCCGCTCTCCCTGCTGCGATCTCTCTCACTGCTCCGCTTTCTTTCCCTGCCCCGCACTCTCTCCCTGCCCGCTCTCTCTCCCTGCCACGCTCCCGCACCCTGGCGCACTTCCACTCCCTGGCCCGCTCTCTCTCCCTGCCCGTGCTCTCTCCCAGCCCGGCTCTCTCTTCCTGCCCCGCTCCCACTCCCTGCACCGTTCTCTTTGCCTGACCCACTCCCTCTCGCTGCCCCGCTAACTCTCCCTGCCACGCTCCCTCTCCCTACCTCGCTGTCACTCCCAGCCCCGCTCGCTCTCCCTGCCCCGCTCTCTATCCCTGCCCCGCTCTCTCAATGCCCCGTTCACTATATTTGCCCCGCTCCCGGTCCCTGCCTCGCTCTCTCTCCCTGCCCCGCTCCCGTTCCCTGACCCTTACCTCTCCCTGCACCGCTCCCTCTCACTGCCCCGCTCCGGTTCCCTGCCCCGCTCACTCTCCCTGCCGCGCTTCCGTTCCCTGCCGCGCTCCCTCTTCCTGTAGCAATCCCTCTCCCTGCCCCGCTCCCGTTCCCTGCCACACTCACTATCCCTGCCCCTCTCCCACTCACTGCCCCGCTCCCACTCCCTGCACCGCTCCCTCTGCCCTGCCCCGCTCCTCACTCTGCCCCTCTCTTTATCCCTGCCCAACTCCCTATCCCTTCCCCGCTCCCTCACCCTGCCCCGCTCTCTCTCCCTGCCCTGCTCCCGTTCGCTGCCAAGTTCCCTGTCCCTGACCCGTTCCCTCTTCCTGCCCCGGTCCCTCTCCCTGTCCAGCTCCCTCTCCCTGCCCTGCCCTCTCCCTGCCCCGCTCTCTACCCCTGCCACGCGCTCTCTCCCTGCCCCACTCCCTATCCCTCCCCGGCTCGCGTTCCCTGCCCCACTCCCATTCCCTGCTCCATTCCCGTTCCCTGCCCCACTCCCACTCACTGCCCTGCTCCCGCTCCCTGGCCCGCTCCCACTCACTGCCAAGTTCCCTCTCGCTGCCCCGCTCTCTCTCCCTGCCCCACTCTCTCTCCCTGACCCGCTCTCTCTCCCTGCCCCACTCTCTCTCCCTGACCCGCTCCCGTTCCCTGCCCCTTTCCTCTCCCTTCATCGCTCCCTCTCCTGACCCCGTTCACGTTCCCTGCCCCTCTCCCTCTCCCTGCCCCGCTCCTGTTCCCTGCCACGCTCCCTCTCCCTGTGCCGCTCCCTCTCCCTGCCTTGGTCCCGTTCCCTGCCACGCTATCTCTCCCTGCCCCGCTTCCACTCACTGCCCCTCTCCCGCTCTCTGCCCCTTATCTCTCCCTGCACTGCTCCCTCTCCCTGCCCTGCTCCCTTTCCCTGCCCAGCTCTCTCTACCTGTACCGCCCCCTCTCCCTGCCCCGCTCTCGTTTCCTGCCACGCTCCCTATCCCATGCCTCACTCCCACTCACTGCCCCGCTCCCGCTCCCTGCACCGGTCCCTCTACATGCTCCGCTCCCTCTCCCTGCTCCGCTCTCTATCCCGGCCCAAATCCCTCTCCCTGCCCCGCTACCTCTCCCTGCCCCACTCCCGTTCACTGCCAATCTCTCTCTGTCCCTGCCTCGCGCTCTCTCCGTGCACCACTCCCTCTCCCTGCCCAGCTCCCGTTCCCTGCCCGCTCCCATTCCCTGCCGCACTCCCGTTCCCTGTCCCGCTCTCACTCACTCCCCTTCTCCGGCTCTCTGCCCCGCTCCCTCTCCCGGCTCCGCTCACTCTCCCTGCCCCGCTACCTTTCCTTGCCCCACTCCCGCTCCCTGCCCCGCTCCCTCTCCCCGCCCCGCTCACTCTCCCTGCCTCGCTCCCTCTCCCTGCCCCGCTTTCTCTCCCTGCCCCGCTCTCTCTTCCTGCTCCGCTCTCTCTCCCTGCCCCGCTCTCTCTCCCTGCCCCGCTCTCTCTCCCTGACCCGCTCTCTCTTCCTGCCCCGCTCTCTCTTCCTGCCCCGATCTCTCTCCCTGCCCCGCGCTCTCTCCCTGCCACACACCCTCTCCTGCCCGGCTCCCATTCCCTGCCCCGCTCCCTCTCCCTGTCCCGCTCCCGTTCCCTGCACCACTCCCTCTCCCTGCCCCACTCCCTCTCCCTGCCCCGCTACCTCTCCCTGCCCCGCTCCCGTTGCCTGCCACGCACCCACTCATTTCCGCTCTCTCGTTCCCTGCCCCGCTCCCTCTACCTGCTCCGCTCCCTCTCCCTGCCCTGCAAACTCTCCCTGCCCCGCTCCCTCTACCTGCTCCGCTCCCTCTCCCTGCCCTGCAAACTCTCCCTGCCCCACTCTCTCTCCCTGACCCGCTCCCGTTCCCTGCCCCTTACCTCTCCCTTCATCGCTCCCTCTCCTGACCCCGTTCACGTTCCCTGCCCCTCTCCCTCTCCCTGCCCCGCTCCTGTTCCCTGCCACGCTCCCTCTCCCTGTGCCGCTCCCTCTCCCTGCCTTGGTCCCGTTCCCTGCCACGCTATCTCTCCCTGCCCCGCTTCCACTCACTGCCCCTCTCCCGCTCTCTGCCCCTTATCTCTCCCTGCACTGCTCCCTCTCCCTGCCCTGCTCCCTTTCCCTGCCCAGCTCTCTCTACCTGTACCGCCCCCTCTCCCTGCCCCGCTCTCGTTTCCTGCCACGCTCCCTATCCCATGCCTCACTCCCACTCACTGCCCCGCTCCCGCTCCCTGCACCGGTCCCTCTACATGCTCCGCTCCCTCTCCCTGCTCCGCTCTCTATCCCGGCCCAAATCCCTCTCCCTGCCCCGCTATCTCTCCCTGCCCCACTCCCGTTCACTGCCAATCTCTCTCTGTCCCTGCCTCGTGCTCTCTCCGTGCACCACTCCCTCTCCCTGCCCAGCTCCCGTTCCCTGCCCGCTCCCATTCCCTGCCGCACTCCCGTTCCCTGTCCCGCTCTCACTCACTCCCCCTCTCCGGCTCCCTGCCCCGTTCCCTCTCCCGGCTCCGCTCCCTCTCCCTGCCCCGCTACCTTTCCTTGCCCCACTCCCGCTCCCTGCCCCGCTCCCTCTCCCCGCCCCGTTCACTCTCCCTGCCTCGCTCCCTCTCCCTGCCCGCTTTCTCTCCCTGCCCCGCTCTCTCTTCCTGCCCCGCTCTCTCTCCCTGCCCCGCTCTCTCTCCCTGCCCCGCTCTCTCTCCCTGCCCCGCTCTCTCTTCCTGCCCCGCTCTCTCTTCCTGCCCCGATCTCTCTCCCTGCCCCGCGCTCTCTCCCTGCCCCGCTCTCTCTCCCTGCCCCGCTCTCTCTCCATGCCCCGCTCTCTCTTCCTGCCCCGCTCTCTCTTCCTGCCCCGATCTCTCTACCTGCCCCGCGCTCTCTCCCTGCCACACACCCTCTCCTGCCCGGCTCCCATTCCCTGCCCCACTCCCTCTCCCTGTCCCGCTCCCGTTCCCTGCACCACTCCCTCTCCCTGCCCCACTCCCTCTCCCTGCCCCGCTACCTCTCCCTGCCCCGCTCCCGTTGCCTGCCACGCACCCACTCATTTCCGCTCTCTCGTTCCCTGACCCGCTCCCTCTACCTGCTCCGCTCCCTCTCCCTGCCCTGCAAACTCTCCCTGCTCCGCTCTCTCTCCCAGCCCCGCTCCCATTCCCTGCCCCGCTCCCTCTCCCTGCCCCGCACCCGTTCCCTGCACCACTCCCTCTCCCTGCCCCGCTCCCTCTCCCTGCCCCGCTCCCGTTGCCTGCCACGCACCCACTCATTTCCGCTCTCTCGTTCCCTGCCCCGCTCCCTCTACCTGCTCCGCTCCCTCTCCCTGCCCTGCAAACTCTCCCTGCTCCGCTCTCTCTCCCAGCCCCGCTCCCAATCCCTGACCCGCTCCCTCTCCCAGCCCCACTCCCTCTCCCTGCCCCGCTCGCTCTTCCTGCCCGCTCCCTTTCCCAGCTCCGCACTCTCTTCCTGCCCCGCTTCCTCTCCCTGCCCCGCTTCATCTCCCAGCCCCGTTCACTTTCCTAACCCGCTCCCTCTCCCAGCCCCGCTCCCTCTCCCTGTCCTGCTCTCTCTCCCTGCTCCGGTCTCTCTCCCTGCCCCGCTCCCTCTCCCAGCTCCGCTCTCTCTCCCTGCCCCATTCCCTCTCCCTGCCCCACTTCCACTCACAGCCCCGATCTCTCTCCCTACCCTGCTCTCTCTCCCTGCCCGGCTCTCTCTCCCTGCCCGGCTCTCTCTCCCTGCCCCACTCTCTCTCCCTGCCCGCTCCCTCTCCCTGCCCCGCTCTCTCTCCCTGCTCTGTTCTCTCTCCCTGCCCCTCTCTCTTTCCCTGCTCTGCTCTCACTCCCAGCCCCCCTCCCACTCCCTGCACCACTCCCTCTCCCTGCTCCACTCTCTCTCCCTGCCCCGTTCTCTCTCTCAGCCCTGCTCCCTCTCCCGCCCCACTCCGTCTCCCTGCCCCGCTCCATCTCCCATCCGCGCTATCTCTCCCTGCCCCGCTCCCTCTCCCTGCCCTCTTCTCGCTAGCCTGCCCCGCTCTCCCTGGCTGCTCCATCCCAAAATCGCTGTCTGCATCGACGCCGTGCAAAACCTGACTTGGAAATGATTGATGGGAGAATGTAGAAGGAGCTTTGCTCGACATCTAACATGTGCTGCAACTTACCTGCGACTGATTGATGGGACAGTGCCGATGAAACATGACTCTTTATCCAACATAAACTATATATGACCTGAGTGTTTGATGTAACAGTGTGCATAAGAACACAGGAACACAAGAACATAAGAATTAGGAACAGGAGTAGAACATTTGACCCCATGAGCCTGTTCCACCTTTCAATAAGATCATGGTTGATTTGATCATGTCCTTAACTCCACCTCCCCGTTCGCTCCCCATAGTCCTTGACTCCCTGATCATTCAAAAATCTGTCAACCTCCAACTTAAATATAATCTGTGACCCAATCTTCACAGGTCCCTATGGAAGCGATTTCCAAATATTCACGGCCCTCAAAATAAGAAATTCTTCTCATTTCTGTATTAAATGGGAAACCCCTCATTTCGAAACTATGCGCCCTACTTCTAGATTCCCTCATGAGGGGAAACATCCTCTCTGCATCTGCAATACCGAGTTCCCTCATAAACATATACGTTTCAATAAGATTACCTCTCATTATTGCAAACTCTTCCTACCCCTATCTCCCTATCTTGCCCTCTGTAACTCTCCCTCCCGAACTCTTCCCCTCCATTACCCCCTCTCCATGTGCCCTCCCCCTCCCCCTGCCCCCTCTCCCTTCCACCCCCTCCCTTCCCCTCACCATTTCCCCCTCTCTCTGTCCTGTCTCCCTTCCCCCTCCAGCTTCACCCTCTCTGTACCAAGCCTCTCTCTTCCCCCTCTCTCTTCCCCCCTCTTACTTAACCCCCTCTCCCATCCCCCTCTACCTTCCCCCTCTCCGTTCCCCTGTCTCTTCCCCCGTCTCCCAGCCACTTATCTCTACCCTCTCTCTCTTCCCCCCTCTCCCTTCACTCCCTCTCTCATCCCCCTCTCACTTCCGCTCTCTTCTTTCTCCCCTCCCTTTCCCCACTGCCTTCCCCACTCCCCCTTCGCCCCTCTCCATCTATCCTCTCTGTTCCCTTTCTCCCTGGCCCTTATCTCTACTCCCCACTCTCTAGCCCCCTCTCTCTACCCCCTCTTTTTACACCCTCTCTTTACCCCTTCTCTCTGTATCCCCTCTCTCTAAACCCTCTCTCTAACCCCAATCTCTCAACCACATCTCTCTACTACCCGTTCTCTAGCCCCCCTCTCTCTACCCCCTCTTTCTACACACTCTCTCTACCCCTTCTCTCTCTAACTCCTCTCTCTAACACTCTCTCTAACCCCCATCTCTCTAACCACTCTCTGTACTCCCCACTCTCTAGCCCCTTCTTTCTACCCCCTCTCTCTACATCCTCTCTCTACCGCTCCTCTCTCTACGCACTCTCTCCATCTCCTGTCTCTATACCCTCTCTCTACTCCTCGCTCTACACCCTCTCTCTACCCCCCTCTCTCTAACCACTTCTCTCTAAACCCCATCTCTACCCCTGTCTCTACACCCTCTCTCTACCCCCCTCTCTCTCACCCCTTCTCTCTACCCCCTCTCTCTACCCGCTCTCTCTACCACCTCTCTCTACATCCTCTCCCTCACGCCTCTCCCTAACCCCTTGCTCTAACCCCTCTCTCTCTACCCCCTATCTCTACTCCTCTCTCTACTCACCATTCTCTAGCCCCGCTCTCTCTAGATCGCTCTCTCTACCCCCTCTCCCTTCCACCTCTCCCTAGCCCCTTAGCTCTGACCCCTCTCTCTAACCCCCATCTCTCTACCCCGCTCTGTCTCTATACCTTCTCTCTACCTTCTCTCTAACCCCCTCTCGCGACCACCTCTGCCTTTCCACCTATGGCCCTTCCACCCTCTCCCTTCCTCCCACTCCCTACCGCCTCTAGCTCATCCATCTTCATTTCCCATATCTTTTTCCCGCCGCCCCCGCGCTCTCTAGCCCGCACTCCCTAGCCTCCGCTTCCTGTCCCCACTTGCCTCCCACTAGTTTTGGCCACATTGTCTGCCCTTGTTTTCAATTTTATACCATCCCTTATTTCCTCAGTTAGCCACGGAATGTTATCCCTTCTCCTGAAGTCTTTCCTTCTCATTAGGATGTTTTGTTGTTGAGATTTATGATATATCTCCTTAAATGTTTGCCACTGCTCCTCCACAATCCCACACTGTAATCCATTTTCCCAGTCCATTTTTTCCAATCTGCCTTCATAATTTTGTAATCTCCTTTATGTAAGCTTAGGACACTGGGTTGAGTTCCGACTTTCTCACCCTCCAACTGAATTTGAAAGTCAACCATGTTATGTTCCCTCATTCCTAAAGGATCATTAACTGGGAGATAGACTATTAATCGTGTCTCATTAAACAATACCAGAACTAAGATAGCTTCATCCCGGGTTGGTTCCACAAGGTAATATTTGTATAATCAAGTTGTCAATTTAATTTGTGATCATTGTTACTTTAAATCAATAAAGAATAAAAGTTGAAAAGGATCTTTATTCTACATCAAACCCGTGATGTATTTTCTCTTGGACTGTAAGATGGGACAGTTTATAAGGAACTTTACGTTGTATCTATCCTGTGCACTGCCTACCCAGGGACTGTAAAATGGGCGTCTTTGCAGGAAACATTAATCTCTATCTAGCCTTTATTGTATCTCCCATTTGTCTTTTTGATGGAACAGTATAGAGTGAACCTCATTCTGTATCTGCCACGTATTACCTGACCAAGTGTTTGATGGAGCAGTGCAGAGGGAGCTAGGCTCTTATCTAACCGGAGCTTTACCTGTCATGCGAGCGCTTTTGGCGACAGTGTAGAGTATGACTTATTCTGTGTCCAAACTGTGCGTCATCTGCCCTGTGAATGTTGATGCAACAGTATAGGACAAGCCTTATTCTGTGTCCAACCTTCGCTACAGCTATCCTTGGAGTGTTTGATGGGATAGTAGAGAGGGAACTTTACTCTGCATCTAACCCGTGCTGTACCTCAGAGTTAACGTTTCAGGTCAGGTTCGGATGCAGTATCATCGACAAGAAACGTTAACTTTGTTTTTCTCAGCATAAATGCTAACTGGTCCGCTGCGATTTCCAGAATTTTCTGTTTTTCTGTCAGATTCCAGCAGCAGCAGTATTATTCTTTTGTCTTGCACCTGAGATTGTTTGATGGGACAATGTGAAGAGAACTTTACGTTATATCTAACAGATGCTATACCTAACAGGAGAGTAAAATATGGAACAATGCGGAGGGAGCTTTACATAAGTACATAAGAACATAAGAATTACGAATAGGAGGAGGCCATCTAGCTCCTCGAGCCTGCTCCGACATTCAACAAGATCATGGCTGATATGGCCGAGGACTCAGTTCCAATTAGCCGCCCGCTCCCCATAACCCTTAATTCCCTTATTGGTTAAAATGTATCTATCTGTGATTTGAATACATTGAATGAGCTAACCTCAACTGCTTCCTTGGGCAGAGAATTCCACAGATTCACAACCCTCTGCGAGAAGAAATTCCTTCACAACTCGGTTTTGAATTGGCTCCCCCGTATGTTGAGGCCGTGCCCCCTAGTTCTAGTCTCCCCGACCAGTGGAAACAACCTCTCTGCCTCTATCTTGTCTATCCCCTTCATTATTTTAAATGTTTCTAGAAGATCACCCCTCATCCTTCTGAACTCCAACGAGTAAAGTCCCAGTCTACTCAATCTATCATCATAAGGTAACCCCCTCATCTCCGGAATCAGCCAAGTGAATCGTTTCTGTACCCACTCCAAAGCCAGTATATACTTCGTTAAGTAAGGTGATTAAAACTGCAGACAGTACTCCAGGTGCGGCCTCACCAATACCCTGTACAGTTGCAGCAGGACCTCCCTGCTTTTGTACTCCATCCCTCTTGCAAAGAAGGCCAACATTCCATTCACCTTCCTGATTACCTGCTGCACCTGCAAACTAACTTTTTGGGATTAATGCACAAGGACACCCAGGTCCCTCTGCACCTCAGCATGCTGTAATTTCTCCCCATTCAAATAATATTCCCTTTCACTGTTTTTTTTCCAGGGTGGATGACCTCACACTTTCCGACATTGTATTCCATCTGCCAAACCTTACCCCATTCGCTCAACCTATCTAAATCTCTTTGCAGCCTCTCTGTGTCCTCTACGCAACCCGCTTTCCCACTAATCTTTGTGTCATCTGCAAATTTTGTTACACGACACTCTGTCCCCTCTTCCAGATGATCTATGTATATTGCAAACAATTGTGGTCCCAGCACCGATCCCTGTGGCACACCACTAACCACCGATTTCCAAGTGGAAAAGGACCCATTTATCCCAACTCTGTCCTTTCTGTTAGACAGCCAATTCTCTATCCATGCTAATACATTTCCTCTCTCTCTGCGTACCTTTATCTTCTGCAGTATCCTTTTGTGTGGCACCTTATCGAATGCCTTTTGTAAATCTCAATACACCACATCCATCGGTACACCTCTATCCACCATTCTCGTTATATCCTCAAAAAATTCAAGTAAATTAGTTAAACATGATTTCAATTTCTTGAATCCATGTTGTGACTGCTTGATTGCACTATTCCTATCTGGAGGTCCCGCTTTTCTTCCTTAATGATAGCTTCAAGCATTTTCCCGATTACCGATGTTAAATTAACCGGCCTATAGTTACCTGCCTTTTGTCTGCCCCCTTTTTTAAACAGAGGCGATACATTAGCTGCTTTCCAATCCGCTGGTACCTCCCCAGAGTCCAGAGAATTTTGGTAGATTATAAACAATGCATCTGCTATAACTTCTGCCATCTCTTTTAATACCCTGGCATGCATTTCATCAGGACCAGGGGACTTGTCTACCTTGAGACCCATTAGCCTCTCCAGCACTACACCCCTAGTGATATTGATGATCTCAAGGTCCTCCCTTCCCACATTCCCGTGACCAGCAATCTTTGGCGTGGTTTTTGTGTCTTCCACTGTGAATACCGAATCAAAATAATTGTTTAAGTTCTCAGCCATTTCCATATTTCCCATTATTAAATCCCCCTTCTCATCATTTACTTTAGTCACTCCTTTCCACGTTATATTACAGTAAAAGCTTTTGCTATCTGTTTTTATGTTTTGCGCAAGTTTACTTTTGTAATCTATCTTTGCTTTCTTTATTGCTTTCTTAGTCATTCTTTGCTGTCGTTTTAAATTTCCCAATCTTCTAGTTTCTCATTATATTGGCCTCCTTATACGCATTGGTTTTTAATTTGATACTCTCCTTTTTTTGTTTTGGTTATCCACGGCTGGTTATCCCTTCTCTTATCGTCCTTCTTTTTAACTGGAATATATTTTTGTTGAGCTCTATGAAAGAGCTCCTTAAACGTCCTCCACTCTGAATAAAATCCGTGCTATACCTGACTTGCGAGGATTTGATCGGACAGTGCAGAGGACAGTGCAGAGAGAGCCTTATTCTGTATTTAACGTGTGGTATACCAGACCTGCAATTTTTGATGCGAATATGTAGAGGGAACTTTACGTTGCATCTATCAAGTGCTACATCTGATCTTTAAGTGTTTGATGGGGCAATGCAGAGGGAACTTAACTTTTTATCTAACCTGTACTGTACCTCCCGTGGGCTAGTTGGAGACGACAATTGATAGGGAACTTTACCCTTTATCTAACCACTGCTATACCTGACGTGATAATGTTTCTAGAGGGCACTTTATTCGTTATCCAATCCTTGCTTTACCTCACCTGAGCTTGCTTGATGGTACATTATAGAGCGATATTTACGCAAATCTAATCCTGACCTGGGATGGTTTGATGTGACAGTGTCCTTGTAGCCTTACACAGTAACTAATGCGTGCTATACCTGTCCTGTGAATATTTGATGGTAAAGTGTACATGGAGCTTTACACTGCATCTAATCTGTGCTATAACTGATTTTTATTTGTTTGATGGAACAATGTAGAGGGAACTTTACACTG
This sequence comes from Pristiophorus japonicus, assembly GCF_044704955.1. NCBI lineage: Eukaryota > Metazoa > Chordata > Chondrichthyes > Pristiophoridae > Pristiophorus > Pristiophorus japonicus. Next base: position 10,590,662 of record NW_027252668.1, on the reverse strand, counting down.
TACCTAAACCGTGCGGTGCCTGTCCTGGTACTGTTTGATGGGACAGTGGAGAGGGAACTTTATTCTACATCGAACTCGTGCTATACCTATCAAGAAACTGTTCGACAGGACAATGTTGAGGTTAATTTTCACTGTATATGACCCATCCTGTGCCTCTCTTGGAGTGTTTGATCTGACAGTGTAGTGGGAGCTTTGCTCTATATCTGTGCTGTGCTTTTACTTGCAATATTAGATGGAAAACTGTAGAAGGAGCGTTTCTCTATATCTTAGCAGTGCTGTACCAGCCCTTGGCATTTTTGAACGGACGGTAGAGAGGGAGCGTAACTGTATATCAGACTCAATCTGTACCTCCCTTGGAGTATTTGATCGGACATTGTAGTGGGAGTTTGCTCTATATCTGTGCTGTACCTTTCCTTGCAATATTTGATGGGGCACTTTAGAAGGAGTTTTTCTCGATATCTAATCCGCGCTGAACCTGCACTGGGACTGTTTGATGGGATTTAACACATCCTATACCTGACCTGCGAGTGTTTAATGGGACAGTGCAGAGGGTGCTTTACTCTGTATCTAATCAGTACTATACGTGACTTGCGAGTGTTTGATGGGACGGTGCACAAAGAATTTTACTCTGTATCTAACCCATGCTATGCACCTCATTTGTGTACATTTTCCACAGTGTAGAGTGAGCTTTATTCATTGATCAATCTGGGATACACCTGATCTGATACTGCTGATGAGAGAGTATAAAGGGAGTGTTACTCTTTATCTAAACCGGGCTGTAATTCCCCTGTAAGTATTTGATGGGACAGTGTACTCTATATCTAACCTGTGACACACCTCACCTGAGCTTGTTTGATTGTACATTATAGGTAGATACCATCTGGTTGATGAGACTGTGTAGAGTGAGCTTTACTCCACATCTAACCTCTGCTCTACCTGACTTGGGAGTATTTGATGGAACCATGTAGAGGGTGCTTTACTCTCTTTCTAATGACTGATGTACTTGCTCTGTGACTGTTTGATGGGACTGTGTTGATGGAGCTTTACACTGTATTTAACCCCAGCTGTCATCATCATAGGCAGTCCCTTGAATCGAGGATGACTTGCTTCCAAGTCAAACATTTCACAGGTATTTCAATGAAGGACCTAATATTCCAGGTCCCATACTAACTCTTGATGGGTGGAAGAAGCCTGCACGCGGATTTTTTTTTAAAGAGTGGTGACCGTTTCACACCAGCAACCACACGGGCTTGACAGAGCTAGGTGTTGGTCCAGTGGCCAGGATTAACCAAGATGAGTGCAGACCAGCTCTGCTGCACAGACCTAATACGCACATATACCGCAGTGTGGACTGATCTGTGCTGCCCCTTGGCCCCTGGCACCGAACCTACGCCTCTCCTGTCTCCGATAACGTCCCTCTTCAATATATAATCACAAATATATCAATATAAAATATAAATAAAATAAACCACAAATGTACCTGCCCTGGGAGTGTTTGATTGTATAGTGTTGTTGGAGCTTTACCATGTTTCTAAACCATGCCGCACCTGACTTAATTAAGAATGTAGTGGCAACTTTACTCTGCACCTCATCCGTATGTTATACCTTTAGTACGAGTGTTTGATCTGATGGTGTAGTTAAAGCATTACTCAATATCAAGCCCGTGCTGTACCTGCCCTGGTACTGTTTGATGGGACAATGCAGCGGGAGCGTTACTGTTTATCTTACCTGCACAGTACCTGCCCAGGTTATGTTTAATGGGCAGAATAGACAGCAATTAACATTGTACTGAAGTCACGTTATAACTGACATCAGAGTATTTTATTGGACAGTGTAGAGAAATTTACTCTTAATCTAAACCGTGCCATACCTGACCGGAGAATGTTTGCTGTGACAATGTCGCGGGAACTTAATCTGTATCTCACCTGTGCCATACCTGCCCAGGTTATGTTTAATGGACAGATTCGAGTACATTAGCACTGTATTTTATCCATGTTATACCTGGCATGGGAGTGTTTGATAGGACAGTGTAGAGAAATTAAATATTTATCTTAAGCCGTGTCATATCTGACCTGAGAGTGTTTGATGGGACAGTGTAGTGGGAGCTTTACTCTGTATCTTGCCCGGGATTGTTTGCTGGGACACTGCACAGTAAGCTTTTCCGTGTATCTATTCCGTGGCACACCTGACCTGCGAGTGTTTGGTGGGATAGTGTAGAAGACGTTTTACTGTGTATCTAACCTTTGCTTTACATAACCTGCTGGTGTTTGATGGGACAGTGCAGAAGGAACTTTACTGTATAACCTTCCAGAAGTACTAGGGGACGAGGGTCCAATGGGAAGGAGGAACTGAAGGAAATCCTTATTAGGCGGGAAGTTATGTTAGGGAAATTGTTGGGATTCAAGGCCAATAAATCCCCGGGGCCTGCCAGTCTGCATCACAGAGTACTTAAGGAAGCGGCCCTAGAAATAGTCGATGCATTGGTGATCATTTTCAAACAGTCTATCGACTCTGGATCGGTTCCAATGGAATGGAGGGTAGCTAATGTAATACTACTTTTTAAGAAATGAGAGAGAGAGAAAACGGGTAATTATAGACGGTTATCCAGACATCAGTAGTAGGGAATATGTTGCAATCAATTATTAAAGATGAAATCGCAGCACATTTGGAAAGCAGTGAGAGGATCGGTCCAATTCAGCATGGATTTATGAAAGGGAATTCCTGCTTGACAAACCTTCTCAAATTTTTTGAGGATGTAACTCGTAGAATGGACAAGGGAGAACCTCTGGATGTGGTGTATTTGGACTTTCAAAAGGCTTTTGACAAGTTCTCGCACAAGACATTGTTGGGCAAAATTAAAGCACATGGCATTGGGGGTAATGTGCTGACGTGGATAGAGAACTAGTTGGCAGACAGGAAGCAGAGAGTCTGGATAAACGGCTCCTTTTCAGAATGGTAGGCATTGACGAGTGGGGTACCGCCGGTCTCAGTGCTGGCTCCCCAGCTATTTACAATATACATCAATGGTTTGGATGAGGGAATTGAGTACAATATCTCCACGTTTTCAGATGACACTAATCTGGGTGAAGGTGTGAGCTGTGAGGAGGACGCTAAGAAAATGCAAGTTGATTTGGACAGGTTAGGTGAGTGGGCAAACTCGTGGCAGATGCAGTCTAATGTGTATAAATGTGAGGTTATCCACTTTGGTGGCAAAAACACGACGGCAGAATATTATCTGAATAGTAGCAGATTAGGAAAAGGGGAGGTGCAACGAGACATGGGTGTCATGGTACATCAGTCCTTGAAAGTTGGCATGCAGATACAGAAGGTGGTGAAGAAGGCAAAAGGCATGCTGGTCTTATTCGGGAGGGGATTTGAGTATAGGAGCAGGGACGTATTACTGGAGTTGCACAGGGCCTTGAACAGATCACATCTCGAGTATTGTGTTCAATTTTGTTCATCTTATCTTAGGAAGGATAAGCTTGCTATTGAGAGAGTGCAACAAAGATTAACCAGACAGATTCCCGGGATGGCAGGAGTGACATATGAGGAAAGACTGGATCAGCTAGGCTGATACTCACTGGAATTTAGAAGAATGAGAGGGGAATCTCATATAATGATATACGATTCTGACAATACTGGACAGGTTAGATGGAGGAAGAATGTTCCCGATGTTGGGGAAGTCCTGAAACAGGAGTCAAAGTCTAAAGATAAGTTGTAAGCTTTATAGGACCGAGATGAGGAGGACATTTTTCACCCGAGAGCTCTGAACCTGTGGAGTTTTCTGCCAATTCGTTAAATATATACAAGAGGGAGTTAGATATGGCACTGATGGTGAAAGGGAACAAGGGGTATGGAAAGAAACGAGGAAAGCGGTACTGATTCGAAAGTTCGGCCATTATATTACTGAATGGTGGTACATGCTCGAAGGGCCGAATGGCCTGCTCCTGCTCATATTTTCTATGTTTCTATGTGTCGGTGGGAATGTTTTAGTATTGCCTGCAGAATTCTTAACAGATGCAACATTCAAGTCCAAGTCACTGATATATTTTACAAAAATCTTGGGACATAGTACTGAGCCCCGCGGAACCCCCTCTAGAAAAATCCTTCCAGTCGCAAAAAACACATCACGCATTATCCATTGCTTCCTGCCTCTGAGCAAATTTTGGATCCAGCGCCACTTTGCCCTGGATTCCATGGGCGATTACTTTGCTGACCATTCTGCCATGTTGGACCTTATCAAAAGCTTTGCAAAATGCATATACAATGCACCATATGCACTGCCCTCATGGACCCTCATGGTTACCTCTTCGTAAAATTCAATCCAATTAGTCAGGCACGGCTTTCACTTAACAAATCCATGCTTACTGTTCTTGATTAATCGATGTCTTTCGACATGAAGATTTATCCTGTCCCTTAGGATTTTTCCCAATAATTTTCCCTGCACTAAAATCAAGCTGACTGGCCTGTAATTAATCAGTCTATTCCTTTCTCCACTTGAAACACACGTACAGATTTGCAGTCCTCCAGTCTTCCGGAACCACGCATGTAGCCAGCGACGACTGTAAATTGAAAGTTAGAGCCTCTGATATTTCCTTCGTTAATTCACTTAATAGCCTGTGATATAATTCATGCTGGTCTGGGGTCTTTCCAATTTCAAAGCTGCTAGCCCCTTAATACTTCCACTTTCACTATGTTGACCTCGTCTAATATTTCGTACTCCTCCTCACTCATTGCACAATCCACATCGCCCCTCTATTTTGTGAAAAAAAAGTCAAAGTATTCATTAAGAATCATGCCCACGTCTTCTGTCTCCACACACAGATTTACTTTCTGGTCTCCAATCGGCCCCACTCTTTCTCTAGCTCTCCTGGTGTTCTAAATGTATTTATAAAACATCTTCTGGGTTTTATTGATTGTATTTGCCAACATTCTTTAATACTTTTTCTTTGCTTTCCTGATAACTTTTTTAAATACATCCATTATTGTACTCGCCTATCCTTTCTGCAGTGGCGTACCCAAGGGGTTGGTTTGAGACCAATGATATTCTTGATATATATTAAGGAATTTGACTTCGGTGTACAGTGTACAATTTCAAACTTTGCAGATGACACAAAACTTATAAGTAAATTGTGCACTAGGGAGCATATTGATGGAATTTTAGAAGATATAAAGAGAAGGAATCGGCACACACGTGGCAGAAGCATTCGAAGCAGAAACGTGCGAAATTATATATTTTGTTTGGAAGAACGAGGAGAGGCAATATTAAGTAAGGTGCACAATTTTAATGTGGGTGCATGAACAGAGACACGTGGGGGTATATGTGCACGAATGGCTAAAGATGGCAGGGCTGCTTCAAAAGGCGGTTACAAATCAGACGGGTACGTGAACTTCATAAATAGAAGCATAGGATATTAAAGCGAGTAAGTTATGATGAACATTTATAAAACACTGGTTTGGCCTCAACTGCAGTATTATTTCCAGTTCTGGGCCCCACACACTAGGAACAATGTGAAAACCTTAGAGAGGGTGCAGAAAAGATTTGCAAGAATAGTTCCAGGGATGAGGGACTTCAGTTATGTGGATGGTCTGCAGAAACTAGAGAGTAACATTAAAATGTAGCTATTCACAGTGACCAAAGTTGGGTAGTGCATTCCACAAGCATCAGTGTGGCGACCATTCTTGTTCACAATTTATATTAATTATTTAGAATTTGGAATCAAAAATACAATTTTCTAACTTTGCGGATGAAATAAATTGATGCTGGACATGGATAGGGGGATGTGCGGGGTGAGTGGTGGGTAGTCACGCCTGAGGATATCGGAAACATATTACAGGGGGATAAAAAAAAACTTGCAGAATGAGCTAATTGGGGAACAAGAGCAAAAGTTCTCGGGGTACAAACAGACAAATCACTAAAGGGTGAGACACAGATTAGCAAGGCGACAAATAAGCAAACCAAGCACTGGGATTTATTTCTACAGAGATAGGGGACAATTTTCTTCAAGGTCTCTGCCCACCCAAATGCCGGCCAATGTGCTGCCGATTGCCACTGACATACCGGACGATACATTGGGTGGGATATTGCTAACCGAGTTCCCTCGAAGTTTGGCGGGTTGCAAATATAAGACATACGTGGCCAATCTGGGCGGCAAAGGGCGGGAGGTCTACTTCTCGGCGACAGAGGCACTTGCATCCCATTGCCATCCAGGATGGTGTCGGGCAAATGAAGGATCGATGGGCTGGAAAAGAAAATCACCCAGAAAATATTTTGTAAATGGCACAAGACTTCCAGGGTTCCCCAAACAAGTAAATCGCTGTTGAAATTTTTTAAATGTTCAATTAACTTTTTTGTAGGATCTTCAGACTTACCATCGGGTACAGACCAGCCTTTGGCCAGCGGTCCACCCGAGTTCTTCCACCCGAGTTCTGCCGCTGAGTCCCGCTGACGTTCGAGGGAGCTCGGCCAGGAATATCCCGCACAAAGTACTGTGCGGAACGTCGGCGGGTGGGAGAACAATTCAGCCACTTGACCGTCCGCTGACGCCTCGGCGCAGTTCCCGGTGGCTCTCTATTCCCGCCAGTTCCGGCCCGCTCCAGGCCACCTCGAAAGTGGCCCAGGGTGGATCAACAAGAGCAATGTTAGCGGCAGTCGGCGGCAGCGGGCGTAAGATGAAGAATTTTAGCCCCATAGAATTGAAAGGTAGGAGAGTTATGCTAAATCTGTATAGAACCTTAGTTATTTACCCACGTCTTCAGTCTCCACACACATATTTCCTTTATGGTCTTCAATCGGCCCCACTCTTTCTCTAGTTCTCCTCTTGCTCTTAATGCATTTATAAAACATCTTCTGGGTTTTCTTGATTTTATTTTCAAAATATTCTTCAATACTCTTTGTTTGCTTTCCTGATACCTTTTTTAAATGCATCCCTTAATGAACTCACCTTGCCTTTCTGCAGTGGCGTACCCAAGGAGTTGGTTTGAGACCAATAATTTCCTTGATACATATTAAGGAATTTGACTTTGGTGTACAGCGTACAAGTTTAAAATTTTCAAATGACGCAAAACTTAGAAGTAAATTGTGCACTATGGAGCATTTTGATGGAATTCAAGAACAGCAGGAATAGGCGCACACGTGGCAGAAGCATTCAAAGCAGAAAAGTGCAAAATTATATATTTTATTTGGAAGAACGAGGAGAGACAATATTTACTAAGGAGCACAATTCTAATGTTGGTGCATGAACAGGGATACGTAGGGTTACATGTGCATGAATGGCGAAAGATGGCAGGGCTGGTTCAAAAGGCGGTTAAAAAGCAGACGGGTATATGACCTTCATAAATAGAAGCATAGGATACGAAAGCGAGTAAGTTATGATGAACTTTTAGAAAACACTGGTTCGGCCTAAACTGCAGTATTGTTTCCAGTTCTGGGCCCCATGCATTAGGAAGAATGTAAAAGCCTTCGAGAGGGTGCAGAAAAGATTTGCAAGAATAGTTCCAGGGATGAGGGACTTCAGTTATTTGGATGGTCTGCAGAAGCTAGAGACTAAGATTAAAATGTAGCTCTTCACAGTGACCGAAGTTGGGTCGTGGATTCCACAATCATCAGTGTGGCGACCACTCTTGTTCACAATTTATATTAATCATTTAGAATTTGGAATCAAAAATACAATTTTCTAACTTTGCAGATAAAACAAATTGGTGCTGGTCATGGAGAGGGGTTATGTGCGGTGTGAGTGGTGGGTAGTCACGCCTGAGGATATCGGAAACACATTACAGGGGGACAGAAATAAACTTGCAGACTGAGCATATCTTTGGTAAATGAAGCTCAACAGAGAAACATGGTATGAAGATTAGGGAAGTCATTTATTACTTGGCGGGTGTAAAGCTAGTTGGGGTATGAGAGCAAAAGGTCTCGGAGTACAAACACACAAATCACAAAAGGGTGAGACACAGATTAGCGAGGTCACAAATAAGCAAACCAAGCACTGGGATTTATTTCTACAGATATAGGGGCCATTTTCATCAAGGTCTCTGCCCGCCCAAATGCAGACAATGTGCTGCCGATTGCCGCTGACATACCAGACGATACATTGGCCGGGATATTGCTCGCTGAGGTCCCTCGAAGTTTGGTGGGTTGCAAATAGAAGACATATGCAGCCAATCTGGGCGGCAGAGGGCGGGAGTCTACTTGTCGGCGACAGAGGCACTTGCATCCCTTTGCCATCCTTGATGGAGTCGGGCAAATGGAGGATCGAAGAACTGGAAAAGAAAATCACCAAGAAAATGTTTTGTAAATGGCGGAAGGCTTCCAGGGTACCCCTTACAAGTAAATCGCTGTTGAAAATGTTTAAAATCTTCCCTTAACTTTTTTGTCGGTTCTTCAGATTTACCATCGGGTACAGATCAACCTCCCGCCGGCGTCCACCCAAGTTCTGTCGCTGAGTCGCGCTGACCTTCGAGGGAGCTCGGCCAGGAATATCCCGCCCCAAGTACCGTGCGGTACATCGGCGGGCGGGAGAACAATTGTGCCACTTGACCATCCGCTAACACCTCTGCGCGGTTCCTGGTGGCTCTCTGCTCGCGCCCGGTCCAGCCCGCTCCAGGCCACCTCGAAAATCGCCCTGGGTGGGTCAAGAAGAGCAATGTTGGCGGTAGTCGGCGGCGGCAGGCGGTAAGGTGAAGAATTTTGGCTCCATAGAATTGAAAGGTAGGGAAGTTAGGCTCAACCTGTATAGAACCTTATTTCTATTGCCACGTCTTAAGTCTCCACACACATATTTCCTTTATGGTCTCTAATCGGCCACACTCTTTCTCTAATTCTCCTCTTGCTCTTAATGTATTTATAAAACATCTTTTGGGTTTTCTTGAATTTATTTTCAAAATTCTTTAATACTCTTTCGTTGCTTTCCTGATACCTTTTTACAAATGCATCGCTTAATATACTCGCCTCGCCTTGCTGCAGTGGCGTACCCAAGGGGTTGGTTTGAGAGCAATGATGTTCTTGATATATATTAACCAATTTGACTTCGGTGTACAGCGTACAATTTCAAAATTTGCAGATGACACAAAACGTATAAGTAAATTGTGCACTATGGAGAATAGTGATGAAATTCAAGAAGACATAATCAGCAGGAATAGGCGCACACGTGGCAGAAGCATTCAAAGCAGAAAAGTGCGAAATTATATATTTTGTTTGGAAGAACGAGGAGAGACAATATTAACTAAGGTGCTCATTTCTAATGAGGGTGCATGAACAGAAACACGTGGGGGTACATGTGCACGAATGGCTAAAGATGGCAGGGCTAGTTCAAAAGGCGGTTAAAAAGCAGACGGGTACGTGACCTTCATAAATAGAAGCATACTAAAGCGACGAAGTTATGATGAACCTTTATAAAACACTGGTCCGGTCTCATCTGCAGTATTGTTTCCAGTTCCAGGTCCCACACATTAGGAACAAAGTGAATGCCTTAGAGAGGGTGCAGAAAAGATTTGCAAGAATAGTTCCAGGGATGAGGGACTTCAGTTATGTGGATGGTCTGCAGAAACTAGAGAGTAACATTAAAATTAGCTATTCACAGTGACCGAAGTTGGGTAGTGGATTCCACAAGCATCAGTGTGGCGATCACTCTTGTTCACAATTGATATTAATCATTTAGAATTTGGTATCAAAAATACAATTCTCTAACTTTGCGGATGAAACAAATTGGTGCTGGTCATGGAGAGGGAGATGTGCGGGGTGAGTGGTGGGTAGTCACGCCTGAGGTTTACGGAAACACATTACAGGGGGACAGAAATAAACTTGCAGAATGAGCATATCTTTGGAAAATGAAGCACAACACAGAAAAATTATATGAAGATTAGGGAAGTCACTTATTACTTGGCGGGTGTAATGCTAGTTGGGGTACAAAGCAAAAATTCTCGGAGTACAAACACACAAATCACTAAAGTGTGAGACACAGATTAGCAAGGCCACAAATAAGCAACCAAGCACTGGGATTTATTTCTACAGATATAGGGGGCAATTTTCATCAAGGTCTCTACCCGCCCAAATGCCGCCCAATGTGGTGCCGATTGCCGCTGACATATCGGACGATACATTGGGTGGGATATTGCTGGCTGAGGTCCCTCGAAGTTTGGCGGGTTGCAAATATAAGACACGCGTGGCCAATCTGGGCGGCAGAGGCCGGGAGGTCTACTTCTTGGCGACAGAGGCACTTGCATCCCATTGCCATCCAGGATGGTGTCGGGCCAATGGAGGATCGAAGAGCTGGAAAAGAAAATCACCAATAAAATTTTTTGCAAATGGCTCAAGACTTCCAGGGTACCCCATACAAGTAAATCGCTGTTGAAAATGTTTAAAATGTTCAATTAACTTTTTTGTAGGTTCTTCAGACTTACCATTGGGTACAGACCAGCCTTTGGCCAGCGGTCCACCCCAGTTCTGCCGCTGAGTCGCGCTGACCTTCGAGGGAGCTCGGCCAGGAATATTCTGCACAAAATACCGTGCGGAACGTCGGAGGGCCGGAGAACTATTGTACCACTTGACCATCCACTGACGCCTCCGCGCGGTTCCCGGTGGCTCTCTCCTCCCGCCCATTCCAGCCCGCTGCAGGCCAACTAAAAAGTGGCCCTTGGTGGATCAAGAAGTGCAATGTTGGCGGCAGTCTGCGCCAGCGGGCGGTAAGGTGAAGAATGTTGGCCCCATAGAATTGAAATGTAGGGAAGTTGTGCTAAACCTGTATAGAACTTTAGTGATACCAGACTTAGAGTACTGCATGCAGTTCTGGTCGCCATATTATAAAAAGGATAAGGAGACATTGGAGAGGCTGCAATGAAGATTGGTAAGAATGATAGGTAAGAAGAATGATTGGTAAGATGACTGGGTATTAAACGTACAGGAGTATCTGACAATTCGGAAGGATAGACAAGAAGGGAAAGCAGGTGGGGTAGCTCTGTTAATAAAGGATGATATCAGGGCAGTGGGAGAGACGATATTGGCTCAAATGAACAAAATGTTGAATCATTGTCGGTGGAGATTAGAGATAGTAAGGGGGAAAAGTCACTGGTGGGCATAGATTATCGGCCCCCAAATAATAACTTCACGGTGGGGCGGGAAATAATCAAGGGAATAATGGAGGCATGTGAAAAAGCAACGGCAGTAATCATGATGGATTTTAACCTACATATCGATTGGTCAAACAAAATCGCACGGGGTAGCCTTGAGGAGGAATACATTGAATGCATACGGGATTATTTCTTAGAACAGTATGTTAAAGAACCTACAAGGGAGCAAGCTCTCTTAGATCTCGTCCTGTGTAATGAGACAGGAATAATAAACTATCTCCTGGTAAAAGATCCTCTAGGAATGAGTGATCAAAATATGCTTGAATTTGTAATACAGATTGAGGGTGAGGAAGTAGTGTCGCAAACGAGCGTACTGTGCTTAAACAAAGGGGACTGCAGTGAGATGAGCGCAGAGTTGGCTCCAATAAGACTAAACGGTGGCACAATTGAGGAACAGTGGAGGACTTTTAAGGAGCTTTTTCAGAGAGCTCAACAAAAATATATTCCAGTGAAAAAGAAGGCCGGTAAGCAAAGGGATAACCAGCCGTGGATAACCAAGGAAATAAAGGAGAGTATCATATTAAAAACCAATGCGTATAAGGTGGCCAACGTTAGTGGGAAACTGGAAGATTGGGAAAATTTTAAACGACAGCAAAGAATGATTAAGACAGCAATAAAGAAAGGAAAGATAGATTACGAAAGTAGACTTGCGCAAAACATAAAAACAGATTTTAAAAGCTTTTACCGATATATAAAACGGAAAAGAATGACTAAAGTAAATGTTGGTCCCTTAGAAGATGAGGAGGGGGTTTTATTAATGGGAAATGTGGAAATGGCTGAGACATTAAACAATTATTTTGCTTCGGTCTTCACAGTGGAAGACACAAGAACCATGCCAAAAATTGCTGGTCACGGGAATGTCGGAAGGGAGGACCTTGAGATAATCATTATCACTTGGGGTGTAGTGCTGGACAGGCTAATGGGACTCAAGGTAGACAAGTCCCCTGGTCCTGATGAAATGCATTCTAGGGTATTCAAAGAGATGTCAGAAGATATAGCAAATGCATTCGTTATAATCTACCAAAATTCTCTGGAATCTGGGCAGGTACCAGCGGATTGGAAAGCAGCTAATGTAACGCCTCTGTTTTAAAAAGGGGGCAGGTAACTATAGGCTGGTTAGTTGCACATCTATAGTGGGGAAAATGCTTGAAGCTATCATTAAGGCAGAAATAGCGGGACATCTAGATAGGAATAGTGCAATCAAGCAGACGCAACATGGATTCATGAAGCGGAAATCATGCTTAACTAATTTACTGGCATTCTTTGAGGATATAATGAGCATGGTGGATAGAGGTGTATCGATTGATGTGGTGTATTTAGATTTCCAAAAGGCATTCAAATAGGTGCCACACAAAAGGTTACTGCAGAAGATAAAGGTACGTGGAGTCAGAGGAAATATATTAGCAAGGCGAGCTAAAAGAAAGCAAGAGTAGGGATAAATGCGCCCAATTCAGTTTGGAAATCCGTGGTTAGTGGTGTACCACAGGGATCGGTGCTGGGACCACAACTGTTTACAATATACATAGATGACCTGGAAGAGGGGACAGATTGTAGTGCAACAAAATTTGCAGATGACACAAGATTAGTGGAAAAGCGGGTTGTGAAGAGGACACAGAGATGCTGAAAATAAATTTAGATAGGTTAAGTGAATTGGCTAATGTTTGGCAGATGGAATACAAGGTCGGAAAAGGTGAAGTCATCCACCTTGGAAAAAAAAGGGAATATTATTTGAGGGAGAAATTACAACATGCTGCGGTGCAGAGCGACCTGGTGAACCTTGTGCATGAATCCCAAAAAGTTAGTTTGCAGGTGCGGCAAGTAATCAGGAAGGTGAATGGAATGTTAGCCTTCATTTCGAGAGGGATGGAGTACAAAAGCAGGGAGGTCCTGCTGCAACTGTATAGGGTATTGGTGAGGCCGCACCTGGAGTACTGCGTGCTGTTTTGGTCACCTCTCTTAAGGAAGGATATACCAGCTTTGGAGGGGGTACAGAGACAACTCACTAGGCTGATTCCGGAGATGAGGGGTTTACCTTATGATGATAGATTGAGTAGAGTGGGTCTTTACTCGTTGGAGTTCAGAAGGATGAGGGGTGATCTTATCGAAACATTTAAAATAATGAAAGGGATAGACAAGATAGAGGCAGAGAGGTTGTTTCCACTGGTCGGGGAGACTAGAACTAGGGGGCACAGCCTCCAAATACGGGGGAGCCAATTTAAAACCGAGTTGAGCAGGAATTTCTTCTCCCAGAGGGTTGGGAATCTGTGGAATTGTCTACCCAAGAAGCAGTTGAGGCGAGCTCATTGAATATATTCAAATCACAGATAGATAGATTTTAAACCAATAAGGGAATTAAGGGTTACCGGGAGCAGGCGGGTAAGTGGAGCTGCGTCCACGGCCTGATCAGCCATAATCTTGTTGAATGTCGGAGCAGGCTCGAGGTGCGAGATGGCCTACTCCTGTTCCTAATTCTTATGTTCTTATGTTCTTATACCAGAAATGCAAGGGTATACATATGAGGTGAGGATAAGCAGGCTGGGTCACGTTTTTATAAGGCTTCGGTGTTATCTAATCGAGGTCTTTAAAATTATGGAAGGCTTTGATGGAGTGGATACAGAGAGAATGTTTTCACTTGTGGGAAAGAGAATAACTAGAGGCCTTTAATATAATTCATTCAGCAAGAAATCCAATCGGGAATTCAGCAGAAACTTCTTCACTGAAAGAGTGCTGAGAATGTGGATCTCACTTGAAAAGGCAGTGGTCAAAGCGAATATTGTCGATATATTTAATGCGAGCCGACACAAGCATATGAGGGAGAAGCGAATAGAGGGTTATGCTGATAGATATAGATGAGGAAAACCATGAGGAGGCTCGAGTGGAGCATAAACACTGGCATGGATAGATTGGACTGAATGTCCTGTTTCTGTGTTGTATATCCGACGCAATCCTCTGTAAGCTGCGGTTGCTTCCCTTCGGACACAGGAGGTCAAAAGGAGATGTTATTGCTGTGGTCAACATCTTGAGGGTTCTGGACAGAGTAGATAGAGATAAACAGTTTCCATTGGCAGAAGTTTCGGGAACCAGAGGAAAAAGATGGAAGGTGATTAGCAGAAGAACCAAAGAATCCATGAGAAAAAACTTTTTGTCGTAGCGACTGGTTAGGATCTGGATTCACTGCCTTAAAGGGAGGAGGAGGCAGATTCAACTGTGGTTTTCAAAAGAGAATTGTGCCTGAACTAAAATGCAGGGCGATGGGAAAAGGGTGGGGGAGTGGGACTAGTTAAATTGCACTGTCAGAGAGCCAGCACCGGCTTGACGGGCCAAATGGCCATCTTATGCGCTCTAACCATTCTATGAATCTGTGATCCAACCCTCCTCTTACAACCCATTTACTATTTATATCCCTATTCTATGTAAACAATTATTTAATTGAGCGAGTGGTCAATCTTTGGAACAAGCTCCCTGGATTGACCATGCAAGCAATGAGCAATAATGCATTCAAAACAATAATTACGTCTATTTTTTAAGTAAGAAACATTTAGGGATAACGTATATGAATAATTTGAGTTATAACTTATGTATGGCAAGCTTGGGATGAAGAGGTGAGTTTGAAGCTATGCTTCACACAACTCAACACAACTGGGGTTTTCCTCCTCTCATGTCTGGCTCTGTTAGACTAGGACAGAGAATGATTGCTATGAGTGGTCAAAAACACTATTATTTTATCATGCGATTACCAGGAAGGTGAATTAGATGACCAGTTTTCTCTCGCAATGTCTATGTTTCTCTGTTATTTGACCCTTCCTATTTCTCATCTATGTCCCTTCAGCGACATAACCGAAAGCATGACGTAAGATTTCACATGTACATAGAAACAAAGAAACATAGAAAATAGGTGTAGGAGTTGGCCAAACGGCCCTTCGAGCCTGCACAATCATTCAATAAGGTCATGGCTAATCATGCAACTTCAGTAACCTGTTCCTGCTTTCTCCACACAACACTTGATCCCTTTAGCTGTAAGGGCCACATCTAACACACCTTTGAATAAATCTAACGAAGTGGCCTCAACAACTGTCTGTGGAAGAGAATTCCACATGTTTACAATTCTCTGAGTGAAGAAGTTTCTCCTCATCTCGGTCCTAAATGGAGTACCCCTTATCCTTAGCCTGTGACCCCTTGTTCTGGACTTCGCAACATGGGGACCATTCTTCCTGAATCTGTCCAATCCCGCCAGAATTTTCCATGTTTCTATGAGATCCCATCTAATTCTTCTAAATCCCTGTGAATATAACCTTAGTTGATGCACTCTTTCTTCAAATATCATTTCTCCCATCTCGGGAATCAGTCTGGTGAAACTTCGCCGCACACGCCCCATAGCAAGAATGGCCTTCCTCAGATTAGGAGACCAACATTGTACACAATATTCAAGGTGTGGTCTCACCAAGGTCCTGCACAACTGCAGTAAGGCCTGCCTGCTCCTATCGCAATGAAGGCGAACATACCATTTGCCTTCTTCACCGCCGGCTGTACCTGCATGCCAACTTTCAAAGACTGATGTACCGCGACACCAACGTCTCGTTGCAACTACCCTTTTCCGAATCTGTCACAAGTCAGATAATATTCTGCCTTCCTGTTTTTGCCACCAAAGTGGATAACCTCACAGTTATCTACGTTATACTGCATCTGCCATGCATTTGGCCACTCACCTAAGCTGTCCAAGTAAACCTCTTAGCATCCTCCTCATAGCTCACACTGCCACCCAGTTTAGTGTCATATGAAAACTTGGTGATATTACATCCAATTCCTTCGTCTAAATCATTAATTATATTGTAAATAGCTGGAGACCCAGCCGTGAATCATGCGGTACCCCACTAGTCACTGCTTGCCATTCTGAATAGGACCTGTTTATTCCTACTCATTGCTTCCTGTCTGCCAACCAGTTCTCTATCCTAGTCAATACATTACCCCAACACCACGTGCTTTAATTTTGCACTCTAATCACTTGTGTGGGACCTTGTCAAAAGCCTTTTGAAAGTCCAAATACACCACATCCACTGATTGTCCTTTGTCCACTCTGCATGTTACAGCCTCAAAAAATTCTAGAAGATTTCTCAAGCATTATTTCCCTTTCATAAACCCATGCTGCCTTGAACAAATTTGCTGCTATTAAATCTTTAGTAATTGATTCCAACATTTTCCCCACTACCGATGTCAGACTAACTGGTCTATAATATCCTGTTTTTTCTCCTCCTCCTTCTTAAAAAAAATTGCTTTTCATTAGCTACCCTCCAAACCATAGGAACTGATCAAGAGTCAATAGAATGTTGGTAGATGACCAACAATGCTTCCACTATTTCTAGGGCCACTTCCTTAAATAATCTGCGATGCAGACTATCAGGCCTTGGGGATTTATTGACCTTCATTCCCATCAATTTTCCGAACACAATTTCCTGCCTAAAAAGGATTTCCTCCAGAAACTCCTTCTCGCTAGACATCGGACCCAAGTATTTCCGGAATGTTATTTGTGTCTTCCTTAGTGAAGACAGAAGCAAAGTATTTGTTCAATTGGTCTGCCATTTCTTTGTTCCCCATTATAAATTCACTTGATCCTGACTGCAAGTGACCTGCATTTGTCTTCACTAATCATTTTCTCTTCACAAATCTATAGAAGCTTTTGCAGTTAGTTTATATGTTCCCTGCAACCTTACTCACATACTATATTTCCCCCTCCTAATTGAACCCTTAGTCCTCCTCTGCTGAATTCTAAATTTCTCTCAATTCTCAGGCTTGTTGCTTTTGCTGGCCAATTCCTATGCCTTTTCCTTGGATTTAACACTATCCTTAATTTTCCTTGTTAGCCACGGTTGAACCACCTTCCCCATTTTATTTTATTTCAGACAGGCATGTACAATTGTTGAAGTTCATCCATGTGATCATTAAATGTCTGCCATTGCCTATCCACGGTCAACCCTTTAAGTATCATTTGCCAGTTCATCCGAGCCAATTCACGTCTCATACAATCAAAGTTACCTTTCTTTAAGTTCAGGATCCTAATTTCTGAATCAACTGTATCACTCTCAATCTTAATGAAGAATTCTACCATATTATGACTACTCTTCCCAATGGGTCCTCGCAAAACAAGATTGCTAATTAACCCTCCCTCAGTAAATAACATCCCGTTTAGGATGGTCAGCTCTCTAGTTGATTCCTCAACATATTGATCTAGAAAACCATCCCTTATACTCCACGAAATCCTCCTCCACCCTAATGCTACCAATTTGTTTAGCCAATCCATATGCAGATTAAACTCATCCATGATAACTGCTTTAACTTTATTGCATGCGTCACTAATTTTCTGTTTGATGCCATCCCCATCCTCACTACTAATGTTTCGTGGTCTGTACACAACTCCCACAAGTTTACGCTGATGACCATCATCTCTATTTCAATATCACCCCACTTGATACCGCCACTGCCGCTGTGTTATCTAACTGCTTTATGAGCATCCTTTCGTGGGTGAGCACATATTTCCTCGAATTATAAATGAGAACAGAGAGTGCTAGAAATATTCAGCAGGTCAGACATCATCTGTGGAGACAGAAAGAGACTTTCTGTCGCCTGCCACTTTAATTCTCCGATCCACTCCCACTCTGATCTCTCGGTGATCGGCACTTACACTGTTCCAAACATGCTCAACATAAGTTGGACTAACAGAACATCATCTTCCGTTTAGGCATTTTACAGTCTCATAGTCTCTACATCGAGTTCAACAATTTCAACCCATTTCTAGTGTCCGCATCCCCCCCTCACCCCGCCGCCTATCCCCCTGCCCCCCCACTCCACAAACAGACACTTGATAGCTGTTGATGTTTGTGCCATTTCCATTACACGTCTTCTAGCCTCAGCTTTCGTTTCTGAACTTGCCCTATTAACATCTCCTTTTGCATTATACCATCAATCATTTAATCTGTTAAACTCACCTGTCACAGACCTTCCCATTTGTTGATTCCTCCAAACCTTTCTGTGCCCCTAAACTTGCTTAAAATCTGTTACATCGCTCACACGTTCCAATTTTAAAGAAAGGGTATCGACCTGAAATGTTAAGTCAGTTTAAACATCGGGAAGACCGAAGCAAATTACTACTTTGGGGAAGGTGTAAACGTGCGATAGATATTCAGCCGTCCGCAATACATTTCGCCCGATTACATTTCCATAGAATGTGTTTAACTGGAGTGCTGGGTCAGGGGTTGGTTGTGTTTGGGGGCCCGGGGAAGGGGTGGGGAGCGGTTAATCTCTATTACACATTTTGAACTATCACCCTCGTTAACTTTACCTGTTCTCTCTTGCCCCCGCCACAAATTCCTTTCCTTAGTCACCGATTCGACCCCATTGCCTGGTCATTGGCTCAGCTTGGACCAGACTGCTCACAACATTGCTGTCTTATTTAATCCTCCGCTGAGGTTCACAGCAACATAAGGATTGAATTGCGCTGTTGATCCATTTGAGACTCTTCCAACATTCAGGCGCTGAAGAAGGCAAATGGCATGTGGCCTTCATAGCTAGGGGATTTGAGTATGGGAGCAGGAAGGTCTTACTGCAGTTGTACAGGCCCTTAATGAGGCCTCACCTGGAATATTGTGTTCAGTTTTGATCTCCTAATCTGAGGAAGGACGTTCTTGTTATGAGGGAGTGCAGCAAATGTTCACCAGACTGATTCCCGGGTTGGCAGGACTGACATATGAGGAGATACTGCATCGACGGGGCCTGTATTCACTGGAGTTTAGAAGGATGAGAGGGGATCTCATAGAAACATATAACATTCTGACGGGCCTGGACAGGTTAGATGCAGGAAGAATGTTGCCGATGTTGGGGAAGTCCAGAACCAGGGGACATAATCTAAGGATAAGGGTTAAGTCTTTTAGGACTGTGGTGAGGGGAAACGTCTTCACTCAGAGAGTTGTTACCCTGTGGAATTCAACACCGCAGAGATTTGCTGACGCCAGTTCATTGGATATATTCAAGAGGCAGTTAGATGTGGCCCTTGTGGCTAAAGGGATCAAGGGGTATGGAGAGAAAGCAGGAAAGGGATACGGAGGTGAATGTTATTGAATGAGCCATGATCTTATTGAATGGTGGCGCAGTTTCGAAGGGCCGAATGGCCAACTCCTGCAACTATTTTCTATTTCTCTATGTTTCTATGTTTCTGTAATGGATGATCCTTATTTTAGTTACAATTATCCGATTTGGTTTTTAACCCTTAATACACCTGCCTAGCTTCAATTTGGGAACTGTAACAGCTCTTTTGCAGAGAGCATTCTAGATTTCCACTACAATTTGTGTGAAGTCGTGCATCCTGAAACCACCCCAGAACTGTCGATATCTAATTTTACGATTCTTGCCCGCTTTTTGAAAACATATCCAAACAAAAAATATAGTTTCTCTCTATCTACCCTATAAATTCATTTGATCATCTTAGGCAATTAAATTTGATTACCCCCTAATCTGATATATTAAAGGGAGTAGAAACCACTGCCCTCATAATTTAATACCTGCGGTGCCAGCAACAACTTTCATTTATATAGCGCCTTTAACTTAGTAAAACGTCCTATGTCACTTCAAAGGAGCATAGTCAAATCACATTTTATACTGAGTCATATATTAGGGCAAATGGCCAGAAGCATCTTCAAAGAGGTACGTTTTATACAGTGTCTAACATAGCTGGGGGTGACTCTATTCTAACATTACTGGTGGTGACCCTACTCTAACATTACCGATTTTGCCCAAACTCCATCATTACTAGATGTGACACTACTCTAACATTACCGCTGGTGACCCTACTCGAACATTACTGTTCGTGACCCTATTCTAACATTACTGTGGTGACCCCACCTTTAACATTACCGATGGTGACCCTTGTGCAACATTACTGGTGGTGACCCGACTCTAACATTACTAGTGGTGACACTACTCTAACATTACTGGTGGTGACCCTAATCTAACATTACTGGTGGTGACCCCACTCTAACATTACTAGTGGTGACACTACTCTAACATTACTGGTGGTGAACCTACCCTAACCTTACTGGTGGTGACCTTAATCTAACATTAGTGGTGGTGACACTATTCTAACATTACTGGATGTGACCGTATGCTAACATTACTGGGGTTGCACTACTTTAACATTACTGCTGCTGACACTACTCTAACATTACAGGCGGTGACCGTACTCTAACATAACTGGTGGTGATGGTAATCTAACCATACTGGTGGTGGCCCTACTCGTAAATTACTGGCGGTGACCATACTTGAACAATACTGTTGTCACACTACTCTAACATTACTGGTGGCGACCCGATTGTAACATGACTGGTGGTGACCTTACTCTAACATTACTGGTGGTGACCCTACTCTACCATTACTGGTGGTGACCCTATTCTAACATTACTGGTGGTGACCCTACTCTAACATTACTGGTGGTGACCCTCCTCTACCATTACTCGTGGTGACCCTACACTAACATTACTGGTGGTGAAACTACCCTATCATTACTGGTGGTGACCCTACTCTTAGATTACTGGTGGTGACCGTACTCTACCATTATTGGTGGTGACCCTACTCTACCATTACTGGTGGTGACCCGACTCTACCATTACTGGTGGTGACCCGACTCTAACATTACTGGTGGTGACACTACCCTAACATTAGTGGGGTTACACAATTGTAACATTATTGTTGGTGTCCCTCGGCGAACACTACTGGTGGTGACCCAACTCTAATATCACTGGTGGTGACAGTACTCTAACATTATTGGGGTTACACTAATCTAACATAGCTGGGGGTGACTCTACTCTAACATTACTGGTGGTGACCCTACTCTAACATTACTGATTTTGCACACACTCCATCATTAATGGATGTGACACTACTCTAACATTACCGCTGGTGAACCTACAAGAACATTACTGATCGTGACCCTACTCTAACATTACTGGTGGTGACACCACCTCTAACATTAGCGGTGGTGACACTACTCTAACATTATAGGTGGTGAAATTACTCTAAACTTACTGGTAGTGACCCTAAACTAACATTGGTGGTGGTGTCACTATTCTAACATTACTGGTGGTGAAATTACTCTAACATTACTGATGATGACCCTAATCTAACATTACTGGTGGTGACCCTACTCTAACATTACTGGTGGTGAACCTAATATAACAGTACTGGTTGTGACGCTACTCTAACATTACTGATGGTGACACTACTCTAACATTGCTGGTGATGATCCTAATCTAACATTACTGGTGGTGACCCTACTTTAACATTACTGGTGGTGACCCTACTCTTACATTACCGGTGGTGACACTACTCTAACATTACGGTTGGAAAGCCTACTGTAACATTACTAGTGGTGACACTACACTTACATTACTGGGTTGACCCTACTCTATCATTACTGGTGGTGACGCTACTCTAACATTACTGGCGGGGACCCTACTATACCATTACTGCTGGTGACCCGACACTAACATTACTGATGGAGAACCTACTCCAACATTACCGGTGGTGACCCTACTATAAAATACCGGTGTTGATCCTATTCTATTATTACTGGTGGTGACCCTATTCTACAATTACTGGTGTTGACAGTCGTCTAACAGTACTGATGGTGAAACTACTCGAATATTACCGGTGGTGACCCTACTCGAACATTATTGGCGGTGACCCGATTCTAACATTACTGGTGGCGACCTTACTCTCACATTTACGGTGGTGACACTACTCTAACATTACTGGTGGTGACATTATTCCAACATTACTAGTGGTGACCCTAATCTAATATTACTGCTGGTGACCCTACACTAACATTACTGGTGGTGACACGACACTAACATTACTGATTGTCACCCAACTCTAACATGACTGGTAGTGACCCTACTCTAATATTACTAGTGCCTACCCCAATCTAACATTACTGGTGGTGACACTACCCTAACATTACTGGTGGTGACCCTGCTCTAACATTACTGGTGGTGACTCTACTCTACCATTATTGGTGGTGACCCTACTCTACCTTTACTGGTGATGACCCTAATCTAACATTACTTGTGGTGACCCTACTCTAACATTACTGGTGGTGAACCTAATATAACAGTACTGGTGGTGACCCTACTCTACCATTACTGGTGGTGACCCGACTCTACCATTACTGGTCGTGACCCGACTCTAACATTACTGGTGGTGACACTACCCTAACATTAGTGGGGTTACACAATTGTAACATTACTGTTGGTGACCCTCGGCGAACACTACTGGTGGTGACCCTACTCTACTATCACTGGTCGTGACAGTACTCTAACATTATTGAGTTTACACTAATCTAACATAGCTGGGGGTGACCCTACTCTAATATTACTGGTGGTGACCCTACTCTAACATTACTGATTTTGCACAAACTCCATCATTACTGGATGTGACACTACTCTAACATTGCTGCTGGTGACCCTACACGAACATTACTGTTCGTGACCCTATTCTAACATTACTGGTGGTAACAC
Organism: Pristiophorus japonicus; assembly: GCF_044704955.1. NCBI lineage: Eukaryota > Metazoa > Chordata > Chondrichthyes > Pristiophoridae > Pristiophorus > Pristiophorus japonicus. The sequence continues at coordinate 10,567,977 of NW_027252668.1, read as the reverse complement.
CACCTCTAACATTACCGGTGGTGACCCTACTCTAACATTACTGGTGCTGAACCTGCTCTAACCTTACTGATGGTGACCCTAATCTAACATTAGTGGTGGTGACACGAATCTAACATTACTGGTTGTGAACCTACTCTATCCGTAGTGGTGGTGACCCTCATCTAACATTGGTGGTGGTGACACTACTCTAACATTACGGGTGGTGACCCTACTCTAACATTACTGGTGGTGACACTTATCTAACATTACTGGTGGTGACCCTACTCTAACATTACTGGTGGTGAACCTAATATAACAGTACTGGTGGTGACGCTACTCTAACATTACTGATGGTGACACTACTCTAACATTGCTGGTGATGATCCTAATCTAACATTACTGGTGGTGACCCTACTTTAACATTACTGGTGGTGACCCTACTCTTACATTACCGGTGGTGACACTGCTCTAACATTACGGTTGGAAAGCCTACTATAACATTACTGGTGGTGACACTACACTTACATTATTGGGTTGACCCTACTCTATCATTACTGGTGGTGACGCTACTCTAAAATTACTGGCGGGAACCCTATTATACCATTACTGCTGGTGACCAGACACGAACATTACTGGTGGAGAACCTACTCCAACATTACCGTTGGTGACCCTACTCTAAAATACCGGTGTTGATTCTGTTCTATTATTACTGGTGGTGACGCTATTATACAATTACTGGTGGTGACACTCGTCTAACAGTACTGATGGTGAAACTACTCGAATGTTACCGGTGGTGACCCAACTCGAACATTACTGGCAGTGACCCGACTCTAACATTACTGGTGGCGACCTTACTCTCACACTTACGGTGGTGACACTATTCTAACATTACTGGTGGTGACACTATTCTAACATTACTAGTGATGACCCTAATCTAACATTACTGGTGGTGACCATACTCCAACATTAACTGTGGTGACCCTACTCATACATTACCGGTGGTGACACTACTCTAACATTAAGGTTGGAAAGCCTACTCTAACATTACTGGTGGTGACACTACACTTACATTACTGGGTTGACCCTACACTATCATTACTGGTGGCAAACTATTCTAACATTACTGGTGGGGACCCTACTATACGATTACTGCTGGTGACCCTACACTAACATTACTGGTGGTGACACTACTCAAACATTACTGATTGTCACCCAACTCTAACATGACTGGTACTACCCGTACAAACAGCGCCCTCCTGTTAAATATTACCCTATATTCTGCTGCATTGCAGTCAATGAAAATGAATAGCCAGCTCTGTTTATAACGGGCGGTACAGCATATACTGCCTGTTAAGCACACTTTCAGTTCCATTCGAGCTGATGGATTAAATATCAGGTTTTGCTTATAACACGACATTGCCTGCCCGCTAAACAGAGAGCCTGATATTCTATCCCATTGACTGTAACGGAACTAAATATTGGACGGTGTGTTTAACAGTCGGGCGATGCTGTTGCGCCCATTGTACACAAAGGCTGATATTGACTGTAATGGAGCTTAATATTGGGCGGTGTGGAAACAGGCGGGCGATGCTGTACCGCCCGTTATTTGAAGCACTGTAATCGAACTGAATATAATAAGAACATAATGAATAGTAGCAGGATTAGATGATTTGGCATCACGAGTCTGCTCCGACATTCAACAAGATCTTGGCTGATGTGATACTGGGCAATGTCTTTCACAGGCGGGAGATGCTGTACCACCCGTTATACACAGAGCCGGATATTCACTCCCACTGACTGTAATGGAAGTGAATATCGGGCGGTGTGCAACGGCCGGGCGATGCTGTACTAGCGGTTTGTGCCACTGCTTGAGAAACATTTATAATCCGAGACCCTGAACATATAATACACAATTGTCAGCACAGATTTCAAAAGGGAAAATCTTGCATGGCCAATCGTATTGTATTCTGTGACGAAGTAACACAAAGAGTATATTATGTTAATCTGCTATAAATTGATTTTCAAAAGGCCTCCCTCCTATAAGGTACTTAAAATAATCAATTCATGACAGATGCCAAGGCATGTGGAGTGAGGGGAAAAGTGGCTGAATGGATAGAAACCTACTACCAAACAGAAAACATCGCGTGGAGGTTAAGGGTAGATGCTCAGACTGGCAAGATGGGAAGTGGTGTTAAATCGAGATCAGTGCTGGGCACACTGTTATTCAACAATTCTTTAAACTATTTGGTCTAGGAAATCAGAAGTACAGTTTCAACATTTGTAAATAAAACAATAAGTACAATTTTAATTTTTATAGTGCCTTTAACATAATAGAACTTACATGGCGCTTCACAGGAGTGTCAAAAGACAAAAAACATTTAACGCCGAGCCAGATAAGGAGAAATTAGGGCAAAAAACAAAAGGTTTGATCAAAGAGATAGGTTTTAAAAAATGTCTTAAGAACATAAGGAATGGGAACATGAGTCGGCCACCTGGTCCCTTCAAGCCTGCTCAGCCATTTAATAAGATCATGGACTCAGCTCCAATTCCCTGCCACCTCCGCAAAACTCTTGATTTCTTTATTGCTGAAGAATCTGTCTGTCACCGCCTTAAATATATTCAATGACCCAACCAACCGGAAAATGATGCATTTATCCCGACTCTCAGATTTTTGTTGGTTAGCCAATCCTCTATCCATGGTAAAATATTGCCCCTAACCCCGTGAACATTTATCTTCTACAGTAACCTTTTATGTGGCACCTTATCAAATGCCTTCTGGAAATCCAAATACACCACATACAACAGTTGCCCCTTATCCACCCTGCTCATTACGTCCTCACAGAAGTCCAGCAAATTGGTCAAACTTGATTACCCTTTCATACAATCATGCTGATTAATTGAACTATGCTTTTACAAATGTCCCACTAATGCTTCCTTAATAATGCACTCCAGCATTTTCCCAATAACATATGTTAGGCTAACTGGTATGTAGTTTCCTGTTTTTCGTCTGCCTCCTTTTTTAATAGGGGTGATATATTTTCGGTTTCCAATCCGCTGGGAGCGCCCCAGAACCCAAGGAATTTTGGGAGATTACAACCAATGCATCCACTGTCTCCACAGCTACTTCTTTGAAAACCCTAGTATATAAGCCATCAGGTTCAGTGAACTTGTCCGCCTTTAGTTACATTATTTTACAGAGTGCTACTTCATTATTGTTCGTGACTGTATTAAGTCCCTCCATCTTTGTAGCCTTTTGATTATCCAGTATTGATTAACAGTGAATAGTGGGGTGCTGCCGGGATCGCTGCTCGATCCGCAACTATTTACAATCTATATTAATGACTTGGAGGTAGGGACCGACGGTAATTTAGCCTAGTTTGCTGATGATACAAAGATACGTGGGAAAGAAAATTGTGAGGAGGACACAATTCTGCAAAGGGATATAGACAGGTTAAGTGAGTGGGCAAAAATATGCAGATGGAATATAACGTAGGAAAATGTGAGATTATCCACTTTGGTAGAAAAAGTAGGAGAGCAAATTTTAATTTAAATGTAGAAAAATTGCAAAGTGCTGCAGCACAGAGGGACTGGGGGACATTGTACAATGTTTTAGTGTTTGCTACCGTGAAGACCGATAAAAAAATATTTGTTCAAAGTCTCTGTGATTTCGCTCTGCTCCATTATTAATTCCCCAGTCTCATCCTCGAGGGGACCAACATTTACTGTAGCTGCTCTTTTCCTTTTTATGTACCTGTAGCAACTCTCACAATCTGTTTTTATATTTCGTGCTAGTTTACTTTCATAATCTAGCTTCCCTCTCGTTATCAATTATTAGACATTCTTTGCTGGCTTTTATAAGTTTCACAATTTTCTGGCTTCCCACTCGTCTTGGCCACATTGTGTGCCATTCTTTCAATTTGATACAATACCTTATTTCCTTATTTGCCACGAATAGTTATTCCTTCTCTTCCTGTCTTTCCTTCTCATTGTAATATATTGTTGATGCGAGTTATGAAATATTTCCTCAATTGTCTGCCACTATTCATGAAATATCAGATAATTTAAGGAGAAAAGAGAGGCGGAGAGGATTTGCGAAGGAATTCCAGGGCTTCGGGTCTAGGCTTCAGAAGGCACGGCCACCAATTGTTGAGTGATTAGAATCAGGGATGAGCAAGAGATCGGAATTGGAGGAGTAAGGGGTTTGTGGGGCTGGAGGTGATTACAGAAATAGGGAGGAGCAGGATGTGGGTCGCATGGACAAGCTGAGCACGGATCGGTCATGAAGGGAGAGAAACAGGAGAAGGATGTTTGTTCAGAGCTGGGCAGGAGCAACCTTAGAGGAAGTTTGGCTCGGTGGACATGGAGAAGGAAGGGAAGTGGCAGAGGCAGCTGAAATGTTGGTCACAATTTTAGAGACAAAGAAGTCGATGAGCTCTTCACACTTGTTATCGGAGGTGAATATGGAGGAGGCAGGGAAGCGGGGTTTACCAAGATGGTTAGCATTGAGAATAGAAGCCATGGTTTATCTTTGTATTCCAGAATGATTCTGGAATCGTGAGCAATTTTGTCAGACAAGCCTAAATCCGATAATTATTTACATAGTCCAGCCAGATCTGCTGGTGCATGGCATAAACTAATTGTCCACCATGCGACCAGTACTCAAGGCAAAGAAGGTTATTGCCGGACCGTGGGGAACGAGCAGTGTAAGAGAAAGTAATTTTTTGAATAGTGAATAGGGCATCAACAGGGTGTGGTCGAGGAGATCGGTAACAGCAGGAATGTCATTATGAATGGAGCGCCAGAGGTTGGACCGTTTAGATTCCATAAGTACGGCTGTAAGAGTGTTGTGAGAAAGTTTTTTTCCAGGGCTAAACACAGAAACAAATAGGGTTAGGGGTGCGAGGGGGATGTGGTTAAAGAATGATAAAAGGAAGTGATCAGAGACCACTTTATCTGTGATCGACACGATGAGAGTAGCGAGGCCACAAGAGATCGCAAGGTCGAGGGGTTGCCCTTCAATATGGTATGGGAAGTTTACATGGAGGGAGAGCAACAAATGCGAGGTATCGACTCGACTGAGAAAGACTATAACAAATTAAAAGGAGACATTAAGACATTTTCAGAATAGACCTGTGATTAGCAAATTAATTTCAATGTAGTTTGATGTGAGATGGACATTTTGATGGAAGATTAAGCAGTTATGAAGTCAAATGGTATGTTGGCCTTCATTGCAAGAGGATTTGAGTAGAAGAGCAAGTATTTTATACTGCAGTTATACAGGGCCTTGGTGAGACCCCACCTGGAGTATTGTGTGTAGTTTTGGTCTCCTTACCTCAGAAAAGATAAATTTGCCAAAGAGGGATTGCAGCGAAGGTTCAGCAGACTGATTCTTGGGATGGCAAGACTGTCGTATGAGGAGAGATTGGATCGACTCGGCCTGTATTCACTAGAGTTTAGATGAATGAGAGGGGATCTCATTGCAACGTGTAATATTCTGACTGGGTTAGAAAGATTGGAGGCGGGGAGGATGTTTACCCTGGCTAGGAAGTCTAGAACAAGCGGTCACAGTCTTATGATATGTGGTCGGAAAATTAGGACCGAGATGAGGAGAAATTATTTCACTCAGAGGGTGTTGAACCTGTGGAATTGTCCACCACAGAAGACTGTGGAGGCTAAGTAACTGAATGTGTTTAAGAGGGAGATAGATGGATTTGTAGAAAAAAAGGCATCAAGGCGTATGTGCGAAAGGCGGGAATATCGTTTTGCGATAGAGGATCACTTTCATCATATTGAAAGTCGGTGCAGACGCGGGGGGCCGAATGGCCTACTACTGCTCCGACCTTCTATGTTTCTATGACACCACATATTCCTTGGAAAATAAAAGTCTAAATGCGGTAGAGGAGTAATTTGATCCAGCGGTTACTGAACGTCGTGCAGAGATTAATAAGGCCACAAAAAGCAAAGCAAGCTCTCGGATACATTTCTAGAGGGATCTAATTGGAAAGCCGAGAAGATACCTTCGAACTACAGTTGGAGTACACAGCACTTTACACAGTTCTGGTCTACATATTTTAACCATCAGATCTAGGCACGAGAGAAGGCATAAAACGATTTCCAACGATTATACCTTAACAAAAAAATACACCTTTTAGGAACGACTGAACATGTTCTGGCTCTTTTCTATAGAAAAGAGACGAATGTGGTGGGAGCGCGGTGATTTTAAAGAAGTCTTCAAGATTATGAAAGGGTGGGGTAATGGACTAGATTTGCGGTGATGGGCAACTTTTGGGTGAAGGGTCAGTTTGTGGGTGATGGGTCAGTTTGGAGGTGATGGGTCAGTTTGGGGGTGATAGGTAAGTTTGGGTTGATGAGTCAGTTTGGGGTGAGGGGTCAGTTTAGGGGTGATGGGTCAGTTTGGGGTGATGATTCAGTTGGTGGAGATGGGTCAGTTTGGGTTGATGGGTCAGTTTTTGGTGATGGGTCAGTTTTTGGTGATGGGTCAGTTTGGGGTGATTGTAAGTTTGGGGTGATGAGTCAATTTGGGGTGAGGGATCAGTTTGGGGGTAATGGGTCAGATTGGGTTGATGAGTCAATTATGGGGTGATGGGTCAGTTTGGGGTGATGAGTAAGTTTGAGGGTGATGGATCAGTTCGGGTGTGATGGGTCAGTTTGTGGTGATGAGTCCGTGTGGGGTGATGGGTCACTTTGGGGTGATGAGTCAGTTGTGGGGTGATGGGTCAGTTTGGGGATGATGGGTCCATTTGGGGGTGATGGGTCAGTTTGGGGTGATGAATAAGTTTGGGGGTGATGGATCAGTTCGGGTGTGATGGGTCAGTTTGGGGTGATGAGTCCATGTGAGGTGATGGGTCACTTTGGGGTGATGAGTCAGTTGTGGGGTGATGGTCAGTTTGGGGATGATGGGTCCATTTGGGGGTGATGGGACAGTTTGGGGCGATGGATCAGTTTGGGTGTGATGGGTCAGTTTGGAGTGAGCGGTCAGTTTGGGGTGAGGGGTCAGTTCGAGGTGGTAACTCAATTTTGAGTGAGGGTTCAGTTTGGGGTGATAACTCAGTTTTGCGGATGATGGGTCAGTTTGGGGTGATGAGTCAGTTTGGGGGTGATGGGTCAGATTGCGGTGATGTGTCAGTTTGGGGTGAGGGGTCATTTTGGGGTGACGTGTCAGTTTGGGGGTGAAGGTTCAGTTTGTGGTGATGAGTCAGTTTGGCGGTGATGTGTCTGTTTGGGGTAAGAGTTCAGTTTGGGCTGGTGGGTCAGTTTAGGTAATGGGTCAGTTTGGGGTGAGGGGTCAGTTTGGGGTGATGGATCAGTTTCGGGTGATGGGTCATTTTGTGGTGATGGTTCAGTCTGGGGTGATTAGTCAGTTTGGGGGATGGGTCAGTTTGCGGGTGATGAGTCAGTGTGGGGTGAGGGGTCAGATTGGGGTGAAAGGTCAGTTTGAGGTGATTAGTCATTTTGGGGTGAGGGGTCAGTTTGGAGTGATTTATCAGTTTGGGGTGAGGGGTCCGTTTGTGGTGACGTGATAGTTTGGGCTGATTAGTCAGTTTGGGGTGATGGTTCAGTTTGTGGTGATTAGTCAGTTTCGCATGAGGCGTCCGTTTGTAGTGATGGATTAGTTTGGGGTGATGGGTCAGTTTTGTGTAATAGGTCAGTTTGGGGTGATGAGTCAGTTTGGGGTGATGGGTCAGTTTCGGGTTAGGGGACAGTTTGTTCTGAAGAGTTAGTTTGGGGTGATGAGTCAGTTTGGGGTGAAGGGTCATTTTGAGGTGAAGGGTCAGTTTGGGGTGAGGGTTCAGTTTTGGTGATGAGTAAGTTTAGGGTGATGAGTCAGTTTGGGGTGATGGGTCAGTTTGGGATGATGGGTCAGTTTAGGGTGATGGGTCAGTTTGGGGAGATGTGTCAGTTTGGGGTGATGAGTAAGTTTTGGGGGTGATAGCTCAGTTTGGGGTGATGAGTTATTTTTTGGGTGATGGTGTCAGTTTGGGTGATGATTCAGTTTCGGGGTGATGGGTCACTTTGGGGGTGATGGTTCAGTTTGGGGGTGATGAGTCAGTTTGATGGTGATGTATCAGTTTGGGGGTGATGGGTTAGTTTGGGAGTGATGGGTCAGTTTGCGGTGATGGGTCAGTTTGGGGGTGATGGGTCAATTTTGGGTGATAGGACAGTTTGGGGCGATGTGTCAGTTCGGACTGATAGATCAATTTGGTCTTGTTGGTTATTTTGGGGTGATGGGTCAATTTGGGGATAGCGATCAGTTTGGGGTGAGTTTGCAGTTTTGGCTAATCCGTCAAGTTGGGGAGATGCATCAGTTTGGGTGTGAGGTGTAAGTTTGTGGGTGATGGATCAGGTTGAGTTCATGAATCAGTTTGGCTGTAATGGGGCGGTTTGGGCGTATTGGGTCAGTTTGGAGTGATGCATTTGTTTGGGGGTGATGGATCAGTTTGGTGTGATGGGCCATTTTGTGGTGATGGGTCAGTTTGGGATGATGGGTCAGTTTGTGGGTGAGGGGTCGTTTTGGGGTGATGGGATGGTTTGGGAAGATAGATCAGTTTGGGAGTGAGGGGTAAGTTTCCGGTGATGGATCAGTTTAGGTGTGATGGATTAGTTTGTTTATGATGGGTAACTTTGCGGATGATGGGTCGGTTTTGGGGTGATGGGTCAGTTTGGGGGTGAGGGCTCATTTGAGGGTGAGGGTTCAATTTTGGGGTGAAGGGTCAGTTTGGGAGTGAGGGATAAGTTTGGGGGTCAGTGGTCAGTTTGGGGTGAGGGATCAGTTTGTGGGTAATGTCCAACTAAGACACAGAAGGAAGTTTGTAAATTGACATGTAGGATCCATCGCTCAGACATAATCTCCAACCTGATCGCAGGGGACCCGACTTGTGCGCGGAAATTAAGGTACCGCGTCAACATGTCCCCGCCCCCACCCCTGTATGTCCGTGGTCAGGTGACTCCATCTCCGAGAGTGCAGTGCGGCCATAGCGATAAATCGCTGGAGCCTTTTTGTCTGCCGCCCTGCAATGTGCGAACGTGGGGCCACCATCGCTGCCTCCGTTGGTCTGCAATTTATTGTAAATCCTTCAAAACTGGACAATGTTTATCTGTGTATTGTGGAAAGTGTGGAATGAGAGAGAAAGTAGAGCAAATGCTGTAATATTATTAAAGGTCAATAACCCAGACATTATCATGTGCGACATTAATGATTATTTGAATAATGTAAATATTTCTGAACTTGTAAATGATCATATGGAAAGTTATTGAACCGGGAAGATCATTCATGCCAGATTCATTTTTTAATACTTGACAGGAATCAGTGAGCTAGTTGTTGTGAAATGTTTAAGGACTCCAATAAATACCAAGAGGATTGTTGTACCGAGGTATCAGTCTCTATATTGGTATCAAGAGGTGGTAAAATAGGATCACAATAATTTCACCTCCCCTACTCCATTACTGTGTGCACAGTTTTAGTCTCCATAGTACAAGAAGTGTATAGAGGCACTAGAGAACGTGCAAAAAGGATGAAAGCAGAACTGAAAGGTTATACCATTCAGGAAATGCTGAATAGGTTGGCGAGCATTTCTCTAGAAAAGATAAGGTTGAGGAGCTACTTAAATTATGAAATGCTTTGATAGGGTAGATGTGGAGTAGATGTCTTTACTTTTGCGAGGGAACAAAACTACGAGCCTTATATATTAAATATTCAATATAAATCCAATCAGGAATTCAAGAGAAACTTATTTTTACCCAGTGAGTGTTCAGAATGTTGAACCAGCTATTACATGGAGTAGGTGACGTGATTATCACAGGTACAGTTCAGGGGAAGCTCGAATTGCATATGCAGGAGAAAGGAATATAAGGTTATGCTGATGGGTTGGATGAAGATGGATGGGAGGAGGCTCATCTGGAGCACAGATCAGTTGTGCCGAATGGTCTGTTTCTAGACTGTAGACTCGATGTAACTTCATGTAAAATTAAAGTGGATTAATGATTTTAAATGGCGTGCAGGAACAGAAAGACCTGAGGGTGTATGTAGACAAACTTTTACGATGGCAGGAAAAGATAAACCGTCTCTTCAAAAAGCACACGAGATCTCGGGCTTGATAAATAGAGGCACAGGGGCCGAAATCCCCGCCCCCGCCGGAACGCGGTGCACTTACCAAGTTTGAGCTGTTTGCATTGCCACGGTGGCCTCTTTTGCGAAATTGCATTCTTAGTCTTTTTTTTCTAGGGGGCGGTCGTTAGCGGAAGTTTTCTAAGTTGAGTGGCGGAAGTAGGGCGGCAGTCGGAATGTCCGCAGCTGTCACTCGACAGCGTAGCACTTATGACATCATCGTGCTGTCGTGTCGCCATGTCTCACACCTTTACTTAAAAGGGAGTACCACTGCGAGCTCTGCGATTCTTTTATTTACCAGGCAGGGTTTCGGCCTGGCCAGAGGTCTGGCACCCAAGGGGTGGTTGGTGCCTGTTGCCAGCCGAACCTGGCGGGGCATAATTGTCGGCCTGACCTATCAGTCTTCCAGCAAAAAATAAGTAAGATGGCGGCCGGGGCAGTGCACCCTTCCCTGTAATGGTAACCGCACCGAGATTTTAAACACACTGCAAGCACAGTGCACTGACAGAATACGCTGTCGGTGGTACCAAGCGGCGGCAGCAACATTTAATTGGTGGCATCTCGCATTCGGGTGGAATATCGGCGGTGTGCTCTTTGATGATGCAATTAGGATGGATCGGTAGCAGTGGGGCAGAAGTGGTGGGAGCAGGGCACCGTCGGGATACAGTAGATCGGCATATTTTAACATCACAGCCAATCTACGAAAAATGGGTGGCCATTCCACTCCGCAGCGTGGCCGTCATTTTCTGGCGCTAACAGGCCGAAAGTGAAGGGGCAATTTCGGCCCCATAGACTACAAACATCAAGGAAGTTATGCTAAACCTTTCTAAATCATTGTTTAGGACCCAGCTAGTGTACTATGTCCAATTCTCGGTGCTACATCTTCGGAAGAATGTCCAGGTATTGGAGAGGGTTCACAGAATATTTTCACGAATGTTTCGACTGGCAGACGAGTGGATCACCAAAGGAGACAGAACATAATAAGTCGCAATAAAATCATGTGGAAACAATTTTTATTACAAAACAAGTTATTATGATCTGCAATGCACTGCCTGAAAGGGCAGTGGATGCACATCCAACAATAACTTTCAAAACGAGCTGGATAAATATTGCAACGGAAAGATTACAGGGAACCACAGACAAACCGCAGCAAAATCTCTCAGGGAAACTCACTGAATATATATTTTATTTTTGTTATAGCATTCTCAACATGTTTTTGTTAAAACAATTATGGTGTTTCGATTTAGCAGCGAAAGATTCAATATGAGAGTACAATAATTTGATTGAGTATAAATATTTTCCATCCCACATTTACAAGATCATTATTGAAATCTCTCAAGCTTTTCAGGAATTTCTGTACTTCTGAATCCCGCAGTTAATTTACAACGGAATAACTTCAATCCATGACCTGGCATCAAATAAATACTGCAACCTGCAGATAAAAGCAAGAATCAGATTTTCAACCGCAATCAACGGACTACTGATGAGCACAAAAATATCTTTGTTGAAACGTTCCGATCCCTCGCCAAAAGACGGGAATTATTTTGCTGATAAAACATAAAAGAAAATCTTTAGTGGGGAATCACCAGCCCCATTGAAGATGAACGAAACTGTCAGGTAAAAAAAACTTACAATTAAGACAAGACTCTGAAATGAAGCTCTAGCTCTTTATATAACTCTCCTCTGATGGTAACTGAGTTATATGGACCGAATTTCATGAAGTCATCTGCCCACCCAAGTGCTTCCAAAGGACCTCCAATGGCCGCTGAGGACCCACAAAGGTCGGCGTGTTGCAAATCTGCGACGTACGCTGCCAATCTGAGCGGCAGCGGGTGGGAGCTCTAATTCTTGGCGGGAAAAGCGCTTGCCGCCCAAGTGCAAGTAATGAAGGAATCGGGCCCACGGAGGGTCGAAGTGGTAAAAATAAAATGCATCAAAACCAAAAAGAATACATCTGGCGACCTTCAGGGAATCCATCCAGAAATAATTTAAATTAACTTCACTAACCTTTTTCGCAGCATCTTCACACTTACCATTGAGGACAGAGCTGCCTCCATTCAACGGACCAAAACGAAACTAAAATTAAGTAGCGCTATCTCAATGCAAAGGGCGACAAGAAGGAAATGCTTGCTAAGATCGATGATCCATTGAAGAGATAGATTGGAGATAACCCAGGTGCTGCACATACCATAATCTATAACCGAAGTGAAGCAGAAAAAAATCAATGTGATCCGACCCATTCATTTCCGCGGAGAAAACGTGTTTCATTCGAAGCCAGGGACCTGGTGTGAAGTGTTTAACAAACAAACAATTTAAACACTTTTCGCATTTAAAAGCATTAAATAAAATGCAAAACGATTAGAGGAATATTATGAATAATCGCAAAATATGTGGTCACATAAAGCAAGTTGATTTCGCTGGAAAAATCCAATAATATAAGAGAGTGAAATGGATAGATAGATAAAAAGACAGATAGACAGACTGACAGACATAGATCAATAAGTAGATAGCAGATAGACAGGGAAATATATTGTTAGATATTTAGATAGCAGACAGGCAGACAGATGGATAACCGTGTTGCCCGAGCAACTTTGCTGCATCATATTAGTGTAAGAACCCGAAAACTGTTAAATGACCTTATCCATTTTTTAATACGAGTTCGTGCATTTCTACTGGGCTAATGACTTTAGTACAAGAGTGGTTTCAAACTTTGTTCCCAAAATTATATTGTATTAATATAACCTACATTATCTGAATTCTTGACTGTAACACACTTTTGTACCTGCAGTAATTTAGGACATTTGTTCAGTCTAAACAAACGGGCGGTTTCTTATTTAGCGATATATTCAGATTGGAGTTCCATGATACTGTTTAGAATTCAGACAAATATCATGGACTGGTCTCACCCCCTACCCGCACTGACTCACCCCAACTACCGTCTGGGACCCAGAACATCTTGTAGGTTGTAATTTCATCCCAGCTCATCTCCTGTATAAGAATCGCCGCCCTCTCTGGCCTGCTGCTCGACCGAGCTCCTGACCCTTTAAAACCCTCTCTCCCAATGTCGGTGCAAGGGTTAATATATTCCTTTCTAAAGGCGTAATTTGCTGTTTGCAAACTGCCATCAGCAGCCCCACATTAAAAGGTCTGCCCTGAGACACCAGCGTCAAGGGGAAAGACAGGAGAAGCTACCTGAGCAAGGAACTCATTTTGAGTTATTGGCCTATAGAGAAAGTACCTTCAGCACAAGTACCAACTTCATTGTCGCAGAGCCTCGAGGTCAGAGCATTCTGTTCTGGGGCGCTGTAAGATACAGTGCATCTAATACCTACATTCACAACAATGAAATAAAAGAGAGCTCCATGTAATGCTCTTAAACTGCACCGAGCGCATCATCTGTTACATGTAATAGCTTTAACAATACGGCAAACCCAGATTGAAACAAAATCTTTAATTCATACCGCGCCTTTCAAGACCTCAGGACGTGGCAAAACAACTTGCAGCCAATGGAATACTTTTTAAGTAAGGAACTCTCGTAATGTATGAAGGCCGTGTCTATTGCAACACCATATTTCTGAATTGTCCCTTTTGGACAAGACCAGATTTCTGATTTGTCCCGTGTAGGAAAAGTCACATGCCACAATTTGTCTGAAATGTGAAATTAGATCCTGCCTGCTGCAGAATAATCAGGGTCTTGCTAATCTGTAATTTGATCCATTCATCCTGACAGCCAGGCTCCAGAGATCAGAATGCTAACACTACTGCTTTCAGAGAGCAGTCAAGGCGCACCCTCCTGAGCTCGGAGCACTCACAGCACTCATACCGCTAAGTTCAGAGAGGTCTGGGTGATGCCATGGAACGATTTAACCAAAGACGCAAATTTTTAATCAAGGTTTTCGTGGACAAACCTCTTTCTCCTGTGATCCTGAGCTGTGGCTCAGTGGGTAGCTCATGCACCTCTAAATCAGAATGGCAGTGCGTTCAAATCCTACTTGAGCACTAACAAATCTCGGTTAACACTGCACTGGTGGAGGTGCTGTGTTTTAAATGAGAAATTAAACCCACGCCCTATTTGCTATCTCAAGAGGACATAAAAAAGTTCCACGGCACTATTCTGCAGCAGAGCAGGGGAGTTATCGCCGATGTCTTGGGGCCAATATTTATCCCTCAATCAATATAACATAAAACCCAGATGATCTAATCATTATCACATTGCTGCTTGTGCGCAAATTGGCTTTGTATCATCAGCAAACATAGATACATTCGAATCGGTGCCTTGATCTAAGTCATGTATAATAATTGTAAATAGCTGAGGCCCAAGCACTTATCCTTGAGTCACCCCACTATTTACAGCCTGTCAAGCGGAAAATGACCTGTTTATCCCTACTCTCTGTTTTCTGTCCATTATCCAATCGTCTATCCATGCTACTATATATCCCAAATCCAAGAGCCCTTAACTTGGTAACAACATTTTGTGTTGCACCTTGTAGAATGCCTTTTGAAAATCCAAATATACTACATCTACTATTTCCGCTTTATGTACCCTACTAGTCTCTTCCTCAAAAATCTCTAATAAATTTGTTAAACATGATTTTCCTTTAATAAAACATGTTGATCCTCCCTAATCATATTATGATTTCTGTAAATGCTTCCTTAAGATTATATTCTGTTAATGCTTCCTTAAGAATGGATTCGAACATGTCTGGCTAACTGGCCTATCGTTCCGTTTTCTCTCTCCCTTCTTTCTTGAATAGCAGTTTTACATTTGCTACCTTCCAATCCGTTGGGTCTGTTCAAGGATCTAGGGAAAGTTGGAATATCACAACCAATGCATCCACTGTCTCTGCAGCCATACCTTTTACAGCCCTCGGATGTAGATCATCAAGTCAAGGGGATTTGTTAGCTTTTAGTCCCATTACTTTCTCAAGTACTTTTTAGCAACAGCACTTTGTTACTTTAAGTTGATCACTCTTATTCGCCCTTCGGTTCCCCATTACTTTTGTTATGCTTTTTCTATATTCTACTGTGAAGACAGACACATAATAATTGTTTCATATTCTATTTTCTCACTTTTCATACATTTTTTGGTCATCCTTTGCTGAATATACTTGACCACTAACAAGATTACTGTGGAAAGATTCACCACCTTTTGCAATCATAAACATTCTTTAACCTTAATTCAGTTAACAAATCTTATTTATGAAAATTGGCAGGAACAATTTGCAGAAATTTACTTTTCCTCCCATCACTCTATCCCACGACCAGCAGTGTGGCATTGGGGGTGTGAGGCAAAGGATATGTTGACTGAAGTTGGATAATCTTTTTCGACAGAGTTGTTTCTAAGATCATGCCTCAACCACTGAACAATGACTTCCTGATGATCCCAAGATGCTGGCTCGTTTTTCGAATCTTCACCCCTTCTCACTGTATCCAAATTGATGAAGATTTTTGTAGCGCTCATCCCAAATCTGATCTTCTGACCTCATACCCTCCCTAATCCCACATCCTCCCCGATTCCTTACCCTCCATGATCCCATACCCTTCATGATACCATACCCTCCATAATCCCATACTCTGCCTGATCCCATGTATTCCCTGACCCCATATTCTCTCTGATCCCATATCCTCCCTGACCCCATAGACTCCCCGACCCCATATCCTCTAACTCCATATCCTCCCTGAATCCATAACTCCCTGAGCACATATCCTCCCTGATCACATATCCTGCATGACACCATATACTCTCTGGGCCTACGTTCTCTCTGACCCAGCATCCTCCACGACCCCATATCCTCTCAGATGCCATACGCTCTTCAAGCCAATATCCTCTCCAAATCCATATACTCTCTGAAATCAAAACCTCTGCGAACTCGTATCAACTCCGATCACTAATGTCTCCATCACTAAGATAATTCCTTCCACACAATCTCCTTCCAATTCCCTCCTCACAATCTCCCTCCAATTCACTGCTCACAATCTCCCTCCAATTCCCTACTCACAATCTCCCTCCATTCCCTCCTCACAATCTCCCTCCAATTCCCTCCTCACAATCTCCCTCCAATTACGTCTCACCCTGCAATTCCCTCCTCGCCATCTCCCTCCAATTCCCTCCTCACAATGACCCTCCAATTCCCTCCTCTCACTGTCCCTCCAATTCCCTCCTAACAATCTCCCTCCAATTCACTGCTCACCATCTCCCTCTAATCCCGTCCTCGCAATATCTCTCCAATTCCCTGCTCAAAATCGCCCTTCAATTACCCCTTACTACCTCCCTCCAATTCCCTCCTCACAATCTCCCTCCAATCCCCTCCTCACAATCTCCCTCCAATTCACTGCTCACAATCTACCTCCAATTCCCCCCTCACAATCTCTCTCCAATTCACTGCTCACAATCTTCCACCATTTCCCTCCTCACAACCTCCCTCCAATTCCATCCTCACACTCTCCCTCCATTTCCCATTCACAATCTCCCTCCAAGTCCCTCCTCACATTCTCCCTCCAATTCCCCCCTCATACTCTCGCTCAAATTCTCCCCTCACCATTTCCCATTCCATTGTTGTGTTTCTCCCAAACTCTGGAGGTTTCTGCACTTTTACAAATCTCCCTCCATATCTACCGTCCCGTTGTTGGAGCCTCGTCTGTATTCCCTGTCCCTTCAACCCATCATTGCGCGGCCTACGTTCAGCCGCCCTGGTCCTGCAGTTTAAAATTCACTCCGTAAATTTCGCCAACTTTCAACTACTTTTCATCAAGCAAGAATTTCATTTACATCCTATATATTTGATTATTAAATGAGCACAAACCCACAATGGTAGCCATCTAAGGTGCTGGTGGATGTCACAGGAATAGTGCCGAGATTCTGGCCACAAGTTTACAATCTGCCATAAATATGTAAATCTTAATGTGTGAGTGGCAGTCGCCCATAGAAGACCCTGGTTTATGAAAGGAGAGAAGTGTCAGTGAGGTACCTATAGACCAATTAGAATAACATCACTCTTTGGGCTCATTTTCGCATCGGGCGATGTTGTGAAATGGGGGATGCTAAATTAGTCGTGCTTTGTGCTCCACGGCCAAATTTGCCAATCGATTGAAATTAATGGAAACGGAAATCAGGCGGGGTTTATAAGGTGCAGATCATTCAATGTTACCATTTTACACCACGGGCCAAATTTAAAATCGCACCTGTTGTCTTCGCTAAACATTGAGATCTGCGAGACTTTTTTGCAGAAAAAAATCAATTTCTTTGGTTTACGCTATCAGTTCTTCGATATCCTCCTGCAGAACACCCCAGTTCTTGTTTCGATAATCATTTGTGAAAACTGGTGCAGAGTGTTTATTTATTTGCATGTTGCATTGGTTCATTTGCTCCGCGTCTCCTTTACTTAACTTTAAGAGAAACAGCTCTCTGCATTCGTTAGACTTTCCATCAGCTCCGACTGGCCAACAGTGCACTGACATGCTCATAGGGCAATGTTGTGGCTTCCGGTCTGATTAGCGTGGTTAACAATAAACGTAATGTAGTGACTCAGGATCAAGGCTTCCTGCAGTGAAAATAATGCACCAAGTTTCTCTTCCATGGTTTGAAAAATAGATAAGGATGACCATGTTCAAGTAAGTGCCGTCTGACATTTCATACACCAGAAACCCTGCCAGTTTCAACTGAAGGAGGGTAAAGGTTATCTGCTGATGGGACCAGATGGGACAACCAGCGATGCCAGTGGGAAGTAAGTCATCTTCAAAAATATCAAAACTGCAAATCACACCAAACAGAATACTGCCAGTGTACGGTGGATCTGTGCAAGTGAATGCTTGAATGGATGGATGAGCTGGAATTCGATGCAGCAGCAGTGGGCTGCGATCTAATGAGCTGATTTGGCCAGACTGGGGCCTGAGTTTCTGGAATGTTGTTGGACCTGGACCCACCCTGGCCAAGGTTTGGTGCTCCACGGAAATCCTGCCTTGAAATGTATAGGTAAGGGGCTGGGTAATGCTTCCAGTGGCTAACAGGTGGTGTTCTTTTCTCGGAATATTAATTCCCTGACCTGTTCCTTTAAAGCCATTTAGTTTCACTGGTCACCTGATTGATTAACAAGGTGGACGCTTGACTAGTAAAGCCACTCAGTTGCATAAACGAAGAAATGCTGCCCACCCAGGACAGCAGCACTTCCAGAAGAAGGTCCAGCACCACCTGTTCAGGACAATTAGGGATGGGCAATAAATGTTTGCCTTGCCAGGGGTGTCCACATCGCGAGAAGGAATAATAAACCTTCTGATGTGTGAAAACACAGCAGCCGAAATTGATGGCTTTACCGCCCAATGCCGCCAACATTTCTCTGGTCGAACATCCCAGTGCCACTTGCGTTGTGGCATGGAGCGGGCGGGAGGGGAGAGCCACGGGAAGCGCCCGCCGAAGTCAGTGGACTGCCGATGCACGTAATTATACTCCCGCCCGCGGAGATGCCATATTCATGCGGGCGGGAATCGGCAGCAGGATGGCGGGGGACCATTGAGTGCAGGCAGCTCTGTCCTCAATGATAAGTCTGAAGATGCTGCGAAAAAGGTTAGTAAAATTTATTTAAATTATTTCCTGGATGGTGTTCCTTCAAGGTCGGCAGATGTTTTTTCTTGATGCTTTTTATTTTTAGTTCATCGTCCCACCCTGGGCCGATTCTATCCTTGTTGGCACTTGGGCGGAAAACACCTTTGCTGCCGAGAATGAGAGCTCCCGTCCGCTGCCGCTCAGATTGCCTGCATACTTTGCAGATTTGCCAACAAGCGGACTTCGAGGGACATGCGTGATGAAACACTCGCACAAATAACCGTCAGGGTCCTCAGCCGCCATCGCCAGTCCTTTGGGCAGGACTTGAGTAGGTGGAGGACTTCATGAAATTCTGGCCCATACTTACTGAGATGCAACCCATATAACTCAAGCACCATCGGAGGAAAGTTATGCAAAGAACTAGACCGTCATTTCTGAATCTTGTCTTAGTTGTAAATTTGTGTTTACTGACAGTTTTGTTCATTCGTCAATGGGGCTGATGATTTCCCACTAAACATTTTCCTGTATGTTTGAGCAGCAAAATAATTCCCGTCTTGTGGCGGGGAATCGGTACGTTTCCACAACGATATATTTGTGCCCATCTTTCAGCACAATGGTCTGCTCCACAGGACAGTAGTCAGTTGATGGCGGTTGAATATCTGATTCTTGCTTATATCTCCAGGATTCAGAATTTATTTCATGCCAGTTCGTGGATAGAAGTTAATCCAGTGGAAGTTACCCGCGGGCTTCGGATGTACAGAAATTCCTGAAAAAGCATTAGAGATTTCAGTAATGTTGTTGTTAATGTAGGATGCCAAATATAGTGTCAATCAAATTATTGCTGCTCACACATTGAATCTTTCGCTGCCATATCCGACCGCAATAATTGTTTAAACAAAGACATGTTTAGAATGCTATACAAGAAATAAAATATACATTCAGTAAGCTTCCCTGTGAGATTTTGCTTTGGTTTGTCTGAGTTTCCCTGTAATCTTTCCGTTGCAAGTATTTATCCAATTCCGTTTTGAAAGTTACTGTTGAATCGGCTTCCACCGCCCTTTCACGCAATGCATTTCAGATCATAATAACTTGCTTTGTAAAAATATATTAGGTCCACGAAATTTTATTGCAACGTATTTTATTTCTATGTGCTTTGGTTATCAATTGGTCTGCTAGTCGAAACGTTTGAGTACATCTCCTGTGTACCCTCTCCAATACCTGGACATTCTCGCTAAGATGTAACACCCAGAATTGGACATAGTACACCAGCTGGGCGTAAACAATGATTTAGAAAGGTTTAGCATAACTTCCTTGAACTTGTAGTCTATGGGGCCGAAATTGCCCCTTCACTTTAGGCGTGTTGTCGCCGGCAACCGACGGCCACGCTGCGGATTAATATGGTCGCCCATTTTTCGTAGAATGGCTGTCATATTGAAAATTGGCCATATACTGTATCCCGACGGTGGTGTGCTCCTACCACTTCTGCCCCGCTGCTGCCGATCCGTCCTAATTGCGACATCAAAGCGCCCCCCGGCCGGCATCTTACTTATTTTTCTGGAAGACTGCCAGGTCTGGCCCACAATTATGCTCTGCCAGAGGCCTGGCTTCCAAGGGGGTGGGGGGAGATGTCAAGATGCCAGTTGACGGCCCGGTCGAATCCCTCACTGGTGGCCCAGTCGACCTTAATTAAAGAATCGTAGAGCTCGCAGCAGCGGTCCCTTTTAAGTGAAGGGGAGAGGAATGGCGAAAGTCCAGTGTGGTGATGTCATCTGTGCTACGGTGATGAGGGACAGCGGTGGACACTCCGAATGCCCCCCTACTTCCACCGCTCTACTTACCGAACTTCCACTCACCGCTGCCCCCATTGTCACTGAATTCCAGGCCACTCGAAAAAAAATGCCTAAGAATGGAATTTTGTGCAAGAGGCCACCGTGGCGATGAAAACAGCTCAACATGGTAATTGAACTGCGTTCCGGCGTGGGAACAATTTCGGCCCCTGTGTCTCTATTTCTAAAGCTAGAGTTCATGTATGCTTTTTGAAGATACTTTTTAGCTTTTCCTGCCACCGTCAAAGAGTTGTATCCATCCAACCTCATGTCTGTCTGTTCCTGCACCCCATTTAAAATCATTATTCCACTTTAATTTTATATCAAGTTACATCGAGTCTACAGCCCAGAAACAGACCATTCGGCACAACTGATCTGTGCTCCACATGAGCCTCTTCCCAGCCTTCTTCATCCAACCCATCAGCATAACCTTATGTTGCTTTCTGCTGCATATGCAATTCTAGCTTCCCCGAAACTGTATCTATGCTAATCATCTCAATTACTCCATATAATAGCAGGTTCCGCATTTTAAAACCTCACTAGGTAAAAGTAAGTTTCTCCTGAATTCCCCATTGGATTTATTTATGAATGTCTAATATTTATGGCTCGTAGTTTTGGTCAGCGCTCCAAGTAAAGACATCTGCTCTACATCTACCATATCAAAGTACTTCATAATTTTAAGTACCTCCATTAGATCACACCTCAACCTTATCTTTTCTAAAGAAATGATACACAAAAGGGTCAGCTTTTCGTGAATCGTATAATCTTACAGTTCTGCTTTCATCCTTGTGAATCTTTTTTGCACCTTCTCTAGTGCCTCTATACACTTTTTTAAATTATGGAGACTGAAACGGTGTTCGCAGTAAAGGAGTACGGGAGGTGAAATTATTGACATCGCTATTTAACCAGCTGTGTGGATTCCGCCTCTTGATACCAATGTAGAGACTGCTACCTCAGTGCAACAATCCTCTTGGTACTTATTGGAATCCTTAACCATTTCACAAACTAGCTCACTGATTCCTGTCAAGTATCAAAAGAATGAATCTGGCATGAATGATCGTCCCGTTTCAATGACCTTACAAAGGAACATTTGAAAGTTAAGAAATATTTACATTGTTCAATTTATCATTAAGGTCGCACATAATAAATTCTGGGTGATTGACCTTGAATAATATTACAGCACTTGCTCGACTTTCTCCCTCATTCCATCATTTCCACAACATACAGGTAAACGTTGTCCAGTTGCGAATGAATTGCAACAAATTGCAGAACAAAGGAGGCGGCGATGGCGGGCCAAGTTCCCACAATGCAGTGCGGCGGGGAAAATGCTCCAATGATGGACAGATCTGGCTGCACTGCACTCTGGGAGATGGTGTCAACTGACCACGGACAGGCAGGGTGATGGTGTGCCTTCTTTTCCGGGCACAAGTCAGGTCACCTGCGATCAGGTTTGAGATCATGTCTGCGCGCTGAAGTCAAAGGCACTGAGCCAGCAAGTAAAGTTGTAAACTTCTATCTGTGACTTAGTCTGACTTCACCCTCAAACTGAACCCTCACCCTAAACTGACCCCTTACCCCCAAACGGACAGCTCACCCCCAAACTGAACACTCATCCTCAAACTGAACACTCACCCCGAAATGGAACACTCACCTCCAATCTGAACCATTACACCCAAAACAGACTCATCGCAGTCAAATCTACCACTCACCTGCAAACCGATCCAACTTTCCTAAACTGACCCATCACCCCCAAACTGACCCATCACCCAAAACTTTCTCCTCACTCCTAAACTGATCCATCAAACCAAACTTTCCCAACAACCCAAAATCGACACCGCACCCGCCAAGTGAACCATCACCACAAACTGACCATCACCAAAAAGGAATCCATCACCCCAAACTGACGCATCATCCACAACCTGACTCTTCAACCACAAACCGACCCATCCCCCACACTGACTCCACGTACCCAAACTGATCAATCACCCCAAACTGACCCATCACCTCCAAATCAACACCGCACCCGTGAAATGAACTATCACCCCAAACTGACCCATCACCAAAAAGTGACCCATCACCCCAAACTGACCCATCACCCCAAACCAACACATCACCACAAACTGATGCGTCATCCACAATCTGACCCATCAACCAAAAACTGACCCAACCCCCAAACTGACTACTCGCGCCCGAACTGATCAATCACCGCAAACTGACTCATTACCGCAAACTGAAATATCACCCCAAACTTACCCATCAGCCCAAACTGAAATATAACCCCAAAATGACCTATCACCCGAAACTGACCCATTACACAAACTGACCAATCACCCCAAACTGAAATATCACCCCAAACTGACACATCACCCCCAAACTGACCCATCACCCACAAACTGATTCATCACCAAAACTGAACCATCATCCCAAACTGACCCATCACCCACAAACTGACTCATCAACAAAAACTGACCAACCACCTCAAACTGACCCAACACCCCAAACTGACATATCACCTCAAACTGACCTATCACTCTAAACTGCCCCATCCCCCCAAACTGACACATCACGCAAAAACTCACTCATCACCACAAACTGACACATCACTCCAAACTGACCCATCAGCGCAAATCGAAGCATCACTGAAAGCTTCCCATCACACACAAACTGACCCATCACTCCCAAATTGACCCATCACCCCAAATTGACTCATCACCCAAACCGATCCATCAACACCAAACTGGCCATCACCCTAAACTGACCCATCACCCAAAAACTGACCCATCACCCACAAACAGACCCATTCCCCCAATCTGTCCCATCGTCCCAAACTGACCCATCACCACAAACTGACCCATCACCCCCAAACTCACTCATCACCCAAAACTGACTCATCACCCCAAACTGACACATTACCCCAAACTGACTCACCAACCCAAACTAACCCATCACCCAAACTGACCCATCACTCCAAACTATCCCATCACCCCAAACTGACCCATCACCCAAACTGATCCATTGCCCCCAAATTGACCCATCACCCCAAACTGATCCATCACAAACAAACTGACCATCACCAACAAAATGACTCATTACCCCAAACTGGCCCATCACCGAAACTGATCCATCATCCCCAAACTGACCCATCACCCACAAACTAACTCATCACCCACAAACTGACCCATCACCCCAAACTGACCCATCACACCAAACTGACCTATCACCCAAACCGACCCATCACGCCCAAACTGACCCATCACCCTAAACTGAACCTCCACCTACAAACTGAACCATCACCCCCAAATTGATCCACCACTCCAAACTGAAGCATCAGCCCCAAACTGACCCATCACCCCAAACTGCCCAATCACACCAAACTGACCCATAACCCCAAACTCACCCATCAGCCACAAACTGACACATCACCCCAAACTGACTCATCACAAAAATTGACCCATCATCCCAAACTGACCCATCACCCCAAATTGACCCATCACCCCAAACTGACCCAATACCCACAAACTGACTCATCACGCAAAATTGACCTATCACCCCAAACTGACCCATCACCCCAAACTGGCCCTTCACCGCAAACTGATCCATTTACCCCAAACTGATCGATCACACAAAAACTGTCCCATCACCACAAACTGACCCATAACCTAAACTGACCCATTTTCCCCAAACTGACCCATCACCCAAAATTGAGCGATCACCAAAAACTGTCCCATCACACCAAATTGACCCATCACCCCAAACTCACCCATCACCCACAAACTGACCCATCATCTCAAACGGACCCATCAGCCAAAACTCATCCAACACAACAATCTGACACAAGACCCACAAACTGACTCATCACCAAAAACTGACTCATCAACCGAAACTGACCCATCACCCCAAAAAGACCCATCACCCCAAACTGAACCATCACCCACAAACTGACTCTTCAACAAAAAATTAACCATCACCCGCACACTGATCCATCACCCCAAACTGACCCATCATCCCAAACTGAGCGATCACACACAAACTGAAGCATCACCCACAAACTGACCCATCACCGCAAACTGACCCATCACACCAAACTGACCCATCACCCAATCCAACCCATCACCCCAAAACTGACGCATCACCCCAAACTGAACCATCACCCACAAACTGACCCATCACACACAAACTGATTCGTCACCCCAAACTTACCTATTACCCCCAAAATTACCCAACACCCCAAACTGACCCATCAAACACAAACTGTCCCATCACCCTAAACTGAAACATCACCCACAACAGACCCATCACGCACAAACTGTTCCGTCACCCCAACCTGACCTATCACCGCAAAACTAACCCAACACCAAAAACTGACCCTTCACCCACAAACTGACCCATCACACCAAAATGACTCATCACCCCCAAACTGACCCATCACCCCAAGCTGACCTACCAGCCCCAAACTGACCCGTCACACAAAACTGCCCGAAAACTACAAACTGCTCCATTTCCCAATACAGACCCTTTACCTCAAACTGACACATAACCAAAAACAGGCCAATCACAACAAACTGACCCATCACCCCAAACTCATCCATCACCCAAAAACTGACACATCACCCCAAACTGACCTAACACCCACAAATTGACTAAACACCGAAACCGACCCATCAACCCCAAACTGACCCATCACCCTAAACTGACCCATCACCCACAAACTGAAACATCACCCACAAACTGACCCATCACCAAAACTGATCCATCTCCCCAAACTAATCGATCACACACAAACAGACACATCACACCAAACTGACCCATAACCGAAACTGACCAATTTCCCCCAAACTGAGCGATCACACACAAACTTACCCATCACCAACAAACTGACCCATGACCCACAAATTGACCCATCACCGCAAACTGACCCATCACACGAAACTGACCCATCACCCAATCCGACCCATCACCCCAAAACTGACCCATCACCCCAAACTGAACCATCACCCACAAACTGACCCATCACGCACAAACTGTCCCATCACCCCAAAATGAACCATCTCCCCCAAACTGCCCCATCACCGCAAACTGCCCCATCACCCCAAACGGACACTTCACCACAAACTGACCCATCACCAAAAACTGCCCCATCAAACCAAACTGACCCATCACACCAAACTGACTCAGCACCAAAAATGACCCATCATCCCAAACTGACCTATCACCCCAAAATGACCCTTCACCCCAAACTGACTCAACACCCACAAACTGACTCATCACCAACAACTGACTCATCATCCAAAACTGACCCTTCATCCAAAACTGACCCATCACCCCAAACAGAACCATCACCCTAAACTGACCCATCACCCACAAACTGATACATCACCCACAAACAGACCCATCACACAAACTGATCCATCACCCCAAACTGACCCATCACACCAAAAGTGACCCATAACCTAAACTGACCAATCAAACCAAACTGACCCATCACACCAAACTGACTCATCACCAAAAATGACCCATCATTCCAAACTGCCCCGTCACCCCAAATTGACCCATCACCCCAAACTGACCCAACACCCCAAACTGACCCAACACACACACACTGACTCATCACCAAAAACTGACTTATCACCCGAAACTGAACCATCACCCAAAACTGAAACATCACCCAAAACTGACCCATCATCCTTTACTGGCCCATCACCCCAAACTGACCCATCACACCAAACTGACCCATCTCCTAAACTAACCCATTTCCCCCAAACTGACCCATCACCCCAAACTGATCGATCACATACAAACTGACCCATCTCCCCATAATGACCCATAACTTAAACTGACCGATTTCCCCCAAACTGACCCATCACCCCAAACTGAGCAATCACACACAAACTAACTCATCCACCACAAACTGACCCATCACCCCAAACTGAGCCATGATACCAAACTGACCCATCACCCAAAAAGACCCATCACCCCCAAACTGACCCATCACCCTAAATTGAACCATCACCCACAACAGACTCATCACGCACAAACTGTTCCGTCACCCCAAACTGAACTATCACCGCAAAACTAACCCAACACCCAAAATTGACCCATCACCCACAAATTGACCCATCACACCAAAATGACCCATCACCCCCAAACTGACCCATCACCCCAAGCTGACCTATCAGCCCCAAACTGACCCGTCACACAAAACTGACCGAAAACCACAAACTGCACCATTGCCCGATACAGACCCTTTACCACAAACTGACACATCACCAAAAACTGCCCCATCACACCAAACTGACCCATCACCCCAAACTCATCCATCATCCAAAAACTGACACATCACCCCAAACTGACCCATCGCCTCAAACTGACACATCACCAAAAACTGACCCATCATCCCAAACTGACCCAACACCCACAAATTGACTAATCACCAAAAACTGACTCATCACCCGAAAATGACCCCTCACCCAAAACTGACCCATCACCACAAACTGACCCATCACCCCAAACTGACCCATCACCACAAACTGACCCATCACACCAAACTGACAAATCACCGAAACCGACCCATCAACCCCAAACTGACCCATCACCCTAAACTGACCCATCACCCACAAACTGAAACATCACCAACAAACTGACCCATCACCAAAACTGATCCATCTCCCCAAACTGATCGATGTCAAACAAACTGACACATCACACCAAACGTGACCCATAACCTAAACTGACCAATTTCCTCCAAACTGACCCATCAACGCAAACTGAGCGTTCACACACAATCTGACGCATCAGCAACAAACTGACGCATCACCCCCAAACTGACCCATCACCCCATATTAACCCATCACCTCAAACTAACCCATCACCTCAAACTGACCCATCACCCCAAACAAATCCATCACCCCAAACTGATTCATCACCCCAAACTGACCCATCACCCCAAACTGACTCATCACTCAAACTGACCCATTACCACAAACTGACACATCACGCCAAACTGACCCATAACCTAAACAAACCCATTTTCCACAAACTGACCCATCACCCCAAACTGAGAGATCACACACAAACTGACCCATCACCAACAAGCTGACCCATCACGCCAAACTGACCGATCACCGAAACTGACACATCAGCCCCAAACTGACCCATCACCAACAAACTAACCCATCAACCACAAACTGACCCATCACCCCAAACTGAACCAACACACCAAACTGACCCATCACCCAAAACGACCCATCAACCCCAAACTGACCCATCACACCAAACTGACCCATCACCCAAAACGACCCGTCACCCCAAACTGACCCAACACGCTAAATTGACCCAGCACCCACAAACTGACCCATCATGCACAAATTGATCCGTCACCCCAAACTGACATATCTCCATAAACTGACCCATCACCCCAAACTGACTCATCATCCAAAACTGACCCATTACCCCAAACTGAATCATCATCCGAAAGTGTCTCATCATCCCAAACTGACTCATCGCCCAAAACTGACCCATCACCCCAAACTGACTCATCACCCAGTAGTAAGTCAATACCCCAAACTGACTCATCACCCCAAACTGATCCATCACGCACAAACTGAGGCATCACCCATAACTGATTCATCAAGAAAATCTGAGCCATCTCCGCAACCTGACTCATCACCCCAAACTGATCCATCAACCCAAACCGACCCAGCACCCGAAAATGACTCATCACCCCAAACTGACCCATCACCACCAAACTGACCTATCTCCCACAAACTGATGCTTCACCCCAAACTGATTCATCACCCCAACTGACCCATCACCCAAAAACAGACGCATCACCCCAAACTGATTCATCAACAAAATCTGAGCCATCTCCAAAAACTGACCCATTACCGCAAACTGACCCATCACCCCAAACTGACTCATCACCCCAACCTGACTCATCAACAAAAACTGACCCATAACCCCAAACTGACTCATCACCCCAAACTGACCCATCATGCCAAACTTACCTATCACCCCAAACTGACTCATCACTCAAACTGACTTATTACCCCAAATTGACACATCACCCCAAATTAACCCATTACCCAACCTGAACCATCACCCCAAACTAACCCATCATCCAAACTGGTCCATCACCGCAAACTGATCGATCTCACACAAACTGACCCATCAGCCCAAACTGACCCATAACCAAAGCTGGCCCATTTCCCCCAATCTGACCCATCACCCCAAACTGAGCGATCACACAAAAACTGACCCATCACCAACAAACTGACCCATCACGCCAAACTGACCCATCGCCGAAACTGACCCATCAACCCCAAACTGAACCAATACCCACAAACTAACCCATCACCCACAAACTGACCCATCACTCCAAACTGATCCATCACACCAAACTGACCCATCACCCAAACCGACCCATCACCCCCAAACTGACCCATCACTATAAACTGAAACATCACCCACAAACTGTCCCATCACGCACAAACTGATCCGTCACCCCAAACTGACCTATTACCCCCAAATTGACCCAACACCCCTATCTGACCCATCACCCATAAACTGACCCATCACCCCAAAATGACCCATCTACCACAAACTGACCCATGTCCCCAAACATACTCATCGCCCACAAACTGACGCATCACTCCAAACTGCCCCATCACCACAAACTACCCCATCACCCCAAACAGACACTTCATCTCAAACTGACCCATCAGCAAAAACGACTCATCACCCAAAACTGACCCATCACCAAAAACTGACCCATCACCCCAAACTGACTCATCACCCAAAACTGACTCATCATCCCAAACTGACTCATCACCCCAAACTGATCCATCAACCAAAAACTGAAGCATCAACCCAAACTGATACATCAAGAAAATCTGAGCCATCTCCACAAGCTGACTCATCACCCCAAACTGACCCATCAACCCAAACCGACCCAGCAGCCAGAACTGACCCACCTCCCAAAAACTGATGCTTCACCACAAACTGATTCATCAGCAAAAACTGATCAATCACCCCAAATTGACTCATCACCCCAAAGTGACCCATCAACCCAAACTGACCCTTCACCCCAAACTGACCCATCACCAAAAACTGTCCCATCACATCAAACTGACCCATCACCCATAAACTCACCAATCACCCCAACGTGACCCATCACCCCATACTGACTCATTACCCCTAACAAATCCATCACCCCAAACTGTCGCATCACCCAAAACTGACTCATCACACCAAACTGACCCATCATCCCAAACCGACCCAACTCCCTAAACTGACTCATCACCCACAAACTGACCCATCACCCCCAAACTGACCCATCTCCCACAAACTGATGGTTCACCCCCAACTGACTCATTAGCAAAAACTGATCCATCACCCCAAACTGACCCATTACCCCAAACTGACACATCACGTCAAACTGACTCAACTTCACAAACTTCAACATCACCCTAAACTGACCCATTACCCCAAACTAACCAATCACCCAAAATGACTCGTCACCCCAAACCAGCCCATCACCACAAACTGACTCATTACACCCAAACTGACCTATCACTCCAAAATCATCCATCACACACAAACTGACCCATCACCAACAAACTGACCCATCTAACCAAACTGACCCATCACACAAACAGACCCATCACCGTCAAACTGACGCATCACACCAAACTGAGCCATCACCGACAAATTGACCCATTACCCCAAACTGACCCATCACCCCAAACTGACCCATCACCCAAACTGAACGATCACCCCCAAACTTACCCATCAGCCACAAACTGACCCATCACGCAAAAACTGATCCATCACCCCAAACTGACCCATCAAGCGAAACTGATCCATAACCCCAAACTGAAGCACCACTCCAAACTGACAGATCACCCCCAAATTGACTCATCTACGAAACTGACTCATCACCCCAAAATGACCAATCACCCTGCAAACTGAACCATCATCCACAAACTGACGCAACACCCCAAACTGATTCATCACCAAAAACTGACCAATCACCCCAAACTGACTCATCACCGCAAACTGAACCATTACCCCAAATTGAACTATCGCGCCAAACTGATCCATAACCCCAAACTGAAGCACCACTCCAAATTGACAGATCACCCCCAAACTAACCCATTTCCCGAAACTGAACCATCACCGCACACTGACTCATCACCCCAAAATGACCAATCACCCTGCAAACTGAACCATCATCCACAAACTGACGCATCACCCCAAACTAATTCATCACCAAAAACTGATCCATCACCCCAAATTGACTCATCACCCAAAACTGACCCATCACCACAATCCGACCCAGCACCCTAAACTGACCCATCACCCCAAACTAACCCTTCACCCCAAACTGACCCGTCATCAAAAACTGCCCCATCACCCCAAACTGTCCCATCACCCCAAACTGACCCATCACCCACAAACTAACCCATCACCACAACGTGTTCCATCACCCCATACTGAACCATCACCCCAAACAAATCCATCACCACAAACTGACTCATCACCCCAAACTGACCCATTACCACAAACTGCCCCATCACCCCAAACTGACTCATCATTCCAAACTGACTCATCACCCAAAAGTGACTCATCATCCCAAACTGACTCATCACCCCAAACTGACCCATCACCCGCAAACTGACGCATCACCCCAAACTGATTCATCAAGAAAATCTGAGCCACCTCCGCAAGCTGACTCATCGCCCCAAACTGAACCATTAACCCAAATCGACCCAGCGCCCCAAACTGATCCATCTCCCACAAACTGATGCTTCACCTCAAACTGATTCATCAGCAAAAACTGATCTATCACCCCAAAATGACTCATCACGCCAAACTGACCCATTACCCCAAACTTACCCATCACTGCAAACTGACCCATTACCCCAAACTAACCCATCACCACAAGCTGACTCAACTTCACAAGCTGACCAATCACCCAAAACTGACGCATCACCCCAAACCGATCCACCACCCTTAACTGACCAATCACCCCAAACTAACAACCAACCAAAATCACTCATCACCCCGAACTAACCCATTACCCCGACCTGACCCATTACGCCCAAACTGACCCATCACTCAAAACTGATCCATCACATACAAACTGACCCGTCAACAACATACTGACCCTTCACCCCATACTGACCCATCACCCAAACTGACCCATCACCCTCAAAGTGACGCATCATCCCCAAACAGACCCATCATGCCAAACTCACCCATCACCCAAACTGAACCATCACTACCAAACTGACCCATCACCTCAAACTGACCCATCACCCCAAACTGTCCCATCACCCCAAATTGACACATCACCCCAAACTGACACATCACCCCAAACTGACTCATCACGCCAAACGGACCAATCACCCCAAAGTGAACCACCACTCAAATCTTACCAGTCACACCAAAACTGACCCATCTCCCGAAACTGACCCATCACCGCAAACTGATTCATTACCCCGAGATGACTCATCACCAAAAACTGACCCATCACCCCATACTGACACATCTCCCAAAACTGACCCATCACCCAAACTGAACCATCACCCCCAAACTGACCCATCAGCCACAAACTGACCCATCAAGCACAAACAGACCCATCCTCACAAACTGACCCATCACACCCAAACTGTCCCATCACCCCAAATTGAAAAATCACCCCAGACTGACCCATCAACCCAAACTGACTCATCACGCCAAACGGAAACATCACCCCAAACTGAACCACCACTCCAAACCGACCGGTCACACACAAACTGACCCATCTCCCGAACCTGACCAAACAGCGCAAACTGATTCATCACCCCTAAATGACTCATCATCAAAAACTGACCCATCACCACAAACTGACTCATCACTCCATACTGATGCATCTTCCAAAACTGACCCATCACTCCAAATTGACTCATCATTCCAAACTGACCTATTACCCCAAAACTGACCCATCACCCGCAAACTGACGCATCACCCCAAACTGATTCATCACCAAAATCTGATCCATCATCCCAAACAGACTCATCACCCCAAACATGCCATTTCTCCAAAATGACCTATCAGCGCAAACTGACCCATTGCCGCAAACTAATCCATCACCGCAAACAAACTCATCACACCAGACTAACCGATCACCCCCAAACTGAACCATCACCCACAAACTGATTCATCACCGCAAACTGATTCATCAGCAAAAACTGAACCATCACCCCAAATTGACTCATCACCCCAAACTGACCCATCACCCTAATCCAACCCAGCATCATAAACTGACCCATCACCCCAAACTGACTCTTCACCCAAACTGACCAATCACCAAAACCTGTCCCATCACTGCAAACTGTCCCATCAACCCAACCTGACCCATCAACCACAAACTAACCCATCACCCCAACGTGACCCATCACCCCATACTGACACATCACTCTAAACAAATCCAGCACCCCAAAATGACTTATCACCCCAAACTGACCCATCACCCCAAAATGACCCTTCATCCCAAACTGACACATCACCGCAAACTGATTCATCACTCCAAACAGACCCTTCACCCAAAAATTGACGCATCACAGCAAACTGATTCATCTCCAAATTCTGAGACATCTCCGCAAGCTGACTCATCACCCCAAACTGACTCATCACCCATAACCGACCCAGCACCCTAAACTGACTCATTACAGCAAACTGACCCATCACCCCAAAACTGACCCATCTCCCACAAACTGATGCTTCACCCCAAACTGATTCATCAGCAAAAACTGATCCATCACCCCAAACTGACTCATCACTGCAAACTGACCTATTACCCCAAACTAACCCATCACTCCAAACTGACTCAACTTCGCAAACTGACTCATCACCCACAAACTGACCCATCACCCCAAATTGACCCATCACCCTCAAACTGACGCATCACCCCCAAACTGATCCATCACCCCCAAAATGACCCATCACCCCAAACTGAACTCTCACCCCAAACTGACTCATCACCCCAAACTGACCCATCACCCGAAATTGACCCATCGCACCAAACTGACTCACCACCCATTCCGACCTATCACCCCCAAACAGACCCATCACCTTAAATTGACCCATCACCCACAAACTGACCCATCACCCACAAACAGACCCATTACCCCAATCTGACCCATTGCACAAACTGACCGATCAGCCACAAACTTACCCATCACGCACAAACTGACCCATCACTCAAACTAACCCATCACCCACAAACTGACCCATCACTCCAAACTGTACCATCATCCCAAATTGAACCATCACCCCAAAATGACCCATCACCCCAAACTGACCCATGACCCTAAACAGAACCATCACCCAAAACTGACCCATCACCCCAAACTTACCAATCACCCAAAATGACTCATCATCCCAAACTAACCCATCATCCCAAACAGATGCATGACACACAAACTGACCCATCATCAGCAAACTAAACCATCACCCCAAACTGACTCAGCACGCAAACTACCCATCACCCTCAAACTGACCCACCACCCCAAACTGACCCAACACCCCAAAATGACTCATCATGCCAAACTGACCCATCACCGTCAAACTGACGCATCACCCAAACTTACCCATCACACTCAAACTGACGCATCACCCCCAAACTGATCCATCACCCCCAAAATGACCCATCACCCCAAACTGAACCCTCACCCCAAACTGACTCATCACCCCAAACTGACCCATCACCCGAAACTGACCCATCACATCAAACTGACTCATCATCCAAACCGAACTATCACCTCTAAACTGACCCATCACCCTAAAGTGATCCATCACCCACAAACTTACCCTTCACCCACAAACAGACCCATCACCCCAATCTGACCCATTGCACAAACTGAACGATCACCTCCAAACTGACCGATCAGCCACAAACTGATGGTTCACCCCCAACTGACTCATCAGCAAAAACTGATCCATCACCCCAAACTGACCCATTACCCCAAACTGACACATCACGTCAAACTGACTCAACTTCACAAACTTCAACATCACCCTAAACTGACCCATTACTCCAAACTAACCAATCACCCAAAATGACTCGTCACACCAAACCAGCCCATCACCACAAACTGACTCATTACACCCAAACTGACCGATCACTCCAAAATCATCCATCACACACAAACTAACCCATCACCAACAAACTGACCCAACTAACCAAACTGACCCATCACACAAACAGACCCATCACCGTCAAACTGACGCATCACACCAAACTGACCCATCACCCACAAATTGACCCATTACCCCAAACTGACCCATCACCCCAAACTAACCCATCACCCAAACTGAACCATCACCCCCAAACTTACCCATCAGCCACAAACTGACCCATCACGCAAAAACTGATCCATCACCCCAAACTGACCCATCAAGCGAAACTGATCCATAACCCCAAACTGAAGCACCACTCCAAACTGACAGATCACCCCCAAATTGACTCATCTCCGAAACTGACTCATCACCCCAAAATGACCAATCACTCTGCAAACTGAACCATCATCCACAAACTGACGCAACACCCCAAACTGATTCATCACCAAAAACTGACCAATCACCCCAAACTGACTCATCACCGCAAACTGACCCATTACCCCAAATTGACCTATCGCGCCAAACTGATCCATAACCCCAAACTGAAGCACCACTCCAAATTGACAGATCACCCCCAAACTAACCCATTTCCCGAAACTGAACCATCACCGCACACTGACTCATCACCCCAAAATGACCAATCACCCTGCAAACTGAACCATCATCCACAAACTGACGCATCACCCCAAACTAATTCATCACCAAAAACTGATCCATCACCCCAAATTGACTCATCACCCAAAACTGACCCATCACCACAATCCGACCCAGCACCCTAAACTGACCCATCACCCCAAACTAACCCTTCACCCCAAACTGACCCGTCATCAAAAACTGCCCCATCACCCCAAACTGTCCCATCACCCCAAACTGACTCATCATTCCAAACTGACTCATCACCCAAAATTGACTCATCATCCCAAACTGACTCATCACCCAAAACTGACCCATCACCCGCAAACTGACGCATCACCCCAAACTGATTCATCAAGAAAATCTGAGCCACCTCCGCAAGCTGACTCATCACCCCAAACTGAACCATTAACCCAAATCGACCCAGCGCCCCAAACTGATCCATCTCCCACAAACTGATGCTTCACCTCAAACTGATTCATCAGCAAAAACTGATCTATCACCCCAAAATGACTCATCACGCCAAACTGACCCATTACCCCAAACTTACCCATCACTGCAAACTGACCCATTACCCCAAACTAACCCATCACCACAAGCTGACTCAACTCACAAGCTGACCAATCACCCAAAACTGACCCATCACCCCAAACCGATCCACCACCCTTAACTGACCAATCACCCCAAACTAACAACCAACCAAAATCACTCATCACCCCGAACTAACCCATCACCCCAAACTGACCCATTACGCCCAAACTGACCCATCACTCAAAACTGATCCATCACATACAAACTGACCCGTCAACAACATACTGACCCTTCACCCCATAGTGACCCATCACCCAAACTGACCCATCACCCTCAAAGTGACGCATCATCCCCAAACAGACCCATCATGCCAAACTCACCCATCACTCAAACTGAACCATCACTACCAAACTGACCCATCACCTCAAACTGACCCATCACCCCAAACTGTCCCATCACCCCAAATTGACACATCACCCCAAACTGACACATCACCCCAAACTGACTCTTCACGCCAAACGGACCAATCACCCCAAAGTGAACCACCACTCAAATCTTACCAGTCACACCAAAACTGACCCATCTCCCGAATCTGACCCATCACCGCAAACTGATTCATTACCCCGAAATGACTCATCACCAAAAACTGACCCATCACCCCATACTGACACATCTCCCAAAACTGACCCATCACACCAAACTGACTCATCATTCTAAACTGACCCATCACCCAAACTGAACCATCACCCCCAAACTTACCCATCAGCCACAAACTGACCCATCAAGCACAAACAGACCCATCCTCCCAAACTGACCCATCACACCCAAACTGACCCATCACCCACAAATTGACCCATCACACCAAACTGTCCCATCACCCAAGACTGTCCCATCACCCCAAATTGAAAAATCACCCCAGACTGACCCATCAACCCAAACTGACTCATCACGCCAAACGGAAACATCACCCCAAACTGAACCACCACTCCAAACCGACGGTCACACACAAACTGACCCATCACCACAAACTGACTCATCACTCCATACTGACGCATCTTCCAAAACTCACCCATCACTCCAAATTGACTCATCATTCCAAACTGACCTATTACCCCAAAACTGACCCATCACCCGCAAACTAACGCATCACCCCAAACTGATTCATCACCAAAATCTGATCCATCATCCCAAACTGACTCATCACCCCAAACATCCCATTTGTCCAAAATGACCTATCAGCGCAAACTGACCCATTGCCGCAAACTAATCCATCACCACAAACTAACTCATCACACCAGACTAACCGATCACCCCCAAACTGATGCATCACCGCAAACTGATTCATCAGCAAAAACTGAACCATCACCCCAAATTGACTCATCACCCCAAACTGACACATCACCCTAATCCGACCCAGCATCCTAAACTGACCCATCACCCCAAACTGACTCTTCACCCAAACTGACCAATCACCAAAACCTGTCCCATCACCGCAAACTGTCCCATCAACCCAAACTGACCCATCAACCACAAACTAACCCATCACCCCAACGTGACCCATCACCCCATACTGACACATCACTCTAAACAAATCCAGCACCCCAAAATGACTTATCACCCCAAACTGACCCATCACCCCAAAATGACCCTTCATCCCAAACTGACACATCATCCAAAACTGATATATCACCGCAAACTGATTCATCACTCCAAACTGACCCTTTACCCAAAAATTGACGCATCACAGCAAACTGATTCATCTCCAAAATCTGAGACATCTCCGCAAGCTGACTCATCACCCCAAACTGACTCATCACCCCAAACCGACCCAGCACCCTAAACTGACTCATCACCGCAAACTGACCCATCACCCCAAAACTGACTCATCTCCCACAAACTGATGCTTCACCCCAAACTGATTCATCAGCAAAAACTGATCCATCACCCCAAACTGACTCATCACTGCAAACTGACCTATTACCCCAAACTAATGCATCACCCCAAACTGACTCAACTTCGCAAACTGACTCATCACCCACTAACTGACCCATCACCCCAAACTGACCCATCACCCTCAAACTGACGCATCACCCCCAAACTGATCCATCACCCCCAAAATGACCCATCACCCCAAACTGAACTCTCACCCCAAACTGACTCATCACCCCAAACTGACCCATCACCCGAAATTGACCCATCACACCAAACTGACTCACCACCCAAACCGACCTATCACCCCCAAACAGACCCATCACCTTAATTTGACCCATCACCCACAAACTGACCCATCACCCACAAACAGGCCCATCACCCCAATCTGACCCATTGAACAAACTGACCCATCACCCAAAACTCACCCATCACACCCAAAGTGACCCATCACTCAAACTAACCCATCACCCACAAACTGACCCATCACCCCAAACTGTACCATCATCCCAAATTGAACCATCACCCCAAAATGACCCATCACCCCAAACTGACCCATGACCCTAAACAGAACCATCACCCAAAACTGATCCATCACCCCAAACTTACCAATCACCCAAAATGACTCATCATCCCAAACTAACCCATCATCCCAAACAGATGCATGACACACAAACTGACCCATCATCAACAAACTGAACCATCACCCCAAACTGACTCAGCACGCAAACTACCCATCACCCTCAAACTGACCCACCACCCCAAACTGACCCAACACCCCAAAATGACTCATCATGCCAAACTGACCCATCACCCTCAAACTGACGCATCACACACAAACTGATCCATCACCCCCAAAATGACCCATCACCCCAAACTGAACCCTCACCCCAAACTGACCCATCACCCGAAACTGAACCATCACATCAAACTGACTCATCATCCAAAC
Organism: Pristiophorus japonicus; assembly: GCF_044704955.1. Classification (NCBI taxonomy): domain Eukaryota; kingdom Metazoa; phylum Chordata; class Chondrichthyes; family Pristiophoridae; genus Pristiophorus; species Pristiophorus japonicus. The sequence goes on along the minus strand of NW_027252668.1, from coordinate 10,529,305 downwards.
CGAACTATCACCTCCAAACTGACCCATCACCCTAAAGTGATCCATCACCCACAAACTTACCCATCACCCACAAACAGACCCATCACCCCAATCTGACCCATTGCACAAACTGAACGATCACCTCCAAACTGACCGATCAGCCACAAACTGACCCATCACGCACAAACTGACCCATCACCCGAAACTCACACATCACACCCAAACTGACCCATCACCCAAACTGACCCATCACCCACAAACTCACCCGTCACTCCAAACTGTACCATCATCCCAAATTGAACCACCACACCAAAATGACCCATCACCCCAAACTGAACCATCACCCCAAACTGAACCATCACCCAAAACTGACCCATCACCCCAAACTGATTCATCACCAAAAACTGAACCATCATCCAAAACTTACGCATCACCTCAAACTTACCAATCACCCAAAATGACTCATCACTCCAAACAGATCCATGACACACAAACTGACCCATTATCAACAAGCTGAGCCATCACGCCAAACTGAATCAGCACGCAAACTACCCATCACCCTCAAACTGACCCACCACCACAAACTGACCCATCACCCCAAACTGACTCATCATGCCAAACAGACCCATCACACTCAAACTTACGCATCACCCCCAAACTGATCCATCAGCCCCAAACTGACCCATCGCACCAATCTGAAGAATCACCCCAAACTGACTCATCACTCCAAACTGACCCATCACCCCAAACTGATCCATCACACAAAACTGACCCATCACCCAAACCGACCTATCACCCCCAAACTGGCCCATCACCCTAAAGTGACCCATCACGCACAAACTGACCCATCACCCCAAACTCACCCATCATACCCAAACTGACCCATCACTCAAAATGACCAATCACCCACAAATTGAACCTCACCAAAACTGTACCATCATCCCAAATTGACCCATCTCCCCAAAATGACTCATCACCCCAAACTGACTCATCACCCCAAACTGACCCATCACCCCAAACTGACCCATCACCCCAAATTGACTCATCACCCAAAACTGACCCATCACCCCAAACTGACTCATCACCCAAAACTGACTCATCTCCGCAAACTGACTCATCACTCCAAACTGACCCATCACCCTCAAACTGACGCATCACACCCAAACTGATCCATCACCCTCAAAATGACCCATCACCCCAAACTGAACCCTCACCCCAAAATGACTCATCACCCCAAACTGACCCATCACCCGAAACTGACCCATCACCCGAAACTGACTCATCACACAAACCGACTTATCACCCCCAAACTGACCCATCAACCTAAAGTGACCCATCACCCACAAGCTGACCCATCACCAACAAACTGATCCATCACCCCAAACTGTACCATCATCCCAAATTGAACCATCACCCAAAATGACCCATCACGCCTAACTGAACCATCACCCCAAACTGAACCATCACCCAAAACTGACCCATTACCCCAAACTGACTCATCACCAAAAACTGACCCACCATCCAAAACTTACCCATCACCCAAACTTACCAATCACCCAAAATGACTTATCACACCAAACTAACCCATCACCCCAAACAGATCCATGACACACAAACTGTCCCATCATTAACAAACTGACTCACCACCCAAACCGACCTATCACCCCCAAACAGACCCATCACCTTAAATTGACCCATCACCCACAAATTGACCCATCACCCACAAACAGGCCCATCACCCCAATCTGACCCATTGCACAAACTGACCCATCACCCAAAACTCACCCATCACACCCAAAGTGACCCATCACTCAAACTAACCCATCACCCACAAACTGACCCATCACCCCAAACTGTACCATCATCCCAAATTGAACCATCACCCCAAAATGACCCATCACCCCAAACTGACCCATGACCCGAAACAGAAACATCACCCAAAACTGACCCATCACCCCAAACTTACCAATCACCCAAAATGACTCATCATCCCAAACTAACCCATCATCCCAAACATATGCATGACACACAAACTGACCCATCATCAACAAACTGAACCATCACCCCAAACTGACTCAGCACGCAAACTACCCATCACCCTCAAACTGACCCACCACCCCAAACTGACCCAACACCCCAAAATGACTCATCATGCCAAACTGACCCATCACCCTCAAACTGACGCATCACCCCCAAACTGATCCATCACCCCCAAAATGACCCATCACCCCAAACTGAACCCTCACCCCAAACTGACTCATCACCCCAAACTGACCCATCACCCGAAACTGAACCATCACATCAAAATGACTCATCATCCAAACCGAACTATCACCTCCAAACTGACCCATCACCCTAAAGTGATCCATCACCCACAAACTTACCCATCACCCACAAGCAGACCCATCACCCCAATCTGACCCATTGCACAAACTGAACGATCACCTCCAAACTGACCGATCAGCCACAAACTGACCCATCACGCACAAACTGACCCATCACCCGAAACTCATCCATCACACCCAAACTGACCCATCACCCAAACTGACCCATCACCCACAAACTCACCCGTCACTCCAAACTGTACCATCATCCCAAATTGAACAACCACACCAAAATGACCCATCACCCCAAACTGAACCATCACCCCAAACTGAACCATCACCCAAAACTGACCCATCACCCCAAACTGATTCATCACCAAAAACTGAACCATCATCCAAAACTTACGCATCACCTCAAACTTACCAATCACCCAAAATGACTCATCACCCCAAACAGATCCATGACACACAAACTGACCCATTATCAACAAGCTGAGCCATCACGCCAAACTGAATCAGCACGCAAACTACCCATCACCCCCAAACTGATCCATCAGCCCCAAACTGACCCATCGCACCAATCTGAAGCATCACCCCAAATTGACCCATCACTCCAAACTGACCCATCACCCCAAACTGATCCATCACACAAAACTGACCCATCACCCAAACCGACCTCTCACCCCCAAACTGGCCCATCACCCTAAAGTGACCCATCACGCACAAACTGACCCATCACCCCAAACTCACCCATCATACCCAAACTGACCCATCACTCAAAATGACCAATCACCCACAAATTGAACCTCACCACAAACTGTACCATCATCCCAAATTGACCCATCTCCCCAAAATGACTCATCACCCCAAACTGACTCATCACCCCAAACTGACTCATCACCCCAAACTGACCCATCACCCCAAACTGACCCATCACCCCAAATTGACTCATCACCCAAAACTGACCCATCTCTCCAAAATGACTCATCACCCAAAACTGACTCATCTCCGCAAACTGACTCATCACTCCAAACTGACCCATCACCCTCAAACTGACGCATCACACCCAAACTGATCCATCACCCTCAAAATGACCCATCACCCCAAACTGAACCCTCACCCCAAAATGACTCATCACCCCAAACTGACCCATCACCCGAAACTGACCCATCACCCGAAACTGACTCATCACACAAACCGACTTATCACCCCCAAACTGACCCATCAACCTAAAGTGACCCATCACCCACAAGCTGACCCATCACCAACAAACTGATCCATCACCCCAAACTGTACCATCATCCCAAATTGAACCATCACCCAAAATGACCCATCACGCCTAACTGAACCATCACCCCAAACTGAACCATCACCCAAAACTGACCCATTACCCCAAACTGACTCATCACCAAAAACTGACCCACCATCCAAAACTTACCCATCACCCAAACTTACCAATCACCCAAAATGACTTATCACACCAAACTAACCCATCACCCCAAACAGATCCATGACACACAAACTGTCCCATCATTAACAAACTGACTCACCACCCAAACCGACCTATCACCCCCAAACAGACCCATCACCTTAAATTGACCCATCACCCACAAACTGACCCATCACCCACAAACAGGCCCATCACCCCAATCTGACCCATTGCACAAACTGACCCATCACCCAAAACTCACCCATCACCCAAACTTACCAATCACCCAAAATGACTTATCACACCAAACTAACCCATCACCCCAAACAGATCCATGACACACAAACTGTCCCATCATTAACAAACTGACCCATCACCCCAAACTGACCCAGCACGCAAACTACCCATCACCTTCAAGCTGACCCATCACCGCAAACTCACTGATCATGCCAAACTGACCCATCACCCTCAAACTGACGCATCACCCCCAAACAGATCCATCACTCCCAAACTGACCCATCACCCCAAACTAAACCATCACTCCAAACTGACCAATCACCCCAAACCGACCCAGCACCCTAAACTGACTCATTACCGCAAACTGACCCATCACCCCAAAACTGGCCCATCTCCCACAAACTGATGCTTCACTCCAAACTGATTCATCAGCAAAAACTGATCCATCACCCCAAACTGATTCATCATCAAAAACTGACCCATCATCCAAAACTTACCCATCACCCCAAACTGATCCATGACACACAAACTGACGCATCATCTCCAGACTGACCCATCATCCAAAACTGAGCCAGCACGCAAACTACCCATCACCCTCAAACTGACCCAGCAGCCCAAACTGACTCATCACCCCAAAATGACTCATCATGCCAACTGACCCATACATGCCAAACTGACCCAACACTCCAAACTGACCCATCACCCCGAAAATGACTTAAAGCCCCAAACTAACCCATCACCCCAAACAGATCCATGACACACAAACCGGCCCATCATCAACAAAATGACGCATTACCCCAAACAGACCCAGCACGCAAACTACCCATCACCCTCAAATTGACCCACCACACCAATCTGACCCATCACCCCAAACTGACTCATCGTGCCAAAGTGACCCATCACCCTCAAACTGACGCATCAGCCCCAAACTGATCCATCACCCCCAAACTGAGCCATCGCCCCAAACTGAACCATCACCCCAAACTGACTCATCACCCCAAACTGAACCATCACCCCAAACTGACCCATCACACCAAATGGACCCATCACCCAAACCGACCTATCACCCCCAAACTGACCCATCACCCTAAAGTGACCCATCTCCCACAAACTGACCCATCACCCACAAACAGACCCATCACCCCAAACTGACCCATTACACAAACTGAACGATCACCTCCAAACTGACCGATCCGCAACAAACTGACCCATCACCCACAAACTGACCCATCACCCCATACTCATCCATCACACCCAAACTCACCCATCACTCAAACTGATCCATCACCCACAAACTGACCCAGCACCCCAAACTGTACCATCATCCCAAATTGACCCATCACCCCAAAATGACCCATCACCCCAAACTGACTCAACTTCTTAAACTGACCCATCACCCCAAACTGACCCATCACCCCAAATTGACCCACCACTATAAACAGCCCCATCACGCCAAACTAACCAATCCCCCAAAATGGCTCAGCACCCCAAACTAACCCATAATCCCAAACTGACCCATTACGCCCAAACTGACCCATCACTCCAAACTGATCCATCACATACAAACTGAGCCATCACCAACCAACTAACCCATCACCCCAAATCGACCCATCACCCAAACTGACCCATCACACTCAAACTGACGCATCACCCCCAAATTGATCCATCATCACCAAAATGACCCATCACCCAAAACTGAACCATCAGCCCAAACTGACTCATCACCCAAACGGAGCTATCACCCCCAAACTGACCCATCACCCTAAAGTGACCCATCACCCACAAACTGAACCATCACCCACAAACATACCCATCAGACCAAACTGACCCATCACACAAACTGAACGATCACCTCCAAACTGACCGATCAGCCACAAACTGACCCATCACGTACAAACTGACCCATCACCCCAAACTCACACATCACTCCCAAACCGACCCATCACTCAAACTGACCCATCACCCACAAACTGACCCATCACCCCAAATTGTACCATCATCCCAATTTGAACCATCACTCCAAAATGACCCTTCACCCCAAACTGAACCATCACCCCAAACTGAACCTTCACCCAAAACTGACCCATCACCCCAAACTGACTCATCACCAAAAACTTACCCATCATCGAAAACTTACCCATCACCCCAAACTTACCAATCACCCAAAATGACTTATCACCCCAAACTAACCCATCACCCCAAACAGATCCATGATACACAAACTGAATCATAATCAAAAAACTGACCCATCATCCCAAAGTGACCCAGCACGCAAATTACCCATCACCCTCAAACTGACCCACCATTCCAAACTGACTCATCACTCCAAACTTACCCATCACTCCTAAACTGACGCATCACCCCAAACTGACCCATCACCCCAAACTGACCCATCACCCCAAATGGACTCATCACCCAAAACTGACCCATCACCCCAAACTGACTCATCACCCAAAACTGACTCATCTCCGCAAACTGACTCATCACTCCAAACTGACCCATCACCCTCAAACTGACGCATCACACCCAAACTGATCCATCACCCTCAAAATGACCCATCACCCCAAACTGAACCCTCACCCCAAAATGACTCATCACCCCAAACTGACCCATCACCCGAAACTGACCCATCACCCGAAACTGACTCATCACACAAACCGACTTATCACCCCCAAACTGACCCATCAACTTAAAGTGACCCATCACCCACAAGCTGACCCATCACCAACAAACTGATCCATCACCCCAAACTGTACCATCATCCCAAATTGAACCATCACACAAAATGACCCATCACGCCTAACTGAACCATCACCCCAAACTGAACCATCACCCAAAACTGACCCATTACCCCAAACTGACTCATCACCAAAAACTGACCCACCATCCAAAACTTACCCATCACCCAAACTTACCAATCACCCAAAATGACTTATCACACCAAACTAACCCATCACCCCAAACAGATCCATGACACACAAACTGTCCCATCATTAACAAACTGACCCATCACCCCAAACTGACCCAGCACGCAAACTACCCATCATCTTCAAGCTGACCCATCACCGCAAACTCACTGATCATGCCAAACTGACCCATCACCCTCAAACTGACGCATCACCCCCAAACAGATCCATCACTCCCAAACTGACCCATCACCCCAAACTAAACCATCACTCCAAACTGACCCATCACCCCAAACCGACCCAGCACCCTAAACTGACTCATTACCGCAAACTGACCCATCACCCCAAAACTGGCCCATCTCCCACAAACTGATACTTCACTCCAAACTGATTCATCAGCAAAAACTGATCCATCACCCCAAACTGACTCATCATCAAAAACTGACCCATCATCCAAAACTTACCCATCACCCCAAACTGATCCATGACACACAAACTGACGCATCATCTCCAGACTGACCCATCATCCAAAACTGAGCCAGCACGCAAACTACCCATCACCCTCAAACTGACCCACCACTCCAAACTGACTCATCACTCCAAACTTACCCATCACTCCTAAACTGACGCATCACCCCAAGCTGACCCACTACCCAAAACTGACTCATTACCAAAACTGACCCATAACCTCAAACTGACCCATCACTGCAAACTGACCCATTACCACAAACTAACACATCACCCCAAACTGACCCATCACCCCAAACTGACCCATCACCCCAAACTGTCCCATCACCCCAAACTGACTCATCACGCCAAACTGACCCATCACCCCAAACTGAACCACCACCCCAAACTGAACGATCACCCCCAAACTGACCCATCTCCCGAAACTGATCCATCACCCCAAACTGATTCATCACGGCAAACTGACTAATCACCAAAAACTGACCGATCACCCCATGCTGACTCATCACCCAAAACTGACACATCACCCCAAACTGACTCATCATCCCTAACTGAACCATCACCCCAAACCTGAAACATCACCCACAAACTGAGGCATCACCCCAAACTGATTCATCACCAAAAACTGACTCATCACTCCAAATTGACTCATCACCCCAAACTGACCCATTACCCCAAACTGACCCATCATCGTAAACTGACCCATCACACCAAACTGACTGATTAGCCCAAACTGACCCATCACCAAAATCCGAACAGCAATTTAAACTGACCCATCACCCCAAACTGACCCTTCACCCAAAACTGACCCATCACCAAAAACTGCCCCATCACACCAAACTATCCAACCACTCCAAACTGACCCAGCACCCACAACCTAACCCATCACCCCAACGTGACACATCACCACATACTGGCCCATCACCCCAAACAAATCCATCACACCAAACTGACTCATCACCCCAAACTGACCCATCACCCCATACTGACCCATAACCGCAAACTGACTCATCACCACATACTGACCCATTACCCGAAATTGACCCATCACCCCAAACTGACTCATCACCCCAAACTGAATCATCACCAAAAACTGACCCAAAACTCCAAACTGACTCATCACCCAAAACTGACCCATCACACCTAACTGACTCATCACCCCAAACTGACCCATCACACACAAACTGATGCATCACCCCAAACTGATTCATCAAGAAAATCTGAGCCATCTCCGCAAGCTGACTCACCACCCCAAACTGACCCATCAACCCAAACCGATACAGCACCCTAAACTGACTCATTACTCCAAACTGACCCATCACCACCAAACTGACCCACCTCTCACAAACTGATGCTTCACCACAAACTGATTAATCAGCAAAAACTGATACATCACCACAAACTGATTCATTACCCCAAACTGACCCATTAACCCAAACTGACACATCACTGCAAACTGACCTATTACCCCAAACTAACCCATCACCCCAAACTGACTCAACTTCATAAACTGACCCATCACCCCAAACTGACCCATCACCCGAAAAATACCTATCACTATAAACAGAACCATCACTTCAAACTAACCAATTCTCCAAAATGACTCATCACCCCAAACTGACCCATAAACCCTAACTGACCCATTACGCCCAAACTGACCCATCACTCCAAACTGATCCATCACGCACAAAGTGAGCCATCACCAACAAACTGACCCATCACCCCAAATCGACCCATCACCCAAACTGGCCCATCACGCACAAACTGACGCATCACACCCAAACTTATCCATCACCCCTAAAATGACCAATCACCCCAAACTGAACCATCACCCCAAACTGACTCATCAAACCAAACTGACCCATCACCCCAAACTGACCCATCACACCAAACTGACCCATCACCCAAACCGACCTATCACCCCCAAACTGACCCATCACCCTAAAGTGACCCATCACCCACAAACTGATCATCACCCACAAACAGACCCATCACCCCAAACTGACCCATTACACTAACTGACCGATCACCTCCAAAAAACTGACCCATCACGCACAAACTGACCCATCACCCCAAACTCACCCACCACACCCAAACTGAACCATTACTCAAACTGACCCTTCAACCTAAAACTGACCCATCACCCCAAACTGTACATCATCCCAAATTGACCCATCACCCCAAACTGACCCATCACCCCAAACTGACACACCATCCAAAACTGACTCATCACCGCAAACTGACTCATCACCCCATATCGACCCATCACGCAAATCACCCAAAACCCTCAAACTGACCCACCACTCCAAAGTGACACATCACTCGAAACTGACTCATCATGCCAAACTGACCCATCATGCCAAACTGACCCAACACTCCAAACTGACCCATCACTCCTACACTGACGCATCACCCCAAGCTGACCCACTAACCCCAAACTGACTCATCACCAAAACAGACCCATAACCTCAAATTGACCCATCACCGCAAACTGACCCATTACCACAAACTAACCCATCACCCCAAACTGACCCATCACCCCAAACTGACTCATCACGCCAAACTGACCCACCACCCCAAACTGACCCACCACTCCAAACTGACCGATCACCCCCAAACTGACCCATCTCCCGAAACTGATCCATCACCCCAAACCGATTCATCATGGCAAACTGACTCATCACCAAAAACTGACCAATCATCCCATGCTGACTCATCACCCAAAACTGACCCATCACCCCAAACTGACTCATCATCCCTAACTGACCCATCACCCTAAAACTGAAACATCACCCACAAACTGAGACATAACCCCAAACTGATTCATCACCAAAAACTGACTCATCACCCCAAATTGACTCATCACCCCAAGCTGACCCATTACCACAAACTGACCCATAACCGTAAACTGACTCATCACCCCAAACTGACTGATCACCCCAAACTGACCCATCACCAAAATCCGAACCAGCACCCTAAACTGACCCATCACCCCAAACTGACTCTTCACCCAAAACTGACCCATCACCAAAAACTGCCCCATCACACCAAACTATCCAACCACTCCAAACTGACCCAGCACCCACAACCTAACCCATCACCCCAACGTGACACATCACCCCATACTGGCTCATCACCCCAAACAAATCCATCACACCAAACTGACTCATCACCGCAAACTGACCCATCACCCCATACTGACCCATCACCGCAAACTGAGGCATCACCCCAAACTGAATCATCACCAAAAACTGACCCATAACCCCAAACTGACTCATCACCCAAAAGTGACCCATCACACCAAACTGACTCATCACACCAAACTGACCCATCACACACAAACTGATGCATCACCCCAAACTGATTCATCAAGAAAATCTGAGACTTCTCCGCAAGTTGACTCATCACCCCAAACTGACCAATCAACCCAAACCGATACAGCACCCTAAACTGACTCATTACTCCAAACTGACCCATCACAACCAAACTGACCCATCTCCCACAAACTGATGCTTCACCCCAAACTGATTAAACAGCAAAAACTGATTCATCACCAAAAACTGACTCATTACCCCAAACTGACCCATTAACCCAAACTGACATATCACTGCAAACTGACCTATTACGCCAAACTAACACATCACCCCAAACTGACTCAACTTCATAAACTGACCCATCACCCCAAACTGACCCATCACCCCAAACAGACCCACCACTATAAACAGACACATCACCCCAAGCTAACCAATTCCCCAAAATGACTCATCACCCCAAACTTACCCATAAACCCAAACTGACCCATTACTCCCAAACTGACCCATCACCCTAAATGGACCCCTCACCCAAACTGACCCATCACGCTCAAACTGAAGCATCACCCACAAACTGAGCCATCACCCCTAAAATGACCAATCACCCCAAACTGAACCACCACCCCAAACTGACTCAATCGCCCTAACTGACCCATCACCCCAAACTGACTCATCATACCAAAACTGACCCATCACTCAAACTGACCAATCACCCACAAACTGACCCATCACCCCAAACTGTACCATCATCCCAAATTGAACCACCACCCCAAAATGATCCATCACCCCAAACTGAACCATCACCCCGAACTGAACCATCACCCAAAACTGACCCATCACCCCAAACTGATTCATCACCCAAAATGACTCATCACACCAAACTAACCCATCACCCCAAACAGATCCATGACACACAAACTGACCCATTATCAACAAACTCACCCATCACCCCATACTGACTCAGCACGCAAACTACCCTTCACCCTCAAACTGAGCCACCACCACAAACTGACCCATCACCCCAAACTGACACATCATGCCAAACTGACCCATCACCCTCAAACTGACGCTTCACCCCCTAACTGATCCATCACCCCAAACTGACCATCGCACCAATCTGAACCATCACCCCAAACTGACACATTACCCCAAACTGACCCATCACCCCAAACTGATCCATCACACAAAGCTGACCCATCACACAAACCGACCTATCACCCCCAAACTGACCCATCACCCGAACGTGACCCATCACGCACAAACTCACCCATCACCCCAAACTCACCCAACACACCCAAACTGACCCATCACTCAAACTGACCCATCACCCACAAACTGAACCTCACCCCAAACTGTACCATCATCCCAAAGTGACCCATCACCCCAAACTGACTCATCACCCCAAACTGAACCATCACCCCAAACTGACCCATCAACCCAAATTGACGAATCACCCAAAACTGACCCATCACCCCAAACTGACTCATCACCCAAAACTGACTCATCTCCGCAAACTGACTCATCACTCCAAACTGACCCATCACCCTCAAACTGACGCATCACCCCCAAACTGATCCATCACCCCCAAAATGACCCATCACCCCAAACTGAACCCTCACCCCAAATTGACTCATCACCCCAAACTGACCCATCACCCGAAACTGACCCATCACACCAAACTGACTCATCACACAAATCGACTTATCACCCCCAAAATGACCCATCATCCGAAAGTGACCCATCACCCACAAACTGACCCATCACCAACAAACTGACACATCACCCCAAACTGTACCATCATCCCAAATTGAACCATCACCCAAAATGACCCATCACGCCAAACTGAACCATCACCCCAAACTGAACCATCACCCAAAACTGACCCATTACCCCAAACTGACTCATCACCAAAAACTGACCAATCATCCAAAACTTACCCATCACCCAAACTTACCAATCACCCAAAATGACTTATCACACCAAACTAACCCATCACCCCAAACAGATCCATGACACACAAACTGTCCCATCATTAACAAACTGACCCATCACCCCAAACTGACCCAGCACGCAAACTACCCATCACCTTCAAGCTGACCCATCACCGCAAACTCACTGATCATGCCAAACTGACCCATCACCCTCAAACTGACGCATCACCCCCAAACAGATCCATCACTCCCAAACTGACCCATCACCCCAAACTAAACCATCACTCCAAACTGACCCATCACCCCAAACCGACCCAGCACCCTAAACTGACTCATTACCGCAAACTGACCCATCACCCCAAAACTGGCCCATCTCCCACAAACTGATACTTCACTCCAAACTGATTCATCAGCAAAAACTGATCCATCACCCCAAACTGACTCATCATCAAAAACTGACCCATCATCCAAAACTTACCCATCACCCCAAACTGATCCATGACACACAAACTGACGCATCATCTCCAGACTGACCCATCATCCAAAACTGAGCCAGCACGCAAACTACCCATCACCCTCAAACTGACCCACCACTCCAAACTGACTCATCACTCCAAACTTACCCATCACTCCTAAACTGACGCATCACCCCAAGCTGACCCACTACCCAAAACTGACTCATTACCAAAACTGACCCATAACCTCAAACTGACCCATCACTGCAAACTGACCCATTACCACAAACTAACACATCACCCCAAACTGACCCATCACCCCAAACTGACCCATCACCCCAAACTGTCCCATCACCCCAAACTGACTCATCACGCCAAACTGACCCATCACCCCAAACTGAACCACCACTCCAAACTGAACGATCACCCCCAAACTGACCCATCTCCCGAAACTGATCCATCACCCCAAACTGATTCATCATGGCAAACTGACTCATCACCAAAAACTGACCCATCACCCCATGCTGACTCATCACCCAAAACTGACACATCACCCCAAACTGACTCATCATCCCTAACTGAACCATCACCCCAAACCTGAAACATCACCCACAAACTGAGGCATCACCCCAAACTGATTCATCACCAAAAACTGACTCATCACTCCAAATTGACTCATCACCCCAAACTGACCCATTACCCCAAACTGACCCATCATCGTAAACTGACTCATCACACCAAACTGACTGATTAGCCCAAACTGACCCATCACCAAAATCCGAACAGCAATTTAAACTGACCCATCACCCCAAACTGACCCTTCACCCAAAACTGACCCATCACCAAAAACTGCCCCATCACACCAAACTATCCAACCACTCCAAACTGACCCAGCACCCACAACCTAACCCATCACCCCAACGTGACACATCACCACATACTGGCCCATCACCCCAAACAAATCCATCACACCAAACTGACTCATCACCCCAAACTGACCCATCACCCCATACTGACCCATAACCGCAAACTGACTCATCACCACATACTGACCCATTACCCGAAATTGACCCATCACCCCAAACTGACTCATCACCCCAAACTGAATCATCACCAAAAACTGACCCAAAACCCCAAACTGACTCATCACCCAAAACTGACCCATCACACCTAACTGACTCATCACCCCAAACTGACCCATCACACACAAACTGATGCATCACCCCAAACTGATTCATCAAGAAAATCTGAGCCATCTCCGCAAGCTGACTCACCACCCCAAACTGACCCATCAACCCAAACCGATACAGCACCCTAAACTGACTCATTACTCCAAACTGACCCATCACCAACAAACTGACCCACCTCTCACAAACTGATGCTTCACCACAAACTGATTAATCAGCAAAAACTGATACATCACCACAAACTGACTCATTACCCCAAACTGACCCATTAACCCAAACTGACACATCACTGCAAACTGACCTATTACCCCAAACTAACCCATCACCCCAAACTGACTCAACTTCATAAACTGACCCATCACCCCAAACTGACCCATCACCCGAAAAATACCTATCACTATAAACAGAACCATCACTTCAAACTAACCAATTCTCCAAAATGACTCATCACCCCAAACTGACCCATAAACCCAAACTGACCCATTACGCCCAAACTGACCCATCACTCCAAACTGATCCATCACACACAAAGTGAGCCATCACCAACAAACTGACCCATCACCCCAAATCGACCCATCACCCAAACTGGCCCATCACGCACAAACTGACGCATCACACCCAAACTTATCCATCACCCCTAAAATGACCAATCACCCCAAACTGAACCATCACCCCAAACTGACTCATCAAACCAAACTGACCCATCACCCCAAACTGACCCATCACACCAAACTGACCCATCACCCAAACCGACCTATCACCCCCAAACTGACCCATCACCCTAAAGTGACCCATCACCCACAAACTGATCATCACCCACAAACAGACCCATCACCCCAAACTGACCCATTACACTAACTGACCGATCACCTCCAAAAAACTGACCCATCACGCACAAACTGACCCATCACCCCAAACTCACCCACCACACCCAAACTGAACCATTACTCAAACTGACCCATCACCTTAAAACTGACCCATCACCCCAAACTGTACATCATCCCAAATTGACCCATCACCCCAAACTGACCCATCACCCCAAACTGACACACCATCCAAAACTGACTCATCACCGCAAACTGACTCATCACCCCAAATCGACCCATCACGCAAATCACCCAAAACCCTCAAACTGACCCACCACTCCAAAGTGACACATCACTCGAAACTGACTCATCATGCCAAACTGACCCATCATGCCAAACTGACCCAACACTCCAAACTGACCCATCACTCCTACACTGACGCATCACCCCAAGCTG
Organism: Pristiophorus japonicus; assembly: GCF_044704955.1. NCBI lineage: Eukaryota > Metazoa > Chordata > Chondrichthyes > Pristiophoridae > Pristiophorus > Pristiophorus japonicus. Next base: position 10,513,816 of record NW_027252668.1, on the reverse strand, counting down.
ACCCACTAACCCCAAACTGACTCATCACCAAAACAGACCCATAACCTCAAATTGACCCATCACCGCAAACTGACCCATTACCACAAACTAACCCATCACCCCAAACTGACCCATCACCCCAAACTGACTCATCACGCCAAACTGACCCACCACCCCAAACTGACCCACCACTCCAAACTGACCGATCACCCCCAAACTGACCCATCTCCCGAAAATGATCCATCACCCCAAACCGATTCATCATGGCAAACTGACTCATCACCAAAAACTGACCAATCACCCCATGCTGACTCATCACCCAAAACTGACCCATCACCCCAAACTGACTCATCATCCCTAACTGACCCATCACCCTAAAACTGAAACATCACCCACAAACTGAGACATAACCCCAAACTGATTCATCACCAAAAACTGACTCATCACCCCAAATTGACTCATCACCCCAAGCTGACCCATTACCACAAACTGACCCATAACCGTAAACTGACTCATCACCCCAAACTGACTGATCACCCCAAACTGACCCATCACCAAAATCCGAACCAGCACCCTAAACTGACCCATCACCCCAAACTGACTCTTCACCCAAAACTGACCCATCACCAAAAACTGCCCCATCACACCAAACTATCCAACCACTCCAAACTGACCCAGCACCCACAACCTAACCCATCACCCCAACGTGACACATCACCCCATACTGGCTCATCACCCCAAACAAATCCATCACACCAAACTGACTCATCACCGCAAACTGACCCATCACCCCATACTGACCCATCACCGCAAACTGAGGCATCACCCCAAACTGAATCATCACCAAAAACTGACCCATAACCCCAAACTGACTCATCACCCAAAAGTGACCCATCACACCAAACTGACTCATCACCCCAAACTGACCCATCACACACAAACTGATGCATCACCCCAAACTGATTCATCAAGAAAATCTGAGCCTTCTCCGCAAGTTGACTCATCACCCCAAACTGACCAATCAACCCAAACCGATACAGCACCCTAAACTGACTCATTACTCCAAACTGACCCATCACAACCAAACTGACCCATCTCCCACAAACTGATGCTTCACCCCAAACTGATTAAACAGCAAAAACTGATTCATCACCAAAAACTGACTAATTACCCCAAACTGACCCATTAACCCAAACTGACATATCACTGCAAACTGACCTATTACGCCAAACTAACACATCACCCCAAACTGACTCAACTTCATAAACTGACCCATCACCCCAAACTGACCCATCACCCCAAACAGACCCACCACTATAAACAGACACATCACCCCAAGCTAACCAATTCCCCAAAATGACTCATCACCCCAAACTTACCCATAAACCCAAACTGACCCATTACTCCCAAACTGACCCATCACCCTAAATGGACCCCTCACCCAAACTGACCCATCACGCTCAAACTGAAGCATCACCCACAAACTGAGCCATCACCCCTAAAATGACCAATCACCCCAAACTGAACCACCACCCCAAACTGACTCAATCGCCCTAACTGACCCATCACCCCAAACTGACTCATCATACCAAAACTGACCCATCACTCAAACTGACCCATCACCCACAAACTGACCCATCACCCCAAACTGTACCATCATCCCAAATTGAACCACCACCCCAAAATGATCCATCACCCCAAACTGAACCATCACCCCGAACTGAACCATCACCCAAAACTGACCCATCACCCCAAACTGATTCATCACCCAAAATGACTCATCACACCAAACTAACCCATCACCCCAAACAGATCCATGACACACAAACTGACCCATTATCAACAAACTCACCCATCACCCCATACTGACTCAGCACGCAAACTACCCTTCACCCTCAAACTGAGCCACCACCACAAACTGACCCATCACCCCAAACTGACACATCATGCCAAACTGACCCATCACCCTCAAACTGACGCTTCACCCCCTAACTGATCCATCACCCCAAACTGACCATCGCACCAATCTGAACCATCACCCCAAACTGACACATTACCCCAAACTGACCCATCACCCCAAACTGATCCATCACACAAAACTGACCCATCACACAAACCGACCTATCACCCCCAAACTGACCCATCACCCTAACGTGACCCATCACGCACAAACTCACCCATCACCCCAAACTCACCCAACACACCCAAACTGACCCATCACTCAAACTGACCCATCACCCACAAACTGAACCTCACCCCAAACTGTACCATCATCCCAAAGTGACCCATCACCCCAAACTGACTCATCACCCCAAACTGAACCATCACCCCAAACTGACCCATCAACCCAAATTGACGAATCACCCAAAACTGACCCATCACCCCAAACTGACTCATCACCCAAAACTGACTCATCTCCGCAAACTGACTCATCACTCCAAACTGACCCATCACCCTCAAACTGACGCATCACCCCCAAACTGATCCATCACCCCCAAAATGACCCATCACCCCAAACTGAACCCTCACCCCAAATTGACTCATCACCCCAAACTGACCCATCACCCGAAACTGACCCATCACACCAAACTGACTCATCACACAAATCGACTTATCACCCCCAAAATGACCCATCATCCGAAAGTGACCCATCACCCACAAACTGACCCATCACCAACAGCTGACACATCACCCCAAACTGTACCATCATCCCAAATTGAACCATCACCCAAAATGACCCATCACGCCAAACTGAACCATCACCCCAAACTGAACCATCACCCAAAACTGACCCATTACCCCAAACTGACTCATCACCAAAAACTGACCAATCATCCAAAACTTACCCATCACCCAAACTTACCAATCACCCAAAATGACTTATCACACCAAACTAACCCATCACCCCAAACAGATCCATGACACACAAACTGTCCCATCATCAACAAACTGACCCATCACCCCAAACTGACCCAACACGCAAACTACCCATCACCTTCAAGCTGACCCACCACCCCAAACTGACCCATCACCGCAAACTCACTGATCATGACAAACAGACCCATCACGCTCAAACTGACGCATCACCCCCAAACTGATCCATCACCCCCAAACTGACCCATCACCCCAAACTAAACCATCACTCCAAACCGACCCATTACCCGAAACCGACCCAGCACCCTAAACTGACTCATTACCGCAAACTGACCCATCACCACAAAACTGACCCATCTCCCACAAACTGATGCTTCACCCCAAACTGATTCATCAGCAAAAACTGATCAATCACCCCAAACTGACTCATCATCAAAAACTGACGCATCATCTACAGACTGACCCATCACCCCAAACTGAGCCAGCACCCAAACTACCCATCACCCTCAAACTGAGCCAGCAGCCCAAACTGACTCATCACCCCAAAATGACTCATCATGCCAACTGACCCATACATGCCAAACTGACCCAACACACCAAACTAACCCATCACCCCAACCAGATCCATGACACACAAACCGGCCCATCATCAACAAAATGCTCCTCACCTCAAACTAACACAGCACGCAAACTACCTATCACCCTCAAACTCACCCACCACCCCAATCTCACCCATCACCCCAAACTGACTCATCATGCCAAACTGACCCATCACCCTCAAACTGACGCATCACCCCCAAACTGTTCCATCACCCCCAAACTGACCCATCACCGCAAGCTGAACCATCACCCCAAACTGAACCATCACCCCAAACTGACCCATCACACCAAATTGACCCATCACCCAAACCGACCTATCACCCCCAAACTGACCCATCACCCTAAAGTGACCCATCACCCACAAAATGACCCATCACCCACAAACAGACCCATCACCACAAACTGACCCATTACACAAACTGAACGATCACCTCCAAACTGACCGATCAGCCACAAACTGACCCATCACGCACAAACTGACCCATCACCCCATACTCATCCATCACACCCAAACTCACCCATCACTCAAACTGACCCATCACCCACAAACTGACCCAGCACCCCAAACTGTACCATCATCCCAAATTGACCCATCACCCCAAAATGACTCATCACCCTAAACTGACTCATCACCTCAAACTGACGCATCACCCCAAACTAACCCATTACCCCAAACTGACAGATCACTGCAAACTGATCTTATTACCACAAACTAATCCATCACCCCAAACTTACTTAACTTTATAAACTGACCCATCACCCAAAACTGACCCATCACTTCAAGCTGACCCACCACTATATACAGACCCATCACGCCAAACTAATCAATCACCCAAAATGACTCATCACCCCAACTAACCCAGAACCCCAAACTGACCCATTACGCCCAAACTGACCCATCACTCCAAACTGATCAATCACATACAAACTGAGCCATCACCAACAAGCTGATCCATCACCCCAAATCGACACATCATCCAAACTGACCCATCGCCCTCAAACTGACGCATCACCCCCAAACTGATCCAACACCCCCAAAATGACACATCGCCCAAAACTGAACCATCAGCCCAAACTGACTCATCACCCAAACCGAGCTATCACCACCAAACTGACCCATCACCCTAAAGTGACCCATCACCCACAAACTGAACCATCACCAACAAACATACCCATCAGACCAAACTGACCCATTACACAAAATGAACGATCACCTCCAAACTGACCGATCAGCCACAAACTGACTCATCACGCACAAACTGACCCATCACCCCAAACTCACCCATCACACCCAAACTGACACATCACTCAAACTGACCAATCATCCACAAACTGACCCATCACGCCAAACTGTACCATCATCCCATTTTGAACCATCACCCCAAACTGAACCATCACCCCAAACTGAACCATCACCCAAAACTGACCCATCACCCCAAACTGACTCATCACCAAAAACTGAGCCATCATCCAAAACTTACCCATCACCCCAAACTTACCAATCACCCAAAATGACTTATCACCCCAAACTAACCCATCACCCCAAACAGATCCATGACACACAAACTGAACCATAATCAACAAACTGATCCCTCATCCCAAAGTGACTCAGCACGCATATTACCCATCACCCTCAAACTGACCCACCACTCCAAACTGACTCATCACTCCAAACTGACTCATCATGCCAAACTGACCCATCATGCCAAACTGACCCAACACTCCAAACTGACCCATCACTCCTAAACTGACGCATCACCCCAAGCTGACCCACTACACCAAACTGACTCATTACCAAAACTGACCAATAACCTCAAACTGACCCATCACCCCAAGCTGACCCATCACCCCAAACTGACCCATCACCCCAAACGGACCCATCACCCCAAACTGACTCATCATGCCAAACTGACCCATCACCCCAAACTGAACCACCACTACAAACTGACCGATCACCCCAAACTGACCCATCTCCCGAAACTGATCCATCAACCCAAACTGATTCATCACGGCAAACTGACTCATCACCAAAAACTGACCCATCACCCCATGCTGACTTATCACCCAAAACTGACACATTACCCCATACTGACTCATCATCCCTAACTGACCCATCACCCCAAAACTGAAACTTCACCCACAAACTGAGGCATCACCCCAAACTGATTCATCACCAAAAACTGACTCATCACTCCAAATTGACTCATCACCCCAAACTGACCCATTACCCCAAACTGAACCATCACCGTAAATCGACTCATCACCCCAAACTGACTGATCACCCCAAACTGACCCATCACCAAAATCCGAACCAGCACCCTAAACTGACCCATCACCCCAAACTGACCCTTCATCCAAAATTGACCCATCACCAAAAACTGCCCCATCACACCAAACTATTCACCCACTCCAAACTGACCCAGCACCCACATCCTAACCCATCTCCCCAACGTGACACATCACCCCATACTGGCCCATCAACCCATAAAAATCCATCACACCAAACTGAATCATCACCCCAAACTGACCCATCACCCCATACTGAACAATCACCGCAAACTGACTCATCACCATAAACTGACCCATTACCCGAAATTGACCCATCACCCCAAACTGACTCATCACCCCAAACTGACCCATCACACACAAACTGATGCATCACCCCAAACTGATTCATCAAGAAAATCTTAGCCATCTCCGCAAGCTGACACATCACCCCAAACTGACCCATCAACCCAAACCGATACAGCACCCTAAACTGACTCATTACTCCAAACTGACCCATCACCAACAAACTGACCTACCTCCCACAAACTGATGCTTCACCCCAAACTGATTAATCAGCAAAAACTGATTCATCACCACAAACTGCCTCATTACCCCAAACTGACCCATTAACCCAAACTGATGCATCACTGCAAACTGACCTATTACGCCAAACTAACCCATCACCCCAAACTGACCCACCACTATAAACAGACCAATCACCCCAAACTAACCAATTCCCCAAAATGACTCATCACCCCAAACTGACCAATAACCTCAAACTTACCCATTACGCCCAAACTGACCCATCACTCCAAACTGATCCATCACACACAAATTGAGCCATCACCAACAAACTGACCAATCACCCCAAATCGACCCATCACCCAAACTGACCCATCACGCTCAAACTGACGCATCAGCCCCAAACTGATCCATCACCCTAAAATGACCAATCACCCTAAACTGAATCATCACCCCAAACTGACTCATCAGCCCAAACTGACCCATCACCCCAAACTGACCCATCACACCAAACTGACCCATCACCCAAACCGACCTATCACCCACAAACTGACCCATCACCCTAAAGTGACCCATCACCCACAAACTGATCATCACCCACACACAGACCCATCACCCCAAACTTACCCATTACACAAATTGAACGATCACCTCCAAACTGACCGATCAGCCACAAACTGACCCATCACGCACAAACTGACCCATCACCCCAAACTCACCCACCACACCCAAACTGAACCATTACTCAAACTGACCCATCACCCACAAACTGACCCATCACCCCAAACTGTACATCATCCCAAATTGACCCATCACCCCAAACTGACCTATCACCCCAAACTGACACACCACCCAAAACTGACTCATCACCGCAAACTGACTCATCACCCCAAATCGACCCATCACGCAAATTACCCATCACCCTCAAACTGACCCACCACTCCAAACTGACTCATCACTTGAAACTGACTCATCATGCCAAACTGACCCATCATGCCAAACTGACCCAACACTCCAAACTGACCCATCACTCCTAAACTGACGCATCACCCCTAGCTGACCCACTACCCCAAACTGACTCATCACCAAAACTGACCCATAACCTCAAACTGACCCATCACCGCAAACTGACCCATTACCACCAACTAACTCATCACCCTAAACTGACCCATCACCCCAAACTGAACCACCACTCCAAACTGACCGATCACCCCCAAACTGACCCATCTCCCGAAACTGATCCATCACCCCAAACTGAATCATCAAGGCAAACTGACTCCACCAAAAACTGACCCATGACCCCATGATGACTCATCAGCCAAAACTGACATCATCATCCCATACTGACTCATCTCCCAAAACTGACCCATCACCCCAAACTGACTCATCATCCCTAACTGACCCATCACCCCAAAACTGAAACTTCACCCACAAACTGAGGCATCTCCCCAAACTGATTCATCACCGTAAACTGACTCATCACCACAAACTAACTGATCACCCCAAAGTGACCCATCACCAAAATCCGAACCAGCACCCTAAACTGACCCATCACCCCAAACTGACCCTTCACCCGAAACAAATCCATCACACCAAACAGACTCATCAACCCAAACTGACCCATCACCCAAAACAGACCCACAACTATAAACAGACCAATCACCCCAAACGAACCAATTCCCCAAAATGACTCATCACCCCAAACTGACCCATAACCCCAAACTGACCCATTACGCCCAAACTGACCCATCACTCCAAACTGATCCATCACACACAAATTGAGCCATCACCAACAAACTGTCCCATCACCCCAAATCGACCCATCACCCAAACTGACCCATCACGCTCAAACTGAAGTATCACCCCCAAACTGATCCATCACCCCTAAAATGACCAATCACCCCAAACTGAACAATCACTCCAAACTGACTCATCAGCCCAAACTGACTCTTCACCCCAAACTGACTCATCAGCCCAAACTGACCCATCACCCCAAACTGACCCATCACACCAAACTGACCCATCACCCAAACTGAACGATCACCTCCAAACTGACGGATCAGCCACAAACTGACCCATCACGCACAAACTGACCCATCACCCCAAACTCACCCAACAGACCCAAACTGAACCATTACTCAAACTGACCCATCACCCACAAACTGACCCATCACCCCAAACTGTACCATCATCCCAAATTGACCAATCACCCCAAACTGACCCATCACCCCAAACTGACACACCACCCAAAACTGACTCATCACCCCAAACTGACCCATAACCCCAAACTGACCCATTACGCTCAAACTGACCCATCACTCCAAACTGATCCATCACACTCAAATTGAGCCATCACCAACAAACTGTCCCATCACCCCAAATCGACCCATCACCCAAACTGACCCATCACGCTCAAACTGACGCATCACCCCCAAACTGATCCATCACCCCTAAACTGACCAATCACCCCAAACTGAACCATCACCCCAAACTGACTCATCAGCCCAAACTGACTCTTCACCCCAAACTTAGTCATCAGCCCAAACTGACCCATCACCCCAAACTGACCCATCACACCAAACTGACCCATCACCCAAACTGAACGATCACCTCCAAACTGACGGATCAGCCACAAGCTGACCCATCACGCACAAATTGACCCATCAACCCAAACTCACCCACCAGACCCAAACTGAACCATGACTCAAACTGACCCATCACCCACAAACTGACCCATCACCCCAAACTGAACCATCATCCCAAATTGACCCATCACCCCAAACTGACCCATCACCCCAAACTGACACACCACCCAAAACTGACTCATCACCGCAAACTGACCCATCACATCAAACTGACTCATCACCCAAACCGAACTATCACCCCCAAACTGACCCATCACCCTAAAGTGACCCAGCACCCACAAACTGACTCATCACCAACAAACAGACTCATCACCCCAATCTGACCCATTGCACAAACTGAACGATGACCTCCAAACTGACCGATCAGCCACAAACTGACCCATCACGCAAAAACTGACACATCACCCAAAACTCACCCATCACACCCAAACTGACCCATCACTCAAACTGACCCATCACCCACAAAGTGACCCATCACCCCAAACTGTACCATCATCCCAAATTGAACCACCACCCCAAAATGACCCATCACACGAAACTGAACCATCACCCCAAACTGAACCATCACCCAAAACTGACCCATCACCCCAAACTGACTCATCACCAAAAACAGACACATCATCCAAAACTTACCCATCACCCCAAACTTACCAATCAACCAAAATGACTCATCACCCCAAACTAACCCATCACCCCAAACAGATCCATGCGACACAAACTGACCCATTATCAACAAACTGACTCATCATTTCAAACTGACCCATCACCCTCAAACTGACCCATCGCACCAATCTGAACCATCACCCCAAACTGACTCATCACCCCAAACTGACCCATTTCCCCAAATTCACTCATCACCCCAAACTAACCCATCACCCCAAACAGATCCATGACACGCAAACTGACCCATTATCAACAAATTGACTCATCATGCCAAACTGACCCATCACCCTCATTCTTACGTATCACCCCCAAACTGATCCATCACCCCCAAACTGACCCACCGCACCAATCTGAACCATCACCCCAAACTGACTCATCACCCCAAACTGACTCATCATGCCAACTGACCCATACATGCCAAACAAACCCAACACTCCAAACTGACCCACCACCACAAACTGACCCATCACCCCAAACTGACTCATCATGCCAAACTGACCCATCACCCTCATACTTACGTATCACCCCCAAACTGATCCATCACCCCCAAACTGACCCATCGCACCAATCTGAACCATCGCCCCAAACTGACTCATCACCCCAAACTGACTCTTCATGCCAAATGACCCATACATGCCAAACAAACCCAACACTCCAAATTGACCCATCACCCCGAAAATGACTTAAAACCCCAAACTAACCCATCACCCCAACCAGATCCATGACACACAAACCGGCCCATCATCAAAAACTGACCCATCACCCCAAACTGACCCAGTACGCAAACTACCCATCACCATCAAACTGACCCACCACCCCAATCTGACCCATCACCCCAAACTGATTCATCATGCTAAACTGAGCCATCACCCTCAAACTGACGCATCACCCCTAAACTGATCCATCACCCCCAAACTGACCCATCACCCCAAACTGAACCATCACCCCAAACTGACTCATCACCCCAAACTGACCCATCACCCCAAACTGACCCATCACACCAAATTGACCCATCACCCAAACCGACCTATCACCCCCAAACTGACCCATCAATTTAAAGTGACCCATCACCCACAAACTGACCCATCACCCACAAACAGACCCATAACCCCAAACTGACCCATTACACAAACTGAACGATAACCTCCAAACTGACCGATCCGCCACAAACTGACCCATCACGCACAAACTGACCCATCACCCCATACTCACCTATCACACCCAAACTCACCCATCACTCAAACTGACCGATCACCCACAAACTGACCCAGCACCCCAAACTGTACCATCATCCCAAATTGAACCAGCACCCCAAAATGACCCATCACCCTAAACTGACCCATTCGCCCAAACTGACAGATCACTGCAAACTGACCTATTACCCCAAATTAACCCATCACCCCGAACTAAATCAACTTCATCAACTGACCCATCACCCCAAACTGACCCTTCACCCCAAACTGACCACCACTATAAACGGACCCATCACGCCAAACAAACAATTCCCCCAAAATGACTCATCACCCCAAACTAACCCATAACTTCAAACTGACCCATCACTCGAAACTGATCCATCACACACAAACTGAGCCATCACCCACAAACTGACCCATCACCTCAAATCGACCCATTACCCAAACTGACCCATCACCCTCAAACTGACGCATCACCCCCAAACTGCTCCATCACCCCCAAAATGACCCATCACCCAAAACTGAACCATCAGCCCAAACTGACTCATCACCCAAACCGAGCTATCACCCCCAAACTGACCCATCACTCTAAAGTAACACTTCACCACAAACTGAACCATCACCCACAAACATACCCATCAACCCAAACTGACCCATTACACAAACTGAACGATCACCTCCAAACTGACCGATCAGCCACAAACTGACCCATCACGCGCAAACAGACCCCTCACCCAAACTCACCCATCACACCCAAACTGACCCATCACTCAAACTGACACATCACCCACAAACTGACCCATCACCCCAAACTGTGCCATCATCCCAAATTGAACCATCACCCCAAAATGACCCTTCACCCCAAACTGAACTATCACCCCAAACTGAACCATCACCTAAAACTGACCCATCACCCCAAACTGACTCATCACCAAAAACTGACCCATCATGCAAAACTTAAACATCACCGCAAACTTACCAATCACGCAAAATGACTTATCACCCCAAACTAACCCATCACCCCAAACAGATCCATGACACACAAACTGAACCATAATCAACAAACTGACCCATCATCCCAAAGTGACCCAGCACGCAAATTACCCATCACCCTCAAACTGACCCACCACTCCAAACTGACTCATCACTCCAAACTGACTCATCATGCCAAACTGACTCACATTCCAAACTGACCCAACACTCCAAACTGACCCATCACTCCTAAACTGACGCATCAACCCAAGCAGACCCACTACCCCAAACTGACCCATCACCCTAAAATGACCCATCTCCCACAAACTGACCCATCACCCACAAACAGACCCATCACCCCAAACTGACCCATTACACAAACTGAACGATCACCTCCAAACTGACCGATCCGCCACAAACTGACCCATCACGCACAAACTGACCCATCACCCCATACTCATCCATCACACCCAAACTCACACATTACTCAAACTGAGCCATCACCCACAAACTGACCCAGCACCCTAACTGTACGATCATCCCAAATTGACCCATCACCCCAAAATGACCCATCACCCAAAACTGACTCATCACCCCAAACTGACTCATCACCCCAAACTGATCCATGACACACAAACTGACCCATTATCAACAAACTGACTCATCATGCCAAACTGACCCATCACCCTCAAACTGACCCATCGCACCAATCTGAACCATCATCCCAAACTGACTCATCAACCCAAACTGACCCATTTCCCCAAATTCACTCATCACCCCAAACTAACCCATCACCCCAAACAGATCCATGACACACAAACTCACCCATTATCAACAAACTGACTCATCATGCCAAACTGACCCATCACCCTCAAACTTACGTATCACCTCCAAACTGATCCATCACCCCCAAACTGACCCATCGCACCAATCTGAACCATCACCCCAAACTGACTCATCACCCCAAACTGACCCATTTCCCCAAATTGATCCATCACGCAAAACTGATCCATCACCCAAACCGACCAATCACCCCCAAACTGACCCATCTCCCTAAAGTGACCCATCACGCACAAACTGACCCATCAACCCAAACTCACCCATCACACCCAAACTGATCCATCACTCAAACTGACCCATCACCCACAAACTGACCCATCACCCCCAAACTGACCCATCGCACCAATCTGAACCATCACCCCAAACTGACTCATCACCCCAAACTGACCCATTTCCCCAAATTGATCCATCACGCAAAACTGATCCATCACCCAAACCGACCAATCACCCCCAAACTGACCCATCTCCCTAAAGTGACCCATCACGCACAAACTGACCCATCAACCCAAACTCACCCATCACACCCAAACTGATCCATCACTCAAACTGACCCATCACCCACAAACTGACCCATCACCCCAAACTGTACCATCATCCCAAATTGACCCATCACCCCAAAGTGACCCATCACCCTAAATTGACTCATCACCCCAAACTGACCCATCACAACAAATTGACTCATCACCCAAAACTGACCCATCACCCCAAACTGACTCATCACACAAAACTGACTCATCTCCGCAAACTGACTCATCACACCAAATTGATCCATCACCCTCAAACTGACGCATCACCCCCAAACTGATCCATCACCCCCAAAATGACCCAACACCCCAAACTTAACCCTCACCCCAAACTGACTCATCGCCCCAAACTGACCCATCACCCCAAACTGTACCATCATCCCAAATTGAACCATCACCCAAAATGACCCATCACGCCAAACTGAACCATCACCCCAAACTGAACCATCACCCAAAACTGACCCATTACCCCAAACTGAATCATCACCAAAAACTGACCCATCATCCAAAATTTACCCATCACCCCAAACTTACCAATCACCCAAAATGACTTATCACACCAAACTAACCCATCACCCCAAACAGATCCATGACACACAAACTGAACCATAATCAACAAACTGACCCATCATCCCAAAGTGACCCAGCACGCAAATTACCCATCACCCTCAAACTGACCCACCACTCCAAACTGACTCATCACTCCAAACTGACTCATCATGCCAAACTGACTCACATTCCAAACTGACCCAACACTCCAAACTGACCCATCACTCCTAAACTGACGCATCAACCCAAGCAGACCCACTACCCCAAACTGACCCATCACCCTAAAATGACCCATCTCCCACAAACTGACCCATCACCCACAAACAGACCCATCACCCCAAACTGACCCATTACACAAACTGAACGATCACCTCCAAACTGACCGATCCGCCACAAACTGACCCATCACGCACAAACTGACCCATCACCCCATACTCATCCATCACAACCAAACTCACACATTACTCAAACTGAGCCATCACCCACAAACTGACCCAGCACCCTAACTGTACCATCATCCCAAATTGACCCATCACCCCAAAATGACCCATCACCCAAAACTGACTCATCACCCCAAACTGACTCATCACCCCAAACTGATCCATGACACACAAACTGACCCATTATCAACAAACTGACTCATCATGCCAAACTGACCCATCACCCTCAAACTGACCCATCGCACCAATCTGAACCATCATCCCAAACTGACTCATCAACCCAAACTGACCCATTTCCCCAAATTCACTCATCACCCCAAACTAACCCATCACCCCAAACAGATCCATGACACACAAACTCATCCATTATCAACAAACTGACTCATCATGCCAAACTGACCCATCACCCTCAAACTTACGTATCACCTCCAAACTGATCCATCACCCCCAAACTGACCCATCGCACCAATCTGAACCATCACCCCAAACTGACTCATCACCCCAAACTGACCCATTTCCCCAAATTGATCCATCACGCAAAACTGATCCATCACCCAAACCGACCAATCACCCCCAAACTGACCCATCTCCCTAAAGTGACCCATCACGCACAAACTGACCCATCAACCCAAACTCACCCATCACACCCAAACTGATCCATCACTCAAACTGACCCATCACCAACAAACTGACCCATCACCCCCAAACTGACCCATCGCACCAATCTGAACCATCACCCCAAACTGACTCATCACCCCAAACTGACCCATTTCCCCAAATTGATCCATCACGCAAAACTGATCCATCACCCAAACCGACCAATCACCCCCAAACTGACCCATCTCCCTAAAGTGACCCATCACGCACAAACTGACCCATCAACCCAAACTCACCCATCACACCCAAACTGATCCATCACTCAAACTGACCCATCACCCACAAACTGACCCATCACCCCAAACTGTACCATCATCCCAAATTGACCCATCACCCCAAAGTGACCCATCACCCTAAATTGACTCATCACCCCAAACTGACCCATCACAACAAATTGACTCATCACCCAAAACTGACCCATCACCCCAAACTGACTCATCACACAAAACTGACTCATCTCCGCAAACTGACTCATCACACCAAATTGATCCATCACCCTCAAACTGACGCATCACCCCCAAACTGATCCATCACCCCCAAAATGACCCAACACCCCAAACTTAACCCTCACCCCAAACTGACTCATCGCCCCAAACTGACCCATCACCCCAAACTGTACCATCATCCCAAATTGAACCATCACCCAAAATGACCCATCACGCCAAACTGAACCATCACCCCAAACTGAACCATCACCCAAAACTGACCCATTACCCCAAACTGAATCATCACCAAAAACTGACCCATCATCCAAAATTTACCCATCACCCCAAACTTACCAATCACCCAAAATGACTTATCACACCAAACTAACCCATCACCCCAAACAGATCCATGACACACAAACTGAACCATAATCAACAAACTGACCCATCATCCCAAAGTGACCCAGCACGCAAATTACCCATCACCCTCAAACTGACCCACCACTCCAAACTGACTCATCACTCCAAACTGACTCATCATGCCAAACTGACTCACATTCCAAACTGACCCAACACTCCAAACTGACCCATCACTCCTAAACTGACGCATCA
This sequence comes from Pristiophorus japonicus, assembly GCF_044704955.1. Lineage (NCBI taxonomy): Eukaryota > Metazoa > Chordata > Chondrichthyes > Pristiophoridae > Pristiophorus > Pristiophorus japonicus. The sequence continues at coordinate 10,498,053 of NW_027252668.1, read as the reverse complement.
ACCCAAGCAGACCCACTACCCCAAACTGACCCATCACCCTAAAATGACCCATCTCCCACAAACTGACCCATCACCCACAAACAGACCCATCACCCCAAACTGACCCATTACACAAACTGAACGATCACCTCCAAACTGACCGATCCGCCACAAACTGACCCATCACGCACAAACTGACCCATCACCCCATACTCATCCATCACAACCAAACTCACACATTACTCAAACTGAGCCATCACCCACAAACTGACCCAGCACCCTAACTGTACCATCATCCCAAATTGACCCATCACCCCAAAATGACCCATCACCCAAAACTGACTCATCACCCCAAACTGACTCATCACCCCAAACTGATCCATGACACACAAACTGACCCATTATCAACAAACTGACTCATCATGCCAAACTGACCCATCACCCTCAAACTGACCCATCGCACCAATCTGAACCATCATCCCAAACTGACTCATCAACCCAAACTGACCCATTTCCCCAAATTCACTCATCACCCCAAACTAACCCATCACCCCAAACAGATCCATGACACACAAACTCATCCATTATCAACAAACTGACTCATCATGCCAAACTGACCCATCACCCTCAAACTTACGTATCACCTCCAAACTGATCCATCACCCCCAAACTGACCCATCGCACCAATCTGAACCATCACCCCAAACTGACTCATCACCCCAAACTGACCCATTTCCCCAAATTGATCCATCACGCAAAACTGATCCATCACCCAAACCGACCAATCACCCCCAAACTGACCCATCTCCCTAAAGTGACCCATCACGCACAAACTGACCCATCAACCCAAACTCACCCATCACACCCAAACTGATCCATCACTCAAACTGACCCATCACCAACAAACTGACCCATCACCCCCAAACTGACCCATCGCACCAATCTGAACCATCACCCCAAACTGACTCATCACCCCAAACTGACCCATTTCCCCAAATTGATCCATCACGCAAAACTGATCCATCACCCAAACCGACCAATCACCCCCAAACTGACCCATCTCCCTAAAGTGACCCATCACGCACAAACTGACCCATCAACCCAAACTCACCCATCACACCCAAACTGATCCATCACTCAAACTGACCCATCACCCACAAACTGACCCATCACCCCAAACTGTACCATCATCCCAAATTGACCCATCACCCCAAAGTGACCCATCACCCTAAATTGACTCATCACCCCAAACTGACCCATCACCACAAATTGACTCATCACCCAAAACTGACCCATCACCCCAAACTGACTCATCACCCAAAACTGACTCATCTCCGCAAACTGACTCATCACACCAAATTGATCCATCACCCTCAAACTGACGCATCACCCCCAAACTGATCCATCACCCCCAAAATGACCCAACACCCCAAACTTAACCCTCACCCCAAACTGACTCATCGCCCCAAACTGACCCATCACCCCAAACTGTACCATCATCCCAAATTGAACCATCACCCAAAATGACCCATCACGCCAAACTGAACCATCACCCCAAACTGAACCATCACCCAAAACTGACCCATTACCCCAAACTGAATCATCACCAAAAACTGACCCATCATCCAAAATTTACCCATCACCCCAAACTTACCAATCACCCAAAATGACTTATCACACCAAACTAACCCATCACCCCAAACAGATCCATGACACACAAACTGACCCATCATCAACAAACTGACCCATCACCCCAAACTGACCCAGCACGCAAACTACCCATCACCTTCAAGCTGACCCACCACACCAAACTGACCCATCACCGCAAACTGACTGATCATGCCAAACTGACCCATCACCATCAAACTGACGCATCACCCCCAAACTGATCCATCACCCCCAAACTGACTCATCAACCCAAAGTAAATCATCACTCCAAACTGACCCATCACCCCAAACATACCCAGCACCCTAAACTGACTCATTACCGCAAACTGACCCATCACCCCAAAACTGACCCATCTCCCACAAACTGATGCTTTACCCCAATCTGATTCATCAGCAAAAACTGATCCATCACCCCAAACTGACTCATCATCAAAAACTGACCCATCATACAAAACTTACCCATCACCCCAAACTTACCAATCACCCAAAATGACTTATCACCCCAAACTAACCCATCACCCCAAACTTATCCATGACACACAAACTGACCCATCAACTACAAACTGACCCATCACCCCAAACTGAGCCAGCACGCAAACTATCCATCACCCTCAAACTGACCCACCATCGCAAACTGACTCATCACCCCAAACTGACTCATCATGCCAACTGACCCATACATGCCAAACAAATCCAACACTCCAAACTGACCCATTACCCCGAAAATGACTTAAAACCCCAAAGTAACCCATCACCCCAACCAGGTCCATGACACACAAACCGGCCCATCATCAACAAACTGACCCATCACCCCAAATTGACCCAGTACGCAAACTACCCATCACCATCAAACTGACCCACCACCCCAATCTGACCCATCACCCCAAACTGATTCATCATGCCAAACTGAGCCATCACCCTCAAACTGACGCATCACCCCTAAACTGATCCATCACCCCCAAACTGACCCATCACCCCAAACTGAACCATCACCCCAAACTGACTCATCACCCCAAACTGACCCATCACCCCAAACTGACCCATCACACCAAATTGACCCATCACCCAAACCGACCTATCACCCCCAAACTGTCCCATCAATTTAAAGTGACCCATCACCCACAAACTGACCCATCACCCAGAAACAGACCCATCACCCCAAATTGACCCATTACACAAACTGAACGATCACCTCCAAACTGACCGATCCGCCACAAACTGACCCATCACGCACAAACTGACCCATCTCCCCATATTCACCTATCACACCCAAACTCACCCATCACTCAAACTGACCCATCACCCACAAACTGACCCAGCACCCCAAACTGTACCATCATCCCAAATTGAACCAGCACCCCAAAATGACCCATCACCCTAAACTGACCCATTACCCCAAACTGACAGATCACTGCAAACTGACCTATTACCCCAAATTAACCCATCACCCCGAACTAACTCAACTTCATCAACTGACCCATCACCCCAAACTGACCCTTCACCCCAAACTGACCCACCACTATAAACAGACCCATCACGCCAAACAAACAATTCCCCCAAAATGACTAATCACCCTAAACTAACCCATAACCTGAAACTGACCCATCACTCGAAACTGATCCATCACACACAAACTGAGCCATCACTAACAAACTGACCCATCACCTCAAATCGACCCATCACCCAAACTGACCCATCACCCTCAAACTGACGCATCATCCCCAAACTGATCCATCACCCCCAAAATGACCCATCACCCAAATCTGAACCATCAGCCCAAACTGACTCATCACCCAAACCGAGCTATCACACCCAAACTGACCCATCACCCTAATGTGACCCATCACCCACAAACGGAACCATCACCCCAAACTGTACCATCATCCCAAATTGAACCATCACCCCAAAATGACCCTTCACCCCAAACTGAACTATCACCCCAAACTGAACCATCACCTAAAACTGACCCATCACCCCAAACTGACTCATCACCAAAAACTGACCCATCATGCAAAACTTACCCATCACCGCAAACTTACCAATCACCCAAAATGACTTATCACCCCAAATTAACCCATCACCCCAAACAGATCCATGACACACAAACTGAACCACAATCAACAAAGTGACCCATCATCTCAAAGTGACCCTGCACGCAAATTACCCATCACCCTCAAACTGACCCACCACTCCAAACTGACTCATCACTCCAAACTGACTCATCATGCCAAACTGACTCACATTCCAAACTGACCCAACACTCCAAACTGACCCATCACTCCTAAACTGACGCATCAGCCCAAGCAGACCCACTACCCGAAACTGACCCATCACCCTAAAGTGACCCATCACCCACAAACTGACCCATCACCCAAAACTGAACCATCAGCCCAAACTGACTCATCACCCAAACCGAGCTATCACCCCCAAACTGACCCATCACCCTAAAGTGACCCATCACCCACAAACTGAACCATCACCCACAAACATACACATCAGACCAAACTGACCCATTACACAAACTGAACGATCACCTCCAAACTGACCGATCAGCCGCAAACTGACCCATCACGCACAAACAGACCCATCACCCCAAACTCACCCATCACACCCAAACTGACCCATCACTCAAACTGACCCATCACCCACAAACTGACCCATCACCCCAAACTGTACCATCAACCCAAGTTGAACCATCACCCCAAAATGACCCATCACCCCAAAACTGACTCATCACCCCAAACTGACCCATTACCCCAAACTGACAGATCACTGCAAACTGACCTATTACCCCAAACTAACCCATCACCCCAAACTGACTCAACTTCATTAACTGACCCATCACCCTAAACTGACAAATCACCCCAAACTGACCCACCACTATAAACAGACCCATCACGCCAAACTAACAAATCACCCAAACTGACCCATCACCCTCAAACTGACGGATCACCCCCAAACTGATCCATCACCCCCAAAATGACCCATCACCCAAAACTGAACCATCAGCCCAAACTGACTCATCACCCAAACCGAGCTATCACCCCCAAACTGACCCATCACCCTAAAGTGACCCATCACCCACAAACTGAACCATCACCCACAAACATACCCATCAGACCAAACTGACCCATTACACAAACTGAACGATCACCTCCAAACTGACCGATCAGCCACAAACTGACCCATCACGCACAAACAGACCCATCACCCCAAACTCACCCATCACACCCAAACTGACCCATCACTCAATCTGAACCATCACCCCAAACTGACTCATCACCCCAAACTGACCCATTTCCCCAAATTGATCCATCACGCAAAACTGATCCATCACCCAAACCGAACAATCACCCCCAAACTGACCCATCTCCCTAAAGTGACCCATCACGCACAAACTGACCCATCATCCCAAACTCACCCATCACACCCAAACTGATCCATCACTCAAACTGACCCATCACCCACAAACTGACCCATCACCCACAAACTGACCCATCACCCCAAACTGTACCATCATCCCAAGTTGAACCATCACCCCAAAATGACCCTTCACCCCAAACTGAACCATCACCCCAAACTGAACCATCACCCAAAACTGACCCATCACCCCAAACTGATTCATCACCAAAAACTGACCCATCATCCAAAACTTACCCATCACCCGAAACTTACCAATCACCCAAAATGACTTATCACCCCAAACTAACCCATCACCACAAACAGATCCATGACACACAAACTGAATCATAATCAACAAACTGACCCATCATCCCAAAGTGACCCAGCACGCAAATTACCCATCACCGTCAGACTGACCCACCACTCCAAACTGACTCATCACTCCAAACTGACTCATCATGCCAAACTGACTCACATTCCAAACTGACCCAACACTCCAAACTGACCCATCACTCCTAAACTGACGGATCAGCCCAAGCAGACCCACTACCCCAAACTGACCCATCACCCTAAAGTGACCCATCTCCCACAAACTGACCCATCACCCACAAACAGACCCATCACCCCAAACTGATCCATTACACAAACTGAACGATCACCTCCAAACTGACCGATCCGCCACAAACTGACCCATCACGCACAAACTGACCCATCACCCCATACTCATCCATCACACCCAAACTCACACATCACTCAAACTGAGCCATCACCCACAAACTGACCCAGCACCCAAACTGTACCATCATCCCAAATTGACCCATCACCCCAAAATGACCCATCACCCTAAACTGACTCATCACCCCAAACTGACTCATTACCCCAAACTGACCCATTACCACAAACTGACAGAACACTGCAAACTGACCTATTACCCCAACCTAACCCATCACCCCAAACTGACAAATCAACCCAAACTGACCCACCACTATAAACTCACCCATCACGCCAAACTAGCACATCCCCCAAAATGACTCATCACCCCAAACTATCCTATAACCCCAAACTGACCCATTACGCCCAAACTGGCCCATCACTCGAAACTGATCCATCACACACAAACTGAGCCATCACCAACAAACTGACCCATCACCTCAAATCGACCCATCACCCAAACTGACCCATCACCCTCAAACTGACGGATCACCCCCAAACTGATCCATCACCCCCAAAATGACCCATCACCCAAAACTGAACCATCAGCCCAAACTGACTCATCACCCAAACCGAGCTATCACCCCCAAACTGACCCATCACCCTAAAGTGTCCCATCACCCACAAACTGAACCATCACCCACAAACATACCCATCAGACCAAACTGACCCATTACACAAACTGAACGATCACCTCCAAACTGACCGATCAGCCACAAACTGACCCACCACGCACAAACAGACCCACCACCCCAAACTCACCCATCACACCCAAACTGACCCATCACTCAAACTGACCCATCACCCACAAACTGACCCATCACCCCAAACTGTACCATCATCCCAAGTTGAACCATCACCCCAAAATGACCCTTCACCCCAAACTGAACCATCACCCCAAACTGAACCATCACCCAAAACTGACCCATCACCGCAAACTGACCCATCAACCCATACTGACCCATCACCAAAAATTGACCCATTACCCCAAACTGACTCATCACCCAAAACTGACCCATCACACCAAACTGACTCATCACCCCAAACTGACCCATCACACAAAAACTTACGCATCACCCCAAACTGATTCATCAAGAAATTCTGAGCCATCTCCGCAAGCTGACTCATCACCCCAAACTGAACCATCAACCCAAACCGATACAGCACCCTAAACTGACTCAATACTGCAAACTGACCCATCACCACCAAACTGACCCATCTCCCACAAACTGATGCTTCACCCCAAACTGATTAATCAGCAAAAACTGATTCATCACCAGAAACTGATTCATTACCCCAAACTGACCCAGTAACCCAAACTGACACATCACTGCAAACTGACCTATTACCCAAACTAACCCATCACCACAAACTGACTCAACTTCATAAACTGACCCATCACCCCAAACTGACCCAACACGCCAAACAGACCCACCACTATAAACAGACCCATCACCCCAAACTAACCAATTCCCCAAAATGACTCATCATCCCAAACTGACCCACAACCACAAACTGACCCATTACGCCCAAACTGACCCATCACTCCAAACTGATCCATCACACACAAACTGAGCCATCAACAACAAACTGACCCATCACCCCAAATCGACCCATCACGCAACCTGACCGATCACCCTCAAACTGACGCATTATCCCCAAACTGATCCTTCACCCCCAAAATGACCCATCACCCCAAATTCAACCTTCACTCAAACTGACCCATCACCCAGAACCTGACCCATCACCCCAAACTGTAAATCATCCAAATTGACCCATCACCCCAAAATGACCCATCACCCCAAACTGAACCATCACCCAAAACTGACCCATCACCCCAAACTGACTCATCACCAAAAACTGACCCATCATCCAAAACTTACCCATCACCCGAAACTTACCAATCACCCAAAATGACTTATCACCCCAACTAACCCATCACCCCAAACAGATCTATGACACACAAACTGAATCATAATCAACAAACTGACCCATCATCCCAAAGTGACCCAGCACGCAAATTACCCATCACCCTCAAACTGACCCACCACTCCAAACTGACTCATCACTCCAAACTGACTCATCATGTCAAACTGACTCACATTCCAAATTGACCCAACACTCCAAACTGACCCATCACTCCTAATCTGACGCATCACCCCAAGCTGACCCACTACCCCAAACTGACTCATCACCAAAACTGACCCATTACCTCAAACTGACCCATCACCGCAAACTGACCCATTACCACAAACTAACCCATCACCCCATACTGACCCATCACCCCAAACTGTCCCATCACGCCAAACTGACCCATCACCACAAACTGAACCACCACTCCTAAACTGACCGATCACCCCCAAACTGACCCATCACCCGAAACTGATCCATCACCCCAAACTGCTTCATCACGGCAAACTGACTCATCACCAAAAACTGACTCATCCCCCATACTGACTCATCACCCAAAACTGACACATCACCCCATATTGACTCATCTCCCAAAACTGAACCATCACCCCAAACTGACTCATCATCCCTAACTGACCCATCAACCCAAAACTGACACATCACCCACAAACTGAGGCATCACCCTAAACTGATTCATCACCAAAAACTGACTCATCACCCCAAACTGACTGATCACCCCAAACTGGCCCATCACCAAAATTCGAATCAGCACCCTAAACTGACCCTTCACCCAAAACTGACCCATCACCAAAAATTGCCACATCACACCAAACTATCCCACCGCTCCAAACTGACCCAGCACCCACAACCTAACCCATCACCCCAACGTGACACATCACCCCATACTGGCCCATCACCCCAAACAAATCCATCACACCAAACTGATTCATCACCGCAAACTGACCCATCAACCCATACTGACCCATCACCAAAAATTGACCCATTACCCCAAACTGACTCATCACCCAAAACTGACCCATCACACCAAACTGACTCATCACCCCAAACTGACCCATCACACAAAAACTTACGCATCACCCCAAACTGATTCATCAAGAAATTCTGAGCCACTCCGCAAGCTGACTCATCACCCCAAACTGATTCATCATTCCAAACTGATCCATCATCCCAAAACTGACACATCACCCACAAACTGACGCATCACCCCAAACTGATTCATCACCAAAAACTGACTCATCACCACAAATTGACTCATCACCCCAAACTGACCCATTAACCCAAACTGACCCATCACCGTAAACTGATTCATCACCCCCAACTGACTGATCACCCCAAACTGACCCATCACCAAAATCCGAACCAGCACCCTAAACTGACCCATCACCCCAAACTGACCCTTCACCCAAAACTGACCCATCACCAAAAAATGCCCCATCACACCAAACTGTCCCACCACTCCAAACTGACCCAACACCCACAAACTAACACATCACCCTAAAGTGCCATATCACCCCATACTGGCCCATCACCCCAAACAAATCCATCACACCAAACTGACTCATCACCCCAAACTGACCCATCACCCCATACTGACCCATCACCGCAAATTGACTCATCACCGCAAACTGACCCATTACCCGACACTGACCCATCACCCCAAACTGACTCATCACCCCAAACTGACCCATCACACACAAACTGACGCATCACCCCAAACTGATTCATCAAGAAAATCTGAGCCATCTCCGCAAGCTGACTCATCACCCCAAACTGACCCATCAACCCAAACCAACACAGCACCCTAAACTGACTCATTACTCCAAACTGACCCATCACCACCAAACTGACCCATCTCCCACAAACTGATGCTTCACCCCAAACTGATTAATCAGCAAAAACTGATTCATCACCACAAACTGATTCATTACTGCTAACTAACCCATTACCCAAAACTGACACATCACTGCAAACTGACCCATTACCCCAAACTGACCCATCACCCCTAACGGACCCACCACCCTAAACTGACCCATCACCCCAAAGTAACATTCGCCCAAAATGACTCATCACCCCAAACGAACCCATCACCCCTAACTGACCCATTACGCCCAAACTGACCCATCACTCCAAACTGACCGGTCACACACAACCTGACCCATCTCCCGAAACTGACACATCAGCGCCAACTGATTCATCACCCCAAACTGACTCAGCACCCAAAACTGACACATCACCACATACTGAGTCATCTCCCAAAACTGACCCAGCACTCCAAACTGACTCATCGTTCCAAACTGACCCATCACCCCAAAAAAGACCCATCTCCCGCAAACTGACGCATCACCCCAAACTGATTCATCACCAAAAACTGATCCATCACCCCAAACTGACTCATCACCCCAAACTGACCCATCACACACAAACTGACGCATCACCCCAAACTGATTCATCAAGAAAATCTGAGCCATCTCCGCAAGCTGACTCATCACCCCAAACTGACCCATCAACCCAAACCAACACAGCACCCTAAACTGACTCATTACTCCAAACTGACCCATCACCACCAAACTGACCCATCTCCCACAAACTGATGCTTCACCCCAAACTGATTAATCAGCAAAAACTGATTCATCACCACAAACTGATTCATTACTGCTAACTAACCCATTACCCAAAACTGACACATCACTGCAAACTGACCCATTACCCCAAACTGACCCATCACCCCTAACGGACCCACCACCCTAAACTGACCCATCACCCCAAAGTAACATTCGCCCAAAATGACTCATCACCCCAAACGAACCCATCACCCCTAACTGACCCATTACGCCCAAACTGACCCATCACTCCAAACTGACCGGTCACACACAACCTGACCCATCTCCCGAAACTGACACATCAGCGCCAACTGATTCATCACCCCAAACTGACTCAGCACCCAAAACTGACACATCACCACATACTGAGTCATCTCCCAAAACTGACCCAGCACTCCAAACTGACTCATCGTTCCAAACTGACCCATCACCCCAAAAAAGACCCATCTCCCGCAAACTGACGCATCACCCCAAACTGATTCATCACCAAAAACTGATCCATCACCCCAAACTGACTCATCACCCCAAACATCCCATTTCCCCAAACTGACCTATCACCGCAAACTGACCCATTACCCCAAACTAACCCATCACCGCAAACTGTCTCATCACACCAAACAGACCGATCACCCCCAAACCGAACTATCACCCAGAAACAGACGCATCACCTAAACTGATTCATCACCAAAAACTGATCCATCACCCCAAATTGATTCATCACCCCAAACTGACCCATCACCCCAATCCGACCCAGCACCCTAGCGTGACCCATCACCCCAAACTGTCACTTCACCCCAAACTGACCCATCACCAAAAACTGTCCCATCACCCCAAACTGACACTTCACCCCAAGCTGACCCATCACCAAAAACTGTCCCATCACCCCAAACTGTCCCATCACCCCAGACTGACGCATCACCCACAAACTAACCCATCACCCCAAAATGACTCGTCACCAAAAACTGACCCACAACCCCAAACTGACTCATCACCCAAAACTGACACATCACCACATACTGACTCATCTCCCAAAACTGACCCATCACTCCAAACTGACTCATCATTCCAAACTGACCCATCACCCCAAAACTGACCCATCTCCCGCAAACTGACGCATCACCCCAAACTGATTCATCACCAAAAACTGATCCATCACCCCAAACTGACTCATCACCCCAAACATCCCATTTCCCCAAACTGACCTATCACCGCAAAATTACCCATTACCCCAAACTAACCCATCACCGCAAACTGTCTCATCACACCAAACAGACCGATCACCCCCAAACCGAATCATCACCCAGAAACTGACGTATCACCTAAACTGATTCATCACCAAAAATTGATCCATCACCCCAATTGGATTCATCACCTCATACTGACCTATCACACCAATCCGACCCAGCACCCTAAAGTGACCCATCACCCCAAACTGTCACTTCACCCCAAACTGACCCATCACCAAAAACTGGCCCATCACCCCAAACTGTCTCATCACTCCAAACTGACCCATCACCCACAAACTATCCCATCACGCCAACGTGACCCATCACCCTTTACTGACCCATCACCCCAAACTGACACTTCACCCCAAGCTGACCTATCACCAAAACTGTCCCATCAACCCAAACTGTCCCATCACCCCAAACTGACCCATCACCCACAAACTACCCCTCACCCGAACGTGACCCATCACCCTAAACTGACCCATTACACAAACTGAACGATCACCTCCAAACTGACGGATCAGCCTCAAACTGACCTGTCACGCACAAACTGACCCATCACCCCAAACTGATCATTCACACCCAAACTGACCCATCACTCAAACTGACCCTTCACCCAAAAACTGACCCATCACCATAAATGGTCCCATCATCGCAAATTGACCCATCACCCCAAAATGACCCATGACCCCAACCTAAACCATCACCCCAAATTGAACAATCACCCAAAACTGACCCATCCGCCCAAACTGACCCATCACCCTTAAACTGACTCATCACCAAAAACTGACCCATCATCCCAAACTTACCCATCACCCCAAACTTACCAATCACCCAAAATGACTTATCAGCCCAAACTAACCCATCACCCCAAACTGATCCATCACACAAAATCTGACCCATCATAAACAAACAGACCCATCACCCCAAACTGACCCAGCACGCAAACAACCCATCATCCTCAGAATGACCCACCACCCCAAACTGACCCTTCACCCCAAACACACTCATCATGGCAAACTGACCCATTACCCCAAACTGACGCAACACTCCAAACTGACCCATCACCCCCAAACTGACGCATCACCCCAAACTGACCCACTACCTCAAATGACTCATCACCAAAACTGACCCATAACCTCAAACTTACCCATCACCGCAAACTGTACCATTACCCCAAATGACACATCACCCCAAACTGACCCATCACCCCAAACTGACTCATCGCGCCAAACAGACCCATCACCCCAAACTGAACCACCACTTAAAACTGAACGATCACCCCCAAACTGACCCATCTCCCGAAACTAACCCATCACCCCAAACTGACTCATCACCTAAAAACTGACTCATCACCTAAAACTGCCCCATCACACCAAACTGTCCCATCACTCCAAACTGTCCCAGCACCTACAAACTAACCTATCACTCCAACGTGACATATCACCCCATACTGACCCATCACCCCATACTGACCCATCACTGCAAACTGACTCATCACCACAAACTGACACATTACCCGAAACTGACGCAACTCCCCAAACAAATCCATCACCCAAACTGACTAATCACCATAAATTGACCCATTACCCCAAACTGACCCATCACCCAAAAATGACTCATCACCCCAAACTGAGGCATCACCACAAACTGAACCATCACCCCAACCTGAATCATCTCCCAAAACTGATTCATCACCCCAAACTGACTCATCACTCCAAACTGACCCATCACCCACAAATTGACGCATCACACCGAACTGATTCATCTCCAAAATCTGAGCCATCTCCGCAAGCTGACTCATCTCCCCAAACTGAACCATCACCCCAAACCGACCGAGCATCCAAAACTGACTCATCACCGCAAACTGACACATCACCCCCAAACTGACCCATCTCCCACAAACTGATGCTTCACCCCAAACTGATTCATTAGCAAAAACGGATGCATCACCCCAAACTGACTCATCACCCCAAACTGACTCATCACCCCAAAACTGACACATTACCGCAAACTGACCCATAACTGCAAACTGACCTATTACCCCAAACTAAACCATCACCCCAAATTGACTCAACTTTACAACCTGACCCATCACCGCAAAATGACCCATCACCCCAAACAGAACCAACACCCGAAACTGACCAATCACCCCAAACTGTACCATCATCCCAAATTGAACCATCACCCCAAATTGACTCAACTTTACAACCTGACCCATCACCGCAAAATGACCCATCACCCCAAACAGAACCAACACCCGAAACTGACCAATCACCCCAAACTGTACCATCATCCCAAATTGAACCATCACCCCAAAATTACCCATCACCCCAAACTGAACCATCACCCCAAACTGAACCATCACCCAAAACTGACCCATCAGCCCAAACTGACTTATCACCAAAAACTGACCCAACATCCAAAACTTACCCCTCACCCCAAACAGATCCATGACACACAAACGACCCATCATCAACAAATTGACCCATCACCCCAAACTGACCCAGCATGCAAATTACCCATCACCCTCAAACTGACCCACCACCCCAAACTGACTCATCACCCCAAACTGACTCATCATGCCAAAGTGACCCATCATGCCAAACTGACAAACCACTCCAAACTGACCCATCACCCAAACACTGTCGCATCACCCCAAACTGACCCACTACCCCAAACTGACTCATCACCAAAACTGACCCATAACCTCAAACTGACCCATCACCGCAAACTGACCCATTACCACAAACTAATACATCAACCCAAACTGGCCCATCACCCAAATCTGACCCATCTCCCCATGCTGACTCATCACCCAAAACTGACACATCACCCCATAGTGACTCATCTCCCAAAACTAACCCATCACCCCAAACTGACTCATCATCACAAGCTGACCCATCACCCCACAACTGACACAACATCCACAAACTGACGCATCACCCCAAACTGATTCATCACCAAAAACTGACCCTTCACCCCAAATTGACTCAACACCCTAAACTGACCCATTAGCCCAAACTGACCCACCACCGCAAACTGACTCATCATCCCAAACTGACTGATCACCCCAAACCGACCCATCACGAAAATCCGACCCAGCACCCTAAACTGACCCATCACCCCAAACTGTCCCTTCACCCAAAACTGACCCATCACCAAAAACTGCCCCATCACACCAAACTGTGCCACCACTCCAAACTGACCCAGCACCCACAAACTAACCCATCACCCCAACGTGACACATCACCCCATACTGGTCCATCACCCCAAACTGACTCATCACCCCAAAATGAATCATCACCAAAATCTGACCCATAACCACAAACTGACTCATCACCCAAACTGACCCATCACACTAAACTGACTCATCACCCAAAACTGACGCTTCACCCTAAACTGACTCATCACCCCCAACTGAACCATCACACACAAACTTACGCATCACACCAAACTGATTCATCAAGAAAATCTGAGCCATCTCCGCAAGCTGACTAATTACCCCAAACTGACCCATCAACCCAAACCGACCCAGCACCCTAAACTGACTCATCACTCCAAACTGAACCATCACCCGCAAACTGACCCATCTCCCACAAACTGATGCTTCATCCCAAATTGATTAATCAGCAAAAACTGATTAATCACCAAAAACTGACTCCATGCCCCAAACTGACCCATTACCCCAAACTGACCCATCACTGCAAACTGACCAATCACCCATAACTAACCCATCACCCCTAACGGACCCACCACCCTAAACTGACCCATCACCCCAAAGTAACATTCACCCAAAATGACTCATCACCACAAACTAACCCATCTCCCCTAACTGTCTCATTGCGCCCAAACTGACCCATCACTCCAAACTGACCGGTGACACACAACCTGACCCATCTCCCGAAACTGACACATCAGCGCCAACTGATTCATCCCCACATACTGACTCATCTCCCAAAACTGACCCATCATTCCAAACTGACTTCTCATTCGAAACTGACCCATCTCCCGCAAACTGACGCATCACCCCAAACTGATAGATCACAAAAACTGATCCATCACCCCAAACTGACTCATCACCACAAACATCCCATTTCAGCAAACTGACCTATCACCGCAAACTGATCCATTACCGCAAACTAACCCATCACCGCAAACTGTCTCATCACACCAAACTGACCGATCACCCCCAAACCGAACTATCACCCAGAAATGGACGCATCACCCAAACTGATTCGTCACCAAAAACTGATCCATCACCCCAAATTGACTCATCACCCCAAACTGACCCATCACCCCAATCCGACCAAGCATCCTAAATAACCCATCACCCCAAACTGACACTTCACCCCAAACTGACCCATCACCAAAAACTGTCCCATCACCATAAACTGTCTCATCACCCCAAACTGACGCATCACCCACAAACTATCCCATCACCCACAAACTATCCCATCACCTCATACTGACCCATCACCCCAAACTGATACTTCACCCCAAACTGACCCACCACCAAAAACTGTCCCATCACCCCAAACTGTCCCATCACCCAAACCTGATCCATCACCCACAAACTAACCCATCACCCAATTGTGACCCATCATCCAAAACTTACCCATCACCCCAAACTTACCAATCACCCCAAATTGACTCATCACCCCAAACTGACCCATTACCCCAAACTGACCCACCACCGCAAACTGACTCATCATCGCAAACTGACTGATCACCCCAAACCGACCCATCACCAAAATCCGAACCAGCACCCAAAACTGACCCATCACCAAAAGCTGCCCCATCACACCAAACTGTGCCACCACTCCAAACTTACCCAGCACCCACAAACTAACCCATCACCCCAACGTGACACATCACCCCATATGGCCCATCACCCCAAACAAATCCAAAACCCCAAACTGACTCATCACCCCAAACTAACCCATCACCCCATACTGACCCATCACCGCAAAATGACTCATCACCACAAACCGATCCATTACCCGAAACTGACCCATCACGCCAAACTGACTCATCACCCCAAACTGAATCATCACCAAAAACTGACCCATAACCCCAAACTGACTCATAACCCCAAACTGACTCATCACCCAAACTGACCCATTACACCAAACTGACTCATCACCCAAAACTGACGCATCACCCTAAACTGACTCATCAAGAAAATCTGAGCCATCTCCGCAAGCTAACTCATCACCCCAAACTGACCCATCAACCCAAACCGACCCAGCAACTTAAACTGACTCATCAATCCAAACTGACCCATCACCCCCAAACTGACCCATCTCCCACAAACTGATGCTTCATCCCAAATTGATTAATCAGCAAAAACTGATTCATCACCAAAAATTGACTCATTACCCCAAACTGACCCAATACCCCAAATAACCCATCACTGCAAACTGACCCATCACCCCTAACTAGCCCATCACCCCTAACGGACCCACCACCCTAAACTGACCCATCACCCCAGAGTAACATTCACCCAAAATGACTCATCACCACAAACTAACCCATCTCCCCTAACTGTCCCATTACGCCCAAACTGACCCATCACTCCAAACTGACCGGTGACACACAAACTGACCCATCTCCCGAAACTGACTCATCAGCGCCAACTGATTCATCACCACATACTGCCTCATCTCCCAAAACTGACCCATCATTCCAAACTGACTCATCTTTCCAAACTGACCCATCTCACACAAACTGACGCATCACCCCAAACTGATTCATCACCAAAAACTCCATCACCCCAAACTGACTCATCACCACAAACATCCCATTTCGCCAAACTGATCTATCACCGCAAACTGACCTTACCCCAAACGAACCCATCACCGCAAAATGTCTCATCACACCAAACTGACCGATCACCCCCAAACCGAACTATCACCCAGAAACTGACTCATCACCTAAACTGATTCGTCACCAAAAACTGATCCATCACCCCAAATTGACTCATCACCTCAAACTGACCCATCACCCCAATCCGACCAAGCACCCTAAAGTGACCCATCACCCCAAACTGACACTTCACCCCAAACTGACCCATCACCAAAAACTGTCCCATCACCAAAAACTGTCCCATCACCATAAACTGTCTCATCACCCCAAACTGACGCATCACCCACAAACTATCCCATCACCCACAAACTATCCCATCACTCCATACTGACCCATCACCCCAAACTGATACTTCACCCCAAACTGACCCATCACCAAAAACTGTCCCATCACCCCAAACTGTCCCATCACCCAAAACTGATCCATCACCCACAAACTAAGCCATCACCCGAACATGACCCATTACCCCAAACTGACCCATTACACAAACTGAACGATCACCTCCAAACTGACCGATCAGCCACAAACTGACCCATCACCCCAAACTGACCCATCACACCCAAACTGACCCATCACTCAAACTGACCCATCACCCACAAACTGACCCATCACCACAAACTGTCCCATCATCACAAATTGAGCCATCACCACAAAATGACCCATCACCGCAAACTGAACCATCACCCCAAACTGAACCATCACCCAAGACTGACCCATCACCCCAAACTGACCCATCACGCCAACTTACCAATCCCCAAAATGACTTATCAACCCAAACTAACCCATCACCCCAAACAGATCAATGAGGCACAAACTGACCCATCATCAACAAACTGACCCATCACCCCAAACTGACGCAGCACGCAAACTGCCCATCACCCTCAAAGTGACCCACCACCCCAAACTGACCCATCACCCCAAACACACTCATCATGCCAAACTGACCCATCAACCCAAACTGAACCATCACTCCAAACTGACCCATCACCCCCAAACTGACGCATCACCCCAAACTGACCCAATACCTCAAACTGACTCATCACCAAAACTGACCCATAACCTCAAACTGAGCCATCACCGCAAACTGACCCATTACCCCAAACGAAACCATCACCCCAAACTGACACATCATCCCAAAATGACCCATCGCCCCCTAACCGATTTATCACCCAGAAACTGACGCATCATCTAAACTGATTCGTCACCAAAAACTGATTCATCACCCCAAACTGACCCATCACCCCAATCCGGCCCAGCACCCTAAAGTGACCCATCACCCTTACTGACACTTCATCCCAAACTGACCCATCACCAAAAACTTTCCCATCACCAAAAACTGTCTCATCACCCCAAACTGACCCATCACCCACAAACTATCCCATCAACCACAAACTATTCCATCACACCATACTGACCCATCACCCCAAACTGACACTTCACCCCAAACTGACCCATCACCAACAACTGTCCCATCACCCCAAACTGTCCCATCACCCCAAACTGATCCATCACCCACAAATTAACCCATCACCCGAACGTGACCCATCACCCAAACTGAACCATTACACAAACTGAACGATCACCTCCAAACAGACCGATCAGCCACAAACTGACCCATCGCGCACAAACTGACCCATCACCCCAAACTCACCCATCACACCAAAACTGACCCATCACTCAAACTGACCCATCACCCACAAACTGACCCATCACCCCAAACTGTCCCATCATCCAAAATTGACCCATCACCACAAAATGACCCATCACCCCAACCTGAACCATCACCCCAAATTAACAAACACCCAAAATGACTTATCACCCCAAACTAACGCATCACCCCAAACAGATCCAGGAGAGACAAACTGACCCATCATCAACAAACTGACACATCACCCCAAACTGACCCTGCACGCAAACTAACCATGTCCCTCAAACTGAACCACCACCTCAAACTGACCCATCATCCCAAACACACTCATCATGCCAAACTGACCCATCACCCCAAACTGACCCAACACTCCAAACTGACCCATCACCCCCAAACTGACGCATCACCCCAAACTGACCAACTACCTCAAACTGAACCACCACTTAAAACTGAACGATCACCCCCAAACTGACCCATCTTCCGAAACTGACCCATCACCCCAAACTGATTCATCACCCCAAACTCACCCATCACACCCAAAATGACCCATCACAGCCAAACTGACCCATCACCCACAAGCTGACCCATCACCCCAAACTGTACCATCATCCCAAATTGAACCATCACCCCAAACTGACCCATCACCCCAAACTGACTCATCACCCAAAACTGACTCATCACCGCAAACTGACTCATCACTCCAAACTGACCCATCACCCCAAACTGACCCAGCACCCTAAAATGACTCATTACCGCAAACTGACCCATCACCCCAAAACTGAACCATCCCCCCAAACTGAGCCATCACCCCAAACTGACTCATCGCGCCAAAGAGACCCATCACCCCAAACTGACTCATCAACAAAAACTGGCCTATCATCCCAAACTTACCCATCACTCCAAACTTACCAATCACCCAAAATGACTTATCACCCCAAACTAACGCATCACCCCAAACAGATCCATGAGACACAAACTGACCCATCATCAACAAACTGACCCATCACCCCAAACTGACCCAGCACGCAAACTACCCATCACCCTCAAACTGACCCAAAACCCCAAACTGACCCATCACCCCAAAAACACTCATCATGCCAAACTGACCCATCACCCCAAACTGACCCAACACTCCAAACTGATTCATCACATCCAAACTGACGCATCACCCCAAACTGACCAACTTCCTCAAACTGACTCATCACCAAAACTGACCCATAACCTCAAACTGACACATCTTCCGAAACTGACCCATCACCCCAAACTGATTCATCACCCCAAACTCACCCATCACACCCAAACTGACCCATCACAGTCAAACTGACCCATCACCCACAAACTGACCCATAACCCCAAAATGACCCATCACCCCAAACTGACTCATCTCCCAAAACCGACTCAGCACCGCAAACTGACTCATCACTCCTAACTGACCCATCACCCCAAACCGACCCAGCCCCCTAAAATGACTCATTACCGCAAACTGACCCATCACCCCAAAACTGACCCATCACCCCAAACTGACACATCATGCAAAACTGACTCATCACCCCAAACTGAACCACCACTCCAAACTGACCGATCAGCCCCAAATTGACCCATCTCCCGAAACTGACCCATCACCCCAAACTGATTCATCACCACAAACTGACTCATCACCAACAACTGACCCATCACCCCATGCCTGACTCATCACCCAAAACTGGCACATCATCCCATACTGACTCATCTCCCACAACTTACCGATCACCAACAAACTGTCGCATCACCCCAAACTGATTCATCACCAAAACCTGACCCATCGCCCCAAATTGACTCATCACCCCAAACTGACCCATTTCCCCAAACTGACCCATCACCGCAAACTGACGCATCACCCCCAAACTGATCTATCACCCCCAAAGTGACCCATCACCCCAAACAGATCCATGACAAACAAACTGACCCATCACCCAAAACTGACCCAGCACGCAAATACCCATCATCTTCAAGCTGACCCACCACCCCAAACTGACCTATCACCTCAAACTGACTCATCATGCCAAACTGACCCATCACCCTCAAACTGACGCATCACCCCCAAACTGATCCATCACCCACAAAGTAACCCATCACCCCAAACTAAACCATCACCCCAAACTGAATCATCACCCCAAACAGACCCATCACCCCAAACTGACCCATCACACCAAACTGATCCATCACCCAAACCGACCTATCACCCCCAAACTGACCCTTCACCCTAAAGTGACCCATCACCCACAAACTGACCATCACCCACAAAAAGACCCATCACCCCAAACTGACCCATTACACAAACTGAACGATTACCTCCAAAGTGACCGATCAGCCACAAACTCACCCGTCACGCGCAAACTGACCCATCACTCAAACTGACCCATCACCCACAAACTGACCCATCACCCACAAACTGAATCATCACCCCAAATTGACCCATCACCACAAACTGACCCATCATCCCAAACTGACCCATCACCGAAAAATGACTCATCACCGCAAACTGAATCATCACTCCAAACTGACCCATCACCCCAGATCGACCCAGCACCCTAAATTGACTCATCACCGCAAACTGACCCATCACCCGCAAAACCAACCCATCTCCCACAAACTGATGCTTCACCCCAAACTGATTCATCAGCAAAAACTGACCCATTACCCCAAACTGACACATCACCCAAAACTGATTCAACTTCATAAAGTGACCCATCACCCACAAACTGAACCATCACCCCAAACTGTCCCATCATCCCAAATTGATCCATCACCGCAAAATGACCCATCACCCCAAACTGAACCATCACCCCAAACTGAACCATCACCCAAAACTGACCCATCACCCCAAACTGACCCATCATCCCAAACTGACTCATCACCAAAAACTGACCTATCATCCCAAACTTACCCATCACCCCAAACTTACCAATAACCCAAAATGACTCATCACCCCAAACTAACGCATCACCCCAAACTGATCCATGAGACACAAACTGACCCATCATCAACAAACTGACCCTTCACCCCAAACTGACCCAGCACGCAAACTACCCATCACCCTCAAACTGACCCACCACCCCAAACTGACCCTCCACCCCAAACACACTCATCATGCCAAACTGACGCATCACCCCAAACTGACCAACTACCTCAAACTGACTCATCACCAAAACTGACCCATAACCTCAAACTGAGCCATCACCGCAAACTGACCAATTACCCCAAACTGAGCGATCACCCCAAACTGACCCATCACCCCAAACTGAACCACCATTAAAACTGAACGATCACCCCCAAACTGACCCATCTCCCGAAACTGACCAATCACCCCAAACTGATTCATCACCCCAAACTGACCCATCACCCCAAACTGATTCATCACCCCAAATTGACACATATCCCAAAAATGAACAATCACCCCTAACTGACTCATCATCACAAACTGACCCATCACACCAAAACTGACACATCACCCACAAAGTGATGCTTCAACCCATCCTGATTCATCACCAAAAACTGGCCCATCACCCCAAATTGACTCATCACCACAAACTGACCCATTACACCAAACTGACCCATCACCGCAAACTGACTCATCAACCCAAACTGACTTATCACCCCCAAACTTAATCATCACACACAAACTGACGCTACACCCCAAACTGACCCATCACCAAAATCCGACCCAGCACCCTAAACTGACCCATCCCGCCAAACTGACCCTTCACCCAAAACTGACCCATCACCAAAAACTGGTCCATCACACCAAAATGTCCCATCACACCAAACTGTCCCAGCACCCAAAAACTAACCCATTACCGCAACGTGACACATCACCACAAACTGACCCATCACCCCATCCTGACCCATCACTGCAAACTGACTCATCACCACAAACTGACCCATTACCCGAAACTGACGCATCACCCGAAACAAATCCATCACCCCAAACTGACTAACCACCACAAACTGACCCATTACCTCAAACTGACCCATCACCCCAAAATGACTCATCACCCCAAACTGAGGCATCACCACAAACTGACCCATCACCCCAACCTGAATCATCACCCAAAACTGACTCATTACCCCAAACTGACTCATCTCCCCAAACTGACCCATCACCCCAAACCGACCCAGCACCCTAAACTGACTCATCACCGCAAACTAACCCATCAGCCCAAATTGACTCAACTTCACAACCTGATACATCACCGCAAAATGACCCATCACTCCAAACAGACCCAACACCCTAAACTGACCAATCACCCCAAACTAACCAATCACACAAAATGACTGATCACGCCAAACTAACCCATTACCCCAATCTGACCCATTATGCGCAAACTGACTCATCACTGCAAACTGATCCATCACACACAAACTGACCCATCTGCAACAAACTGACCCATCACGCCAACTGACCCATCACCCAAACTGATCCATCACCCTCAAACTGACGCATCACCCCGAAACTGATCCATCACCCCCAAAATGACCCATCACCCCAAACTGAACCATCACCCCAAACTGACTCATCACCCCAAACTGGCCCATCATCCCAAACTGATCCATCACCCAAACCGACCTATCACCCTCAAACTGAGCCATCACCCTAAAGTGACCGATCACCCACAAATATACATATCACCCCAAACTGACCCATTACACAAACTGAACGATCACCTCCAAACTGACTCATCAGCCACAAACTGACATCACCAAAAACTGACCCATCACCCCAAACTGACCCATCACACCCAAACTCACCCATCACTCAAACTGACCCATCACCCAAAAACTGACCCATCACCCCAAACTGTCCCATCATCCCAAATTGACCCATCACCCCAAAATGACCCATCACCAAAAACTGAACCACCACCCCAAACTGAACCATCACCCAAAACTGACCCATCACCGCAAACTGACTCATCACCAAAAACTGACCCATCACCGCAAACTGACTCATCACCAAAAACTGACCCATCATCCCAAACTTACCCATCACCCTTACTAACCAATCACCCAAAATGACTTATCTCCCCAAACTAACCCAGCACCCCAAACTGATCCATCACACACAAATTGACCCATCATCAACATACTGACCCATCACCCCAAGCTGTCCCATCATCCCAAATTGATCCATCACCCCAAAATGACCCATCACCCAAAACTGAACCACCACCCCAAATTGAACCATCACCCAAAACTGACCCATCACCGCAAACTAAACCATCACCCAAAACTGAACCATCACCCAAAACTGACCCATCACCGCAAACTGACTCATCACCAAAAACTGACCCATCATCCCAAACTTACCCATCACCCTTACTAACCAATCACCCAAAATGACTTATCTCCCCAAACTAACCCAGCACCCCAAACTGATCCATCTCACACAAATTGACCCATCATCAACATACTGACCCATCACGCCAAACTGACCCAGCACGCAAACTGACCCATCACCCTCAACCTGACCCACCACCCAAACTGAAACATCACCACAAAGTGACCCATCATCCAAAAGTTACCCATCACCC
The DNA here is from genome assembly GCF_044704955.1 of Pristiophorus japonicus. Taxonomy (NCBI): domain Eukaryota; kingdom Metazoa; phylum Chordata; class Chondrichthyes; family Pristiophoridae; genus Pristiophorus; species Pristiophorus japonicus. The sequence goes on along the minus strand of NW_027252668.1, from coordinate 10,473,449 downwards.
TTACTAAACAATCACCCAAAATGACTTATCTCCCCAAACTAACCCAGCACCCCAAACTGATCCATCACACACAAATTGACCCATCATCAACATACTGACCCATCACGCCAAACTGACCCAGCACGCAAACTGACCCATCACCCTCAACCTGACCCACCACCCAAACTGAAACATCACCACAAAGTGACTCATCATGCCAAACTGACCCATCACCACAAACTGACCCAACACTCCAAACTGACACATCACCCCCAAACTGAAGCATCACCCCAAACTGACCCACTACCCCAAACTGACCTTTCACCAAAACTGACCCATAACCTCAAACTGACTCATCACCCAAGACTGGCCCATCACTCCAAACTGACTCATCACCCCAAACTGACTCATCACCCCAAACTGACCCATCACCACAAATTGACGCAGCAGCCCAAACTGATTCATCTGCCAAAATTATCCATCACTCCAAACTGACTCATCACCCCAAACTGACCCTTCACCACAAACTGACCCATCACTGCAAATTGACCAATTACCCCAAACTAACCCATCACCCCAAGCTGAAACATCACCCAAAACTGACCCATCACCCCAAACTGAAACATCACCCCAAACTGACCCATCACCCCAAACTGTCCCATCACCCCAAACTGTCCCATCACCCCAAACTGTCCCATCAGCCCAAATTGACCCATCACCCCAAATTGACCCATCACCCAAACTGACCCATCACCCAAAAACTGACCCACCACCCCAAACTGTCCCGCCATCCCAAACTGACTCATCACCCAAAACTGACCCATCACCCCAAACTGACTCATCACGCCAAACTGAACCATCACCCCAAACTGAACCATCACCCGAAACTGACCTATCAGCCCCAAACTGACTCATCACGCCAAACTGAACCATCACCCCAATCTGAACCACCACTCCAAACTGACCGATCATGCACAAACTGACTCATCACCAAAAACTGACCCATCACCCTATACTGACTCATCAACCCAAACTGACCCATCACCCCAAACTGACCCATCACCGCAAACTGACCAATTACCCCAAACTAACCCATCACCCCAAACTGACCCATCAGCCACAAACTATCCCATCACCCCAATGTGAATCATTACCCCATACTGACACATCACCCAAAATAAATACATCACCCCAAACTGACTCATCACCTCAAACTGACCCATCACCGCAAACTGCCCCATCACCGCAAACTGACTAATCACCACAAACTGGCCCATTACCCAAACTGACCCATTCCCCAAAATGACTCATCACCACAAACTGACCCATCACCCCAAACTGACCCATCACCCCAACCTTTACACATCACCCAAAACTGACTCATCACCCCAAACTGAACCATCACCCCGAACTGACTCATCACCCCAAACCGACACATCACCCCAAACTAACCCATCAAGCCAAATTGCCTCATCACCCCACACTGATTCATCACCCACAAATTGACCCATCACCCTACACTGGCTCAGCACCCCAAATTGACTCATCACCCCAAACTGACCCATCACTCCCAAACTGACCCATCTCCCACAAACTGATGCTTCATCCCAAACTGATTCATTCGCAAAAACTAATCCATCACCCCAAACTGACTCATCACCCCAAACTGACTCATCACCCCAAACTGTCCCATTACCCCAAACTGAACCATCACCGCAAACTGACCCATTTCCCAAACTGACGCATTACCCCAAACTGACCCATCACCCCAAACAGACTCATCACGCCAAACTGGACCATCACCACAAACTGACCCATCACCCCCATACTGGCACATCCCACAAACTGACCCATCAACCACAAACTGACTCATCACCCAAACTCAATCATCACCCCAAACTAACCCATCACCCTCAACTGACCTATCACCCCAAACTGTCCCATCACCCCAAATAGACCCATCACCCCCAAACTGACCAATCACCCCAAACTGATTCATCACCCAAAACTGACCCATCACCCCTAACTGACTCATCACTCCAAACTGACCCATCACCCTCAAAATTACCCATCACACCCAAACTGACGCATCACCCCAAACTGATTCATCACCAAAAACTGACCCATCACCCCAAACTGACCCATCATCCCCAAAATGACCCATCACACTCAAACTGATTCATCACCAATAACTAATCCATCACCCCAAACTGACCCATCACCCCAAACTGATTCATCACCCCAAACTGACCCATCACCCTCAAAATGACCCATCACTTGCAGGGAACATTAAGACGGATTGCAAATGTTTCTAGAGATATGTAAACAGAAAAAGGTTAGCAAAGACAAATGTAGGTCCCCTGCAGTCAGAATCAGGGGAAGTCATAACGGGGAACAAAGAAATGGCGGACCAATTGAACAAGTACTTTGGTTCGGTATTCACTGAGGAGGACACAAACAACCTCCGGAATTAAAAGGAGTCGGAGGGTCTAGTAAGGAGGAGGAACTGATTGAAATCCTTATTAGTCGGGAAATTGTGTTAGGGAAATTGATGGGTTTGAATGCCGATAAATGCCCAGGGCCTGATGGATTGCATTCTAGCGTACTTCAGGAGGTGGCCTTGGAAATAGTGGATGCATTGACAGTCATTTTCCAACATTCCATTGACTCTGAATCAGTTCCTATGGAGTTGAGGGTAGCCAATGTAACCCCACTTTTAAGAAAAGGAGGGAGAGAGATAACAGGGAATTAAAGACCGGTCAGCCAGACATCGGTACTGGGTAAAATGATGGAATCAATTATTAAGGATGTCATAGCAGTGCATTAGGAAAGAGGTGATATGATAGGTCCAAGTCAGCATGGATTTGTGAAAGGGAAATCATGCTTGACAAATCTTCTGGAATTTTTTGAGGATGTTTCCAGTAGAGTGGACAAGGGAGAACCAGTTGATGTGGTATATTTGGACTTTCAGAAGGCTTTCGACAAGGTCCCACACAAGAGATTAATGTGCAAAGTTAAAGCACATGGGATTGGGGGTAGTGTGCTGACATGGATTGAGAACTGGTTGTCAGACAGGAAGGAAAGAGTAGGAGTAAATGGGGACTTTTCAGAATGGCAGGCAGTGACTAGTGGGGTACCGCAAGGTTCTTTGCTGGGGCCCCAGCTGTTTACACTGAATATTAATGATTTAGACATGGGGATTAAATGTAGTATCTCCAAATTTGCGGATGTCACTAAGTTGGGTGGCAGTGTGAGCTGCGAGCAGGATGCTATGAGGCTGCAGAGCGACTTGGATAGGTTAGGTGAGTGGGCAAATGCATGGCAGATGAACTATAATGTGGATAAATATGAGGTTATCCACTTTGGTGGTAAAACAGAGAGACAGACTATTATCTGAATGGTGACAGATTAGGAAAATGGGAGGTGCAACGAGACCTGTGTGTCATGGTACATCAGTCATTGAAGGTTGGCATGCAGGTACAGCAGGCGGTTAAGAAAGCAAATGGCATGTTGGCCTTCATAGCGAGGTGATTTGAGTACAGGGGCAGGGAGGTGTTGCTACAGTTTACAGGGCCTTGGTGAGGCTACACCTGGAGTATTGTGTACAGTTTTGGTCTCCTAACCTGAGGAAGGACATTCTTGCTATTGAGGGAGTGCAGCGAAGGTTCACCAGACTGATTCCCGGGATGGCGGGAGGTGAAATATCAAGAAAGACTCGATCTACTGGGCTTGTATTCACTGGAGATCAGAAGAATGAGAGGGTACCTCATAGAAAAGTTTAAAATTCTGACGGGGTTAGACAGGTTAGATGCAGGAAGAATGTTCCCAATGTTGGGGAAGTCCAGAAGCAGGGGACACAGTCTAAGGATAAGGGTAAGCCATTTAGGACCGAGATGAGGAGGAATTTCTTCACCCAGAGAGTGGTGAACCTGTGGAATTCTGTACCACAGAAAGTTGTTGAGGCCAATTCACTAAATATATTCAAAAAATAGTTAGATAAAGTCCTTACTACTACGGGAATCAAGGGGTATGGTGAGAAAGCAGGAATGGGGTACTGAAGTTGCATGTTCAGCCATGAACACATTGAATGACGATGCAGGCTTGAAGGGACGAATGGCCTACTCCTGCACCTATTTTCTATGTTTCTATGTTTCTATGTATCACACCCGAACTGAACCAACTCCGCAAACTGACTCGTCACCCCAAACTTACTCATCACCCTAAACTGACCTATCAGCCCAATCTGTCCCATTAAACCAACCGACCCATTACCGCAAATTGACACATACCACAAACTAACCCATCACCCCAAACTGATTCATCACCAAAAACTGACCCATCACCCCAAACTGACACATCACTCCTAAAAATGACCCATCACACCCAAACTGATTCATCACCAAAAACTGATCCATCACCCCAAACTGACCCATCACCCCAAATTGACTCATCACCCCAAACTGATCCATCACCCACAAAATGATATATCACACCCAAACTGACCCATCTCTGCAAACTGACTCATCACCGCAAACTGACCCATCACACCAAACTTACCCATCACCCCAAATTGACCTATCACCGCAAACTGAACCATCACCCCAAAACTGATCCATCACCCCCAAACTGACCTATCACCAAAAACTGAGCCATCACCGCAATCTGACTCATCCCCCCAAACTGACCCATCACCCCATACTGACTCATCACCCAAAACTGACCCATCACCCCAAAATGATTCATCACCCCAAACTGACCCATCATCAAAAACTGACCCATCACCCACAAACTAACGCTTCACCCCTAACTGATTCATCAGCAAATACTGATCCATCAATCTCAAAATGACCCATCACACCAAAACTGACGCATCACCCCAAACTGATTCATCGCCAAAAACTGACCCATCAACCCAAACTGACCCATCACCCCCAGAATGACCCATCACACTCAAACAGATTCATGACCAATACCTGATCCATCACCCTACACTGACCCATCACGCCACACAGACTCATCACCCTCAAAATGACCCATCGCACCCAAACTGAACCAACTCCGCAAACTAACCCATTAGCCCAAACTAACCCATCACCCCAAACTGATTCATGACCAAAAACTGACCCATCACCCCAAACTGACACATCACTCCTAAAAATGACCCATCACACCCAAACTGATTCATCACCAAAAACTGATCCATCACCCCAAACTGACCCATCACCCCAAATTGACTCATCACCCCAAACTGATCCATCACCCACAAAATGACCCATCTAACACAAACTGATTCATCACCAAAAACTGATCCATCACCCCAGACTGACCCATCACCGCAAACTGGCTCATCACCCCAAACTGACCCATCATCCTGAAAATGACCCATCTAACACAAACTGTCCCATCCCCGCAAACTGACTCATCACCCCAAACTGACCATCAACCACAAAATGACCCATCACCTCAAACTGACCCATCACCGCAAACTGAACCATCACCCCGAAACTGACCCATCACCCCCAAACTGATCCATCACCCTAAACTGACCCATCACCACAAACTGACTCATCACCCCAAACTGACCCATCACCTCAAAATGAACAATCCCCCCAAATTGACCCATCACCCACAAACTGACTCATCACCAAAAACTGATCAATCAACCCAAAATGCCTCATCACGCCAAACTGACCCAACAACCTAAAACTGACCCATAACCCACAAACTGACGCTTCACCCCTAACTGATTCATCAGCAAATACTGTTCCATGACTCCAAACTGACTCATCACCTAAAATGACCCGTTACCCCAAACTGACTCATCACCTCAAACTGAATCAACTCCAAAAACTGACCCATCACCCCAAACTGTTCCATCACCCCAAACTTACCCATCACCCCCAAATTGAACCATCAGCACAAACTGACCCAATTCCCCAAACTAACCCTTCACACCAAACTCACTCATCACACTAAACTGACCTATCATCCAAACTGTCCCATTGTTCAACTGACCAATTACCGCAAACTGACTCATCACCCCAAACTGACCCATCACCCCCAAAGTGACTCATCACCCAGAAAATTACGTATCACCCCAAACTGATTCATCACCAAAAACTGATCCATCACCCCAAACTGACCCACTACCCAAACTCACTCATCACTCCAAACTGACCCATCACTCCAAACCGACCCAGCACCCTAAACTGACCCATCACCCCAACCCGACACATCACCCCAAACTAACCCATCAAGCCAAATTGCCTCATCACCCCACACTGATTCATCACCCCTAAATTGACCCATCACCCCACACTGGCTCATCACCCCAAATTGGCTCATTACCCCAACTGACCCATTACTCCCAAACTGACCCATCTCCCACAAACTGATGCTTCACCCCAAACTGATTCATCAGCAAAAACTGATCCATCACCCCAAACTGACTCATCACCCCAAACTGACTCATCACCCCAAACTGACCCATTACCCCAAACTGACCCATCATCGCAAACTGACACATTTCCCAAACTGACCCCTCACCCAAAACTGACCCATCACCACAAACTGACTCATCACGCCAAACTGACCCATCACCCAAAACTGACCGATCACCCCCATACTGGCACATCCCCCAAACTCACCCATCAACCACAAACGGACTCATCACCCAAACTCAATCATCACCCCAAACTACCCCATCACCCTCAACCGAACTATCATCGCAAACTGTGCCATCATCCCAAACATATCCATCACCCCCAAACTGACCCATCACCCCAAACTGACCCATCACCCAAAAGGACCCACCACACCCAAACTGACGCATCACCCCAAACTGATTCATCAACAAAAACTGACACATCACACCAAACTGACTCATCACCTCCAAACTGACCCATCCCCCCAAACTGACCCATCCCCCCAAACTGACCCATTGCCCCAAACTGACTCATCACCGCAAACTGAATCAACTCCACAAACTGACTCTTCAATCCAAACTGTTCCATCAGCACAAACTGGCCCATCACCCCAAACTGACTCATCACCCGAAACTGACTCATCACCCCAACCTGACCCATTACCCCAAACTGACCCATCACCACAAACTGACCCATTTCCCAAACTGATACATCACCTCAAACTGACCCATCACCCCAAACTGACTCATCATGCCAAACTGACCCATCACCCAAACTGACCCATCACCCCCATACTGGCACATCCCCCAAACTGACCCATCACCCACAAACTGACACATCACCCTAACTCAATCTTAACCCCAAACTGACCCATTAGCCAAAAACTGACCGATCACCCCAAACTGTCCCATCATCCCAAATTAACCCATCACCCCAAAATGACCCATCACCCCAAACTGAACCATCACCAAAACTGAACCATCACCCAAAACTGACCCATCACCGCAAACTGACTCATCACCAAAAACTGACCCATCATCCCAAACTTACCCATCACCCTTACTAACCAATCACCCAAAATGACTTATCTCCCCAAACTAACCCAGCACCCCAAACTGATCCATCTCACACAAATTGACCCATCATCAACATACTGACCCATCACGCCAAACTGACCCAGCACGCAAACTGACCCATCACCCTCAACCTGACCCACCACCCAAACTGAAACATCACCACAAAGTGACCCATCATCCCAAACTTACCCATCACCCTTACTAAACACTCACCCAAAATGACTTATCTCCCCAAACTAACCCAGCACCCCAAACTGATCCATCACACACAAATTGACCCATCATCAACATACTGACCCATCACGCCAAACTGACCCAGCACGCAAACTGACCCATCACCCTCAACCTGACCCACCACCCAAACTGAAACATCACCACAAAGTGACTCATCATGCCAAACTGACCCATCACCACAAACTGACCCAACACTCCAAACTGACACATCACCCCCAAACTGAAGCATCACCCCAAACTGACCCACTACCCCAAACTGACCTTTCACCAAAACTGACCCATAACCTCAAACTGACTCATCACCCAAGACTGGCCCATCACTCCAAACTGACTCATCACCCCAAACTGACCCTTCACCACAAACTGACCCATCACTGCAAGTTGACCAATTACCCCAAACTAACCCATCACCCCAAACTGAAACATCACCCAAAACTGACCCATCACCCCAAAGTGAAACATCACCCCAAACTGACCCATCACCCCAAACTGTCCCATCACCCCAAACTGTCCCATCAGCCCAAATTGACCCATCACCCCAAACTGACCCATCACCCAAACTGACCCATCACCGAAAAACTGAACCATCATCCCAAACTGTCCCGTCATCCCAAACTGACGCATCACCCAAAACTGACCCATCACCCCAAACTGACGCATCACGCCAAACTGAACCATCACCCCAAACTGAACCATCACCCGAAACTGACCTATCAGCCCCAAACTGACTCATCACGCCAAACTGAACCATCACCCCAAACTGAACCACCATTCCAAACTGACCGATCATGCACAAACTGACTCATCACCAAAAACTGACCCATCACCCTATACTGACTCATCAACCCAAACTGACCCATCACCCCAAACTGACCCATCACCGCAAACTGGCCAATTTCCCCAAAATAACCCATCACCCCAAACTGACCCATCACCCACAAACTAACCCATCACCCCAATGTGAATCATTACCCCATACTGACACATCACCCCAAACAAATACATCACCCAAACTGACTCATCACCTCAAACTGACCCATCACCGCAAACTGCCCCATCACCGCAAACTGACTAATCACCACAAACTGGCTCATTACCCAAACTGACCCATTCCCCAAAATGACTCATCACCCCAAACTGACCCATCACCCCAAACTGACCCATCACCCCAACCTTTACTCCTCACCCAAAACTGACTCATCACCCCAAACTGAACCATCACCCCGAACTGACTCATCACCCCAAACCGACACATCACCCCAAACTAACCCATCAAGCCAAATTGCCTCATCACCCCACACTGATTCATCACCCCCAAATTGACCCATCACCCCACACTGGCTCACCACCCCAAATTGACTCATCACCCCAAACTGACCCATCACTCCCAAACTGACCCATCTCCCACAAACTGATGCTTCATCCCAAACTGATTCATCAGCAAAAACTAATCCATCACCCCAAACTGACTCATCACCCCAAACTGACTCATCACGCCAAACTGTCCCATTACCCCAAACTGAACCATCACCGCAAACTGACCCATTTCCCAAACTGACGCATCACCCCAAACTGACCCATCACCCCAAACAGACTCATCACGACAAACTGAACCATCACCACAAACTGACCCTTCACCCCCATACTGGCACATCCCACAAACTGACCCATCAACCACAAACTGACTCATCACCCAAACTCAATCATCACCCCAAACTAACCCATCACCCTCAACTGACCTATCACCCCAAACTGTCCCATCACCCCAAATAGACCCATCACCCCCAAACTGACCAATCACCCCAAACTGATTCATCACCCAAAACTGACCCATCACCCCTAACTGACTCATCACTCCAAACTGACCCATCACCCTCAAAATTACCCATCACACCCAAACTGACGCATCACCCCAAACTGATTCATCACCAAAAACTGACCCATCACCCCAAACTGACCCATCATCCCCAAAATGACCCATCACACTCAAACTGATTCATCACCAATAACTAATCCATCACCCCAAACTGACCCATCACCCCAAACTGACTCATCACCCCAAACTGACCCATCACCCTCAAAATGACCCATCACTTGCAGGGAACATTAAGACGGATTGCAAAAGTTTCTAGAGATATGTAAACAGAAAAAGGTTAGTAAAGACAAATGTAGGTCCCCTGCAGTCAGAATCAGGGGAAGTCATAACGGGGAACAAAGAAATGGCGGACCAATTGAACAATTGAACAAGTACTTTGGTTCTTCCTTCCGGATATAAAAGGAGTCGGAGGGTCTAGTAAGGAGGAGGAACTGAGTGAAATCCTTATTAGTCGGGAAATTGTGTTGGGGAAATTGATGGGTTTGAATGCCGATAAATGCCCAGGGCTTGATGGATTGCATTCCAGCGTACTTAAGGAGGTGGCCTTGGAAATAGTGGATGCATTGACAGTCATTTTCCAACATTCCATTGACTCTGAATCAGTTCCTATGGAGTTGAGGGTAGCCACTGTAACCCCACTTTTAAGAAAAGGAGGGAGAGAGATAACAGGGAATTAAATACCGGTCAGCCAGACATCGGTAGTGGGTAAAATGATGGAATCAATTATTAAGGATGTCATAGCAGTGCATTAGGAAAGAGGTGATATGATAGGTCCAAGTCAGCATGGATTTGTGAAAGGGAAATCATGCTTGACAAATCTTCTGGAATTTTTTGAGGATGTTTCCAGTAGAGTGGACAAGGGAGAACCAGTTGATGTGGTATATTTGGATTTTCAGAAGGCTTTCGACAAGGTCCCACACAAGAGATTAATGTGCAAAGTTAAAGCACATGGGATTGGGGGTAGTGTGCTGACATGGATTGAGAACTGGTTGTCAGACAGGAAGGAAAGAGTAGGAGTAAATGGGGACTTTTCAGAATAGCAGGCAGTGACTAGTGGGGTACCGCAAGGTTCTTTGCTGGGGCCCCAGCTGTTTACACTGAATATTAATGATTTAGACATGGGGATTAAATGTAGTATCTCCAAATTTGCGGATGTCACTAAGTTGGGTGGCAGTGTGAGCTGCGAGCAGGATGCTATGAGGCTGCAGAGCGACTTGGATAGGTTAGGTGAGTGGGCAAATGCATGGCAGATGAACTATAATGTGGATAAATATGAGGTTATCCACTTTGGTGGTAAAACAGAGAGACAGACTATTATCTGAATGGTGACAGATTAGGAAAATGGGAGGTGCAACGAGACCTGTGTGTCATGGTACATCAGTCATTGAAGGTTGTCATGCAGGTACAGCAGGCTGTTAAGAAAGCAAATGGCATGTTGGCCTTCATAGCGAGGTGATTTGAGTACAGGGGCAGGGAGGTGTTGCTACAGTTTACAGGGCCTTGGTGAGGCTACACCTGGAGTATTGTGTACAGTTTTGGTCTCCTAACCTGAGGAAGGACATTCTTGCTATTGAGGGAGTGCAGCGAAGGTTCACCAGACTGATTCCCGGGATGGCGGGAGGTGAAATATCAAGAAAGACTCGATCTACTGGGCTTGTATTCACTGGAGATCAGAAGAATGAGAGGGGACCTCATAGAAAAGTTTAAAATTCTGACGGGGTTAGACAGGTTAGATGCAGGAAGAATGTTCCCAATGTTGGGGAAGTCCAGAAGCAGGGGACACAGTCTAAGGATAAGGGTAAGCCATTTAGGACCGAGATGAGGAGGAATTTCTTCACCCAGAGAGTGGTGAACCTGTGGAATTCTGTACCACAGAAAGTTGTTGAGGCCAATTCACTAAATATATTCAAAAAAGAGTTAGATAAAGTCCTTACTACTACGGGAATCAAGGGGTATGGTGAGAAAGCAGGAATGGGGTACTGAAGTTGCATGTTCAGCCATGAACACATTGAATGACGATGCAGGCTTGAAGGGCCGAATGGCCTACTCCTGCACCTATTTTCTATGTTTCTATGTTTCTATGTATCACACCCGAACTGAACCAACTCCGCAAACTGACTCGTCACCCCAAACTTACTCATCACCCTAAACTGACCTATCAGCCCAAACTGTCCCATTAAACCAACCGACCCATTACCGCAAATTGACACATACCACAAACTAACCCATCACCCCAAACTGATTCATCACCAAAAACTGACCCATCACCCCAAACTGACACATCACTCCTAAAAATGACCCATCACACCCAAACTGATTCATCACCAAAAACTGATCCATCACCCCAAACTGACCCATCACCCCAAATTGACTCATCACCCCAAACTGATCCATCACCCACAAAATGATATATCACACCCAAACTGACCCATCTCTGCAAACTGACTCATCACCGCAAACTGACCCATCACAACAAACTTACCCATCACCCCAAATTGACCTATCACCGCAAACTGAACCATCACCCCAAAACTGATCCATCACCCCCAAACTGACCTATCACCAAAAACTGAGCCATCACCGCAATCTGACTCATCCCCCCAAACTGACCCATCACCCCATACTGACTCATCACCCAAAACTGACCCATCACCCCAAAATGATTCATCACCCCAAACT